>NC_133383.1:34818564-34991848 GCF_049309525.1 Garra rufa
GCAGAAGTAAGCTTTTGGCAAGACTTCCGGTTTATTAAATAAACGGTAAAACTGTTTGCATTACAAACCAATGTGTTCATAATTAAGATAATACAGGTATGTGCCACAAAATTAGAATATCGAGGGAAAGTCCATTTATTTCAATAATTTGTTTCAAAAAGTGAAACTTGCATGTTATATCAGTTCACTACACACAAAATGAAATATTTCAAGCCTTTATTTGTTTCAATTTGGATGATTATGGATTAAAGACAAAAACAAAAAACAAGTCCATTACTTCACAAAATTAAAATATTTCATGTGACCTTAAACACATGTTGGCCTTCTGAAAAGTGTGTTAATGTACTGTATTATGTCCTCAGTACTTTGTTGGGCCTCCTTTTGCAATAATTCCAGCATCAAGGCGGCGTGACACAGTTGAGGTGTTATGGTAGCCCAAGTTGCTTTTATATTGGCCTTCAGCTCATCTGCATTTTGGGGTCTCTATTCCCCCATCTTCCTTTTGACAATACCCCATAGATTTTCAATGGGGTTTAAGTCAGGCGAGTTTGCCGGCCAATCAAGTACAGTTATTTCATGGCTATTAATCCAGGTACTGGTAGTTTGTGGGCAGGTGCCAAATCCTGCTGGAAAATCTCCAAAAAGCTGACTTTTGACTTTTATCAAGTCCACAGTCAATGGACCCACACCAGCAGATGACATGCTCCCCAAACCATCACTGACTGCGGAAACGTCACACTGGACTTTTAGCAGCTTGACTTTTGTGCCTCTCCAGTCTTCCTCCAGACTCTGGGACCTTGATTACCAAATGAAATGCAAAATTTGCTTTCATCTGAAAACAGAACTTGGTACCACTGGGCAACAGACCAGTACTTTTTCTCCTTAGCCCAGCACAGACGCTTCTGACGTTGTTTTTGGTTCAGGAGTGGCTTGACGCATAATCAAGCTTTTTGGAGATGATGATTTTATTTTCCAGCAGGATTTGGCACCTGCCCACAAAGCCAAAACTACCAGTACCCGGTTTAATAGCCATGGAATAACTGTGTGATTGGCCGATGACAATACGACAGCAATTTGCAGTATCAAGCGGCAAAACGAGATGTTTTGTACAGCTAAACACAGCTGGACATGGAAGCCAAACCAATAAAATATACAAATGGCCATGCCCACTTTTACCTGAGAGGGTGGATAATGAATGGGTGGATATTGGATAATGAGCTTAGTCATACAAGTAATTTTGGCTTCCCTTAGGAAAATTAACCATGGTTTTATTAGTAAAAGTGGCCATGTAAAGTGAACTTTTTGGCATATTGATTACCACTTGTATCAGATGTTTACTACAAAAACACTACCAGATTTGTAATGTTTTTTATGCTCACCAAGCCCAAAAACAAGAGCATTTTGAAATATTTGTACTATTTAAAATAAATGTTTTCCCTTTGAATAATTTTAAAATGTAATTTATTCCTTTGATTTCAAAGCTGAGCTTTTATAAGCATTACTCCAGTCACATAATCCTTCAGAAATCATTCTAAAATTCTGATTCTAAAATTGCTGCTCAAAGAAACGTTATTATTATTATGTTGAAAACATGCCGAGTATAATTTTTTCAGGGTTCTTTGATGAATAGGAAGTTCATAAGAACAGCATTTATCTGAAATAGAAATCTTTTGTACCATAAATGTCTTTATCTTCACTTCTGATCCATTTAAAGCATCCCTGCTAAATAAAAGTATTAATCTCTATAATTCATTTATTGTAGACAATTTATTAAACTATACTGACACCAAGTTTTTGAATGGTATAGTGTATAACGTTACAAGCTTTTCATTTCAGATAAATGCTGATCTTTGGATGTTTGTATCTACCAAAGTGTCCTGAAAAAATGTAAAACTGTTTTAAATATTGATAATATACTAATATTAATATTAAATGTTGGTTGTACAGCAAATCGGCATATTAGAATGATTTCTGAAGGATCATGTGACACTGAAGACTGGAGTAATGATGCTGAAAATGTTAAATTTGAATAAAAAAAAAAGCACTTTCACAATATTATTTTTTTGTTGTACTTTGGATCAAACAAATGCAGGCTTCGTGAGAAGAAGAGACTTGTTTAAAAACATTAAAAATCTTACTGTTCAAAAACTTTTGACTGGTAGTGTGCAATATAACCATGTTCATTTGTGGTTACTATGTAGAAAACCATGGTTAATTTTCGTTTAATTACATTTTAATCTATTGATGTAATGTTAAGACGAAGTGGTCATTCCTTACTGAACATATTTGTCCTCAAAACGAAGAAAATGTGACGTCGCTGCAATCGGAAATGAGACAACTCGCGGATACAGTTAGAGTCATGTTTATTTACAGCAGAATCCTGACTAAGGAGAAGAAAGGGAGGGTTATGAGAGCTGAAATGTTTTCAGTACAGCTCATTTGGATCCACATTTCACTACACTTTTTAATTTATTTATTCAATTCTTTTTTTTTTTATACAGAATCCTTTTGGCTGTTAATGTTGATAGCCCAACAGAGCTTAGCGCCCTCTGCAGGCAGGGAGGACGATGGAGGAAAAAGAAAAAAAAAATCAAAAGTACAAAACGAAAATCCACAGCATTAGAGGGAGGGAGGAAGAGTGAAGAAAGAATACAAATGATGGGATAAAACAAAAACAAACAGAACAAAACGAAAAAAGCAATCTTCCATAAAAAATGAACATTTGAGTTTCAATGCAATCATCATGATCGTCATTTATATAGTTCTTATCTTTTTTTTTTCTTTTTTTTTTTTAACTTGTAATGTCTGTAAGGGTGGCAAAGGGACAGGGAAGAGGTTTGTGGGTAAAACGATGTCCGTGATGCTCAAGTCCCACTCGCCAGGCGAACGTTCATACTGAATATTCAGGCAACGCAGTGCCAATGTTTTGCGCGAGGTCCAAGCCGGCCGCCGGCGTCACAGCGGTCCGGTCTCGTCGCCCCTCCTCTCGATTTTTACGACTAGTTCTCTTGTGCGACTCTTCGTCCGCGACCCCGTGTGTGCGTCTCAGAGTTTCAAAACCTGGAAACGCAGCTTTGAAGAACGACACGCTGTACAATTGACATGCAAGGCCAGACGACTAACAGATTAAAAAACAGGTAACAACAGGTTAAAAAAAAAAAAAAAAAAAAAAAAAAAAGCAAACCTCAACAGACTGAGCCAGCAAAATGCATTATTTTCTACAACACACACTTGCACACATTCGCAATCAGACCTCAATTCCAGTTTCATCATTGCAGAGCCAATTGGGTTGAAGGAATGACTACAAACGAAAAAAGTAATGCTTGAAATACTAGTGGAAAAACTCGTCCTGTTTTAAATAACTAAGCTTAGTACAATCTTAAACATTTCCCCACCCGTTGCAACGACAGAGCTCATCTTCAGTGGTCCATCCAGAGATCCTGGAGGTAACAGCATACATTCATACATAAACGCAAATGCAAAAATAACACACCCTTGTCTTAAAAGGGCCGAGCTGAGCAAAGAGTTTTATGGAAGAGGGAAAGAAATATGCGCAAATGAAAACCGGTTGCTGTTCGAATGCATTTCGCCCTTGTTCGTACACACACACACACACACACACAAACACGCACGCGATCTCACGCACACTTGCACCTCGACATGATAACCCCTAATACATGTGTACACATATATACATAGAGCAGAACGCCCCCACAATTTATAATGCATCATTTCTGTATATGCCAAGAATAAAATCTTTCTAAATAAAATACGTTTCTGCGAAGGAAGGGTTGTTAGAAAGGGAAATTGGGATGGATGCGGGTCGCTTTTATCAGAAAGGGAAAGAGAGAACAAGGGAAGGAAGGGGAAGTAACGACGCTGTCCTCTACTGTGTGCTGGTCCCTTAAAGGGTCGTCGTCGTCATCCCGAGCTGTGGCAGAATCTACGTTCCTCGCCCACAGTTCGATAATCAAGAAGTCTGTAAATCCATAATGGCGCCAAACGGTACAAATGGAAACACACTTGGAGCTCAAAGCGGCTCCGGATTACGTCCAGATGACGTGCGATCCGGTAAAATATTGGTGGAAAGACAGGGAGAAAGGTGGTGTGATAAAGGTGGAATGGAGCAGAGAAAGAAAAGAGGTAGAGGAAAGACAAAGAGAATATGTTCGGAGCGCATGAATCCATCTGGCAGTGAAGTCCGCGTGCTGCTGTTCATCCGCTGGCTGGAGGATGACAACGGGAATGAGGGATGATGAGAAGACGAGTGCTGTTCCTCTCTTCCGACCTCTCTCTCTCTCTCTTTCTCTCTCTCTCTTTCTCCAGTGGGTGGTCGGGCAGGCGGGCGGGAGATAGGGATGGTGGAAACTTGTGCTGGTCGGAGCAGCATCATACCTCCAGAAAGCGGGAGCTGCTGGACTTGGTGTGGAAGGGCTCGGACCACATGCGCCGTAGGTCCCCCTGTGAGAGGAAAAGACACAGAGAGAATTACTACAAGTTAGGGCTGATTGAGTCGAATGTGTAGTTTACATCAGTTTGTTTGAATGAAAATCTGTTTTCTCTTTAATATCCACCGACGCTCCTCTCTGGGCTCCAGCAGTTCCGAATGGGCTCAGCCCTATACATATATATATATATTTTGCATATGTATGTGTGCAAAAAATAGTTTTGGTTTAATGGTTCCATTTTATGCACAAAAATTGTATTACACCTAAACTTATTGTGGGCTACAACAATTCTTTTTAATGCACACTTTCACACAAAATCCTGAAATAAAACTAAATAGACTTGGGCTATGAAAATCTATAAAAAACAACGTTGTTCAAGTACAAATAGAATAAAAATCTACCACCAACATTATATTAACAAAAAAGTTAAATCAGATGTTACTTAATTTATTATTTACAAGGAAGAAAAAATAAAAATGAGCTAATTAATAATATTTTATTATTAATAGGTGAGTAAAAATAAATGGACTGATGTGCATGTGATAAAAAAAAAAACAATGTCCCAGTGTCTATCATTCCTGCACATTAATTTGACCCATTAGATGAGCATTATACGACATATCAGATCTCAAAAATATGAGATACAGCTACAGATTACTACAGTAAATGTCAGTGGGTCTGTGGCTGCATGACAGGAAGTTACAGATAATTGTGACACTTCACTCAGCACACCGAGGTGTCACGTCAGAGGTTTAACAGCTAGTCTTGTACAACATGCATAGATCTGTATCAATATAGACGTCTAAAGATTTGTCGCCAACAAGCACAACCCTATATTTTGCCTCATTTTCTTTACAGGATTCAAACAACCATTGATATAAAGTCATAAACATTTCACTCACATGTTAAATTGTGCAGAAGCGCTGACGAAAACAGCACAAACCTGTGTGTCTGTGCTTACATCATCTAGGATTACATCTGTTCAGTCTATGACAGTCACACCCACACCCACACCTCACAACCGAACCATTCAACCAACAACAAAAGACCATATTTATCCTTTCATATTATAAACAACTATACCAACCAGAATACAGGCCAACACAATTTAAAACACACACCTACATGGAAAAACACACATTGTAGGATCTTCCTGTTTCAGAAGATGTTTGAATTTAATTTAGCTAATCTAAATTTGCCTTTCCCTGCTTTATTTTTAGACACACAGGATGTGCTTTAACAGATTTCATAACACATGATTTTATCTTGTTGATGGTATCACGCCCAACAAGTACTACAGCATACCTTGACACCAAAAAAAAAAAAAAAAAAAAAGCTTTGAGACATGTCTAAACTACTTAAAGTCAAGCTTATGTCATCAAGCTGCATGTAGCTACTGTAGCATTCCGACTTCTAAACGTGTAGAAATGTTCCACGATTGATCGTTTCTATGGAAAAGAGAGGCTGTTGCCATGGCGATGGCATTACACAGAACTGATCAGATTATGTTACAACACATGCAGAACAAAACATCTGCCAGAGTGAAAAGAAGCCGGCGCACAACTGACGCTTCAATAGAAGGAATGCGCAGTACCCCGCAGAGATGCACACAGGTGCGTGCGCTTGCACATAAATAATGTAGCGCAGTGTTATGGATACGGCACACACCCTGCTAAAATAACCTGATGACAACTGGATGTAGACTTTTGCATTGTTAACGACCTAGTGAGGAATTGCCGATTCCACGAAATTAAGGTGACACCGCTTTTGACGTTCCTAGATATGAGGCCCTTAGCATCCCTGTGGAAATTCAGGTGTTGGTGCAAACAGACGCACCTTTAGGTAGGCCATGGTGAGCAGAGGCAGCAGGGTGAAGGGCACCAGGTACAGGAGGGCAGGCTGGGCGGCGCGGTGAATACGAGACGCCACGGTTGCAGTCAACAGACCTGAGATGGGAAAGAAAGACAATGTTGAATCAACAGTGCCAGAATCAGCAATATTACATACAGTGCAACAAGTGTAGTCCGATTACAGAATGAGTCTTTTTAGTGTATTAAACACATTTGGTTCACAATTTACTGTTATGTTGTTCTTAAAGGGATAGTTCACCCAAAAATGTTAATAAGTCAGGCTGGGCAACAAATTTCAAGTCATCGTCTCTATCGAAACCTTTAGACACCTTTACGACAGCTGTTTGATGCATAGCGCAGGGTTCTACAGTGCGACCATTTTAGTTGCATTTGCGACTGAAAACTACTGCGTGTGACTATGAAAAAATATTTAGGAGCACCAGGTGAGACTGACCCGATCAGCATATTTGTGTTTGTGCTGAGGGGAGCTTTAAAGGTTTCTACGCGTTTTTGCAATGTTAAGTAATGTATCACAGACATACAGTGAGGTCAATAAGTATTTGATCACCCTGTGATTTTGCAAGTTCTCTTATTTAGAAATCATGGAGGGGTCTACAATTTTCAGCATAGATGCATTTCCACTGTGAGAGACAGAATCTAAAAATAAAAATCCGGAAATCACATTGTATGATTCTTTAACAATTTATTTGTGAATTACTGTGTCAAATAAGTATTTGATCACTTGTGTCAATTTTTTTTAATATTTGGTACAGAAGCCTTTGTTAACAATTTCAGAGGTCAAACGGTTCCTGTAGTTCTTCACCAGGTTTGCACACACTGCAGGAGGGATTTTGGCCCACTCCTCCATACAGATCTTGTCTAGATCTGTCAGGTTTCAGGGCTGTCGCTGAGCAACATGGAGTTCAGCTCCCTCCAAAGATTTTCTATTGGATTTAGGTCTGGAGACTGGCTAGGCTACTCCAGAACCTTGATATGCTTCTTACAGAGCCACTCCTTGGTTTTTCTGGCTGTGTGCTTTGGGTCATTGTCAATGGGTCATTGGGTCAATGTTGGAAGAGCCAGCCACAACCCATCTTTAATGCTCTGACTGAGGGAAGGAGGTTTTTGCCCAATATGTCACAATACATGGCCCTGTTCATCCTCTCCTTAAAACAGTGCAGTCGTCTTGTCCCCTGTGCAGAAAAACACCCCCAGAGCATGATGCTTCCAGCCCCATGCTTCACTGTAGGTATGGTATTATTGGGATGATACTCATCATTCTTCTTCCTCCAAACACGGCAAATGGATTTAAGACCAAAAAGTTCTTAAATCCGATTCTTCACCATTCTTAGCATCATTGATAGCCCACGAGGAGAGATCTTCCGTGGGGCCCCAGTCCGAGGGACATTAACAGTCATCATTAGCCTCTTCCATTTTCTGACAATTGCTCCAACAGTTGTTCTTTTTTCACCAAGCTGCTTGAAAATTGCCCCGTAGCCCTTTCCAGCTTTGTGAAGGTCTACAATTGTCTCTTGTGTCTTTTGACAGCTCTTTGGTTTTGCCCATGTTGCTACTTAGACTTTGGCTGATGGTGGGGTGTCTTTATGACAGCTAATGACCTCAAACACATGCTACTAATTTAGAATCATGAGCAGAGTGTAGCTGGACTATTTAAAAGCAAAATAACAGGTCATTGAGGGTCAGAAATATGGCTGATAAGGAAGAGATCAAATACTTATTTGACACAGTAATTCAAAAATAAATTGTATAAAAAAATAAAATAAAAAAATAAAAATCATACAATGTGATTTCCGGATTTTTGTTTTTAGATTCTGTCTCTCACATTGGAAATGCACCTATGCTGAAAATTGTAGACCCCTCCATGATGAAGTAAGAGAACTATGAATTCTTTCATAAACGGAGTGTAAATAAGAGATTGATTGTGCAGTGTAGAAAGCGTTGATTATAATGATTTTTAAGGGAGTTTGTAAATTAGATATTGAAAGAATCAGCTGTTCGAACGAATCGAATAACATGATTCAGTAATTAAATCAGTGACTACCGCCACCTGCTGGCAGATTTAGGTTTAATTTTTAATGTATCTTCTTATTTAAATCGTTTAATATTTCTGTATTCAAAATGTTATATTTAAAACATTATTCTCAACATAAATTTATGAATTTGATTGCACACATGCCACCTCTGAGCCTCATTAAACATGAAAATACACCTACAAGCTACATTTGTGTTTTTCTGAGCCACCTCTGTAGTACAAATTAATTGTTAATACTGATTTCATTTGATTTGTAACTTTTTCTTATTCTACTTGTTCTTATTCCGTTGTTTTAATTAGACATTTTAAAAAAGCTTAAAAATATAAAAGATAATATTAATAACGTTGCCAATAATGCATTACAAATGTAAAAACAAAATTCCCCAGTAAATCACTTTAAGGAGTCTAATATCACCTCGTAATGGAAAGGCTAATTTTTAATCAGGTTTTTTGATTATTGATTAGACTGTGCTCCTAAATTTAAGATAAAAAAAAAATTAAAAATGAAAAAATAAGCGTAGAGCCCTGTAGCATGTCTTCTGTTTGTTAAAGCATGTGTTTGTTTGCTTGTGTTAAATGCCATGCCATGCTTCTGTGGCTATTTTCATGGCGAGAAAAATGTATAACAAATTATATTAGAGGTTATTTTTTATTTATTTTTGCTAAAAACTCAAACTCTAAATCTGGCTTAACAATTGTGAACCTGCGTCAAAAACTGACACAGAAGAGAAGAAATTGTTGAATAAAGTCGTTATTTCTGTTTTCTTCTGCACACAAAAAGTATTCTCATAGCTTTATAACATTACGGTTGAACCACTAATGTCAAGTGGACTATTTTATTGATGTTTTTACTACCTTTCTGTGCCTTGAACGTGTCAGTTGCATTGCTGTCTGTGCAGGGTCAGAAACTCTTGGATATCATCAAAAATATCTTAATTTGTGTTTTGAAGATGAACTAAGGTCTTACAGGTTTGGAACGACATAAGAATGAGTAATTAATGACCATTTAATTTTTTGGAAACTAACCCTTTAAAATTGTAATTTTTTTTTTTTATTGTTTTTAGACAGACTGACAAACAAAACTTTAAATAGAAGGATTGACAGAACAATGGACAGACGGCCCTAAAGATAGACAGAAAAATATGATAGACAGATGAAACAACAGACAGCACAATAGACGGATAGAAAAGGAAGAGGTGGAACAGACAGACAGCAAGCTAGTAACAGACAAAACTATAAATAGATAGAATGATAAACAGACTGAAATAAAATGACAGAGACAAAATAGATGGGTGGAATAAAAACAATAGAATGATAGGAAGGAGAGATGGAACGACAGAATGACAGATAGAATGACAAAACTAAACAGATGGACAGAAAGGATGACAGAATTATAGACGGAACAACAGACAGGTCAATAGAAGAACAGAACGATAAATAGATGATAGAAAGAAGGACAGCTAGAATGACAATGACAGATGGATCGATGGATAGATAGAACAAGAGACAATAAAAAAGACAAATAAATGGAATGACAGACATATTGTCAATGCTAGATAGATAAATGGATTGACAGACAGAATGATAGATGGAATGAAATAGATAAATGTATATATAGCCGTTTCTATCACCCTGTTTTTACTCATTTTGAAGTAATCGCATCCGTAACGGCAAATTTTGATTCTCAAAAGTTTTTACACTCACCCAAGGTGGTTTCTGACTTTGAAAAAGGCTTCAATGTGAATAACGGAAGATGAAAACAAATATTTACTGAATAAATTCCTCCATGTGCATCAAAAGAGATGGGGTGGCATAACCTGACTAGAGGTCCAAAAACCCAAGGTATGAAAGTAAAATGAAAGTAATAGAGCAGCATGATTTTTCCTGACTGACTGAGGGGCTGCAGGCTGTGCAGACGCAAATGCAGTTTAGGTTTGTGTCCAGTCTGGTCGAAAACAGACTAAATGCTATCAGGCTGGGTTAGACTTAGGTCGTTTTTTTTTTGGTAAATTCATTTATGCACATCAGGTTCAGGTAAGAAGAAATTTGGGTAGGGTACGGATTTTAGGACCAGAGAAGACCTCCAAGACTGACTAACCAGTGGACTGATCTTGTTGCACAGCGTCTGAAATGTTATGGTCATTCTTAAATGCCAGAGGAAAGTCTGTTTTTTTAAAGTATTTCTGTATAAACGCCTTCCAGAACTGTCTTGCACGACTGCGTTCCCAAACAGCAGGCATCTGCTTTCGAAAGCAATGACCATTTCGTCTGCTAGCTCCAAGGCGCAAGTAATTTATTATATATGAAAATCATAATTTTCAATGGCTTTTAGTGATATTTATTACCAGTTTATCAGGAAGTGACAATTTTGTTCTCTTTAACTCACTGGATGGAAGCAGTGCTTATTCGCAAATGTTTTATATGATATTTCAATTTAGCGGATAAGTTAAAGTCACAACTTTAAATTTAAACCCAGCTAATGATAGATAGACAGAGAGACAGACAAGACTGAATGATAGATAAAGATACAAAAATAAACACTGCTGTAACACTTCACAATCCAATCCACCATCTTAAAGGATAAGTTCACTTATAGAACAAAAATATATAGATTATTTATTCACCCCTTTGTCATCCGAGATGTTTGTCCTCCTTTCTTCAGTCATAAAGGAAGGATGTTTCTTGAGGAAAACATTTCAGGAAATATCTTCACATAGCGGACTTCAACGGTACCTGTGAGTTTGAACTTCCAAAATGCAGTTTAAATGCAGCTTCAAAGGGCTCAAATGATCCTAGCCGAGGAAAAAGGGTATTGTCCAGTGAAACGATCGATCATTTTTGAAACAAATTGACAACTTATATACTTTTTAACCTCAAATGCTCATCTTGTCTCGTCTTTGCGATGCACATGTGTGTAATCTGGGTAATAATACAGTTAGGGTATGTTGAAAAACTCCCATCTTGTTTTCTTCTTCAACTTCAAAATTGTCTTACATCTTGATTTTATTTGCGTGTCCACTTTGTAAACACTAGGTACTTCTGCAGCGATGTAGGACGATTATGAAGTTGGGGAAGAAAACAAGATGGGAGTTTTTCAACATACCCTAACTGTTTTGAACCTGGAAAAAAACTGTTCACGCAGACATACACAAGACAAGCGTTTGAGGTAAAAAAAACAAAAACAAAAAAACAAACAAAGACGGATCGTTTTGCTAGATAAGACTCTTCTTCCTCGGCTGGGATCGTTTAGAGCCCTTCAAAGTAGGAATGACCGAAACGAAAATTATTTGCCGAAGTCGAACAAAATTAAACACTGGGCCGAAGGCCAATTACCGAACACAATTTTTCATGTTTTTCCCCCATGTATTTCGCTAATTTTTTTCTCTATTACATAAATTAAACAGCCAAAATGTGCTTTTTACAGTTTTGTCTTGCTTTTCAAAAGAATCAAAAATCAATTACCAAACAACAATTTAAAAATATTTCCTTAACACTAAACATTTTTAACATTCTAACAGACATTGTAGCCTACTAACAAAGCTCAATTTAACTTAAAATTAGTAAGTTAGTAAAATAATATTCTGTGGCCATTTTAAAGACCCCCTTCTTAAATCAGGTATGTGTTTTTAATGTACAAATAAATACAGCCTTGCTGAGCAAAGGAGAATGTTATAATAAATGTAGTAATAGACAGGGGTGCACATACGTTTTTTTTTTAGCTTGGTTCTCATAAGAGTACCTGGAGATTTGGATTGGTCCTCACACTAGACAGAGTGACCCATTAAATAACAGTGATAATAATATCACTGGACTCAATTTATTTTTTACATTTTTTTAAATAAAATGAACAAAATAATAAAGTGCGGTAGTATGTTTTAATGTTTTAAAACAATTGTTTTATAGTAAACTTAAACATAAAACGATAATATTTACTTTTTTTAGGTGAATTATCATCATTTTCAAACCCAAATTAGCAAGCTTTTATTTTGGCGGGTTGCCGGCAAGTACGTAATGCAAAAGGTGTGTGCAGTTGTGGACGCGGACTGCCTTCAGTATACAAGCTCCTGATTAAAGGGCATTCAGTGAATGACGCGTCACGTTTATGCAATTAACAGGCAGCGAATAGCCTATAATTATGCTTTTAGTTTGAATAGAAATTCTTACGCAGTATTACAGTTTGTCGATCTAAAATGATAAATTCATTGTTCGGTATAACTTATTCTGCCTTTTCGCTTATTCGGCCGAAAACCAAAAGAGCTTTTTTTGCTATTTTCGGCTTAATAATTTTGGTTGCCGAACATTCGGTGCATTCTTACTTTAAAGCTGCATTTTGGAAGTTCAAACTTGGGGGCACCATTGAAGTCCATTATATGGAGAGAAATCCTGAAATGTTTTCCCTCAAGAAACAATTTCTTTTCGAATGAGGAAAGAAAGATATGAACATCTTGGATGACAAGGGGGTGAGTACATTATCTGTAAATCTTTGTACTGAAAGTGAACTACTCCTTTAATACAAGGCTGTGTTCAGATGATACGGTTACAATACGCACCAACAAAGTAACCAATGAGGGTGCAGTGGAAGTAGGAAACCCGCTGCATGCGGCCGGACATGTTGACAGACCCGGGCACTTCTCCGTTGGCCTGTTTCTTATAATTGTCGTATCGGAGCACGAAGCACAGCAGCAGGCCCGGCATGACGATATCGCCGATGCCCAGCATGGAGAAGTGGCTGCCGGTGGAGCTCGGGAACACCAGCTTTCCGGGCAGGGAGAGGCGGGGGACGTCCCGCCCCATGCCAGGGCCCAGATGTAGCTTGCGTGAGAGCACGTCAAGGGGGTTGTCGGCTGGCTGCGTGGCCACCTTCACCATCACGTTGCTGTTGAAGATGTAGGCGGAGAAGAAGACCTACAGAAGAGAAAGGGAGATGAGTCAGAGGGACAGACCAGCTTGCCCTGCTGTTTTAAGACACTGAGAGAGAGCGGTGTCAGGCTTGCGTAAGCGTGTTTGGACTGATTTGAGACGCTGACGAAAAAGGTCTCGACGGTCAGCACTGGGGTGGGTTTCAGAGTTGCAATTAAAAATTATTTGGTGTGATGTAGTGGTTAAAATCTGGAATGGCAACCAAAGGGTCACAGGGTTTGCATTCAAACAGCATTTAACCCCAGGTGCATCTATAGAAAGCATCTGTAAATGACTCTCGAGCAAAAAAGGAAACAGCCTTTACAAGATTCTTTGAATATTTAAGGAACAATTTCATGAGCTGCAATTACATGTTTTATGGCACGAGCTGGGTGGAGTGGCATAGCAGTGTATGATGGTGACGACAGATATGTGTCAGTCTTAAATGGGCATGATTGCTTTAATTATTCACACATAAGAGTAACAAAAAAAAAAAAAGGAAAGAATGAAGATAAAAAAAGTTTTCTAAACAAGTCAAGGCGAGCAACAACTTATTACTAAGCAAAGCTTTTAATTTCTGGAAAGCATGTAGGGCTGTGCGATTAATCCTAATCGAATTGAAATAAATTGCAATATGGCTAGAAGAAAATATAGAAATTAAGAACTATTAGGAATCTAATATTGTAGTTAGAATGCAAAATTATAATTTTTTTAAAACAAATTTTAGTTTACAGTCAAATATTACAGTAAACCATACTTTCATTTTTTATTTAGCAGTTTGTATTTAACAATAAAATAATAATATTTATAATTTTAATAATAATTATTATCATTTATTAGCAATCTTTTTTCAGAAAGACAAACAAATAAACAAAATAATAGAAAAAAAAAATCACAAGAATCTAACATCATTATTACTAAATGGTTTATATTAATATCTACATTGAATTAAACATAATAGTTTTAATAATAATAGTACTCTAGATATAAGGTTTGTATCAAAAAAAAAAAAAAAAAATCATAATTAGACCCCTCCCTAAATAAAATGTTCCATAAACTTTTTTTCAGAGATAAACCAAATAAATAAATAAATACTATAAGAATTTAACATCATTATTAGTGAATGGTTTATATTAATATCATAATACTACACTATATATATATATATATAAGGTTGTAAAGGTTTGTATCGGAAATAAAAAAAATAAGAAAATCATTAAAAATCATAATCAGACCCCAGCCACCAAAAAAAAAAAAAGTTACTTAATATTTTTTCAGAAAGACAAACAAAATAATCGAATGCTTTAGTAAAATAATAATAATAATAATAATAATTATTGTTATTTTTTTTATTATTATTATCAAGATAAAAGGTTTTATATAAGAGGGAAAAAATATTTTTCTCAGAAAGACAAACTAATCAAATGCTTTATTAAAAAAAATAAAATTAATAATATTATTATTCGAGATATACGTTTTTGTATTTAGAGTCACTATCTATTTCAGAAAATTACTTTCAGTTTTTACTCAAGTTACCTGCGCCAGGTTTACAAAATTATAAAAAAAGGAAAAAAATAAATCTCTGTAGCTTGTGAGATATTTACTGGATTACCCAATAATACACAGAAAAATGTTTTTAACCCAGTGACAATTTAAATAGAAATTACTGACACAGAAGAGAAGAAATTGCTAAATAAAGTCGTTATTTTTACTTTCTTTGC
Organism: Garra rufa; assembly: GCF_049309525.1. Lineage (NCBI taxonomy): Eukaryota > Metazoa > Chordata > Actinopteri > Cypriniformes > Cyprinidae > Garra > Garra rufa. Next base: position 34,833,536 of record NC_133383.1, read on the forward strand.
ACACAAAGGGTCTCCTCATAGCTTTATAAAATTACAGTTGAACCACTGATGTCTCATGGACTATTTTAACAATGTCCTTACTACCTTTCTTGGCCTTGAACGTTACAGTTGCGTTGCTGTCTATGCAGAGTCAGAAAGCTCTTGGATTTAATCAAAAATATCTTAATCGGTCTTCTAAAGATGAAAAAAAGGTCTTACGAGTTTGGAACGACACAAGGGTGAGTAATTAATGACAGAATTTTCATTTTTAGATCAACAATCCCTTTAAATCCCTCATGGTGTGCTATGAAGACTTTACGCCCATCCCTAGGAACCAGTATGACTTGCTGCATTAATTGCTTACCCAGAACACATCATAGATGAGGAGGCCTGACAGCAGCAGGCAGGACACCTTGAGACTAGGCAGTCGCACAAATGCGATCATAGCCACGCAGAGACCCATGGCAAGAGCTGCATGAGACAAAAACACACGAGTGAGAAGAAAATACCACCACAACATGAGGTATGAGGTAAACCTGTTTACATTCTCTTCCTACACACAAACACAGAGTAAAAACACGCTGACGCACCGTCCATGAGCAGCCAGTGGCCCGTCAGCACCCAGATGAGAACCAGCATGACAGAGAGGGAAAACGACAGCAGCTCCGCCAACGTGAAGCGGCCACAGCAGCCGAATGAGATCCTGGAGACAAGAGAGACACGATGAATAAACTAGCTAGCGGTTGTCACTCGGCCGAGGCATCAGGCTCTCTTTTTCACTCCCCAGCATCTGATCTCTAACACTGTTGTCCATTAATACACAAGAGGATTGTTCCACTCAAAGCAAACAGAACAGATTCTAGATTACATTGTGAGATTGAGTGAAGCCGCAAGGCAAATCCCTGCAAACAAACAGGTTCATTGTCTGTGTCAAAAAGATGACCTTAAAAGCCAATTATGTAAGATTTTGTGCATTCTGTCAGCCAAAGATCATCTTTGAAGTGTTAATAACTTGGGTTGAGCCATAAAGCTAAATAAATACATTTTTATATACACTGGGGTTTATAGAGCTCTATGATTTCCACGATGCAGATGGAATCGCAGAAACCAGTCATTAAAATGTAATCTGCTGTATAACGCAGAATGTCACAGAACTTGCCTTCAAATTTTAGAGAAATAAATCAAAAGTAGGTCAGTACACTTAAATCAAAATGCAATATAGACTAGTGTCTGTGAATATTAAGCCACATACTATTAAAACTATGAATCCTGGATGTTTTGCGTGTCTCTGTGTGAATGAATGGCACATGCACGCAATTTTGTTTACTACACACACATACTAAAGCGTGCGTGACGCTTGCAGTGATTTCAGCCTTTGCCACCTCAATAAGTACATGAACATCTCTAGAACTGCTCTGAGAGTCACTTCATGAGCATTTTATTGTTTCTTTGGAGAAAAACTATCATCATATGCATAACAGAAACTTAAAGGCCTTCAAAGCAACCCGTCAAAATAAAACCATTAGTTTTAACTTGAAGGCACTGTCACAGAAATGTATTACTTAATATAGGTCCTAATGATAGTTATTACATTATTATTAAAATATTATTTTTTAAAGAAATATTTAACAGAAAAATGTAAATACTAGGGATGCACGATATGAATTTTTTTTACCGATACCGATAGCCGATAATTAAGTCCTTCTTGTGGCCGATGCCGATACCGATGCCCAATACGTTCATATTTTTATATGATAATTTAGTGCACCCAGGAGAATACAAAATCTAAGATAAACTAATGAAATGTATATTATATATCTGGGTCTAATAATCATGGCAAACATCAGTCCTGACTCTTCAAAAATGTGTTTTATTTTTTGTGTAAGGCACCACAATTCTAAATAAATAAAATGCTTTGACATTTGTCAACCTGGAAAAAACGAAAAGTGCATCATGGAGTAACGTCAGATGTCCAAATGTCCGTTAAAGCTTACGTGTAGTCCATTCTTATTGATCATATTATGAATGTTTGCATCACATTCACACAAAACATCAGAATCGAGATAAAAACATCTCAACTTTTCAGAATGCTGCAAGCCGAACGCAGGTAATGTGACATGAACCAACCAATCAGCTTGAAAGCACTGCCAAGGTGAAGAAACAGCTTATCATAGCTGTACAGGAATAAACATTTTTAAATAAATTTAATAACAGAGCTACTGCAAGCGATTTTTAATGCTGAAAATCAATTTATCCTTTGCTGAAACTTCCGCGTCTTTATGGAGAGCGCAGGTCATGGTTGCTTAGCAACGGCAGAGCAGGCTACAGAGCGGTTTGGAAAGAAAGAGAAAGCGGCGCGCCTAGCGTTTTCCACGCGTTTTAGACGCGACATGTGAACGGCCCCTAAAACGGATTCACCGCGATGACGACCTCTGAAGTGAGATATAAGATTTGTTGTGTTAGTCAATGTTCATGTTTACATCAGCTGTGGATCTGCGTGTGTTTGAAACCTCTATACCGCACGTCAATGGCGCGGCTCCAGCATGGATTCCGGAGCAGTTTGCAGACTCTTTAGTTAAAGTTGAGACGACCTGCGGCTCACTGAAGCATCCCAGAAGCGGCTCTCCATAATACATGCTAAAGTTAGGTGAATCCCCAACCCTCTAACGAATTTCTGTGGGCAGGATACCGCGTTGTGACTAGGGTTGGGAATCGAAAATCGATTCCGATTCTGGAATCGGATACTTAAGATAAAGAATCGGATACTTGTTATAAAATAAAAATTTCGATTCCTCTTATCGATTCCTAGGTGCATTTTTTCATGTAGCGATCTGCCAGGACCTTCCGCGCGTGCAACCTGCCAGGACCTTACGCGGTAATGTAAACATCCCTCCCATGGATCGCGGTAAGCGTTTAAAAGTGTGTCTACGCTTTGTAAAAAGCGAAGACAAATCTACCGCTGCACGCAAACTTCATCTTAGAGATCTTCAAGGGACGGATTTTAGTCCTGTGCCCGCCCGCTCCAGAAGGAATATATGTTATTTCGTTCCGCAAAAGCCCACATAAAAGTAACTTCTACCCCCGCGGGAAGACAGGTATCTACTTCATCTCTTGGCTGCATGAAACAAACCCTCCCGGTAATGTAAAGGCAAAGATGACCAGAGTAATAGTAACGAATTTGATTGAAGTCGCGCGAGCCTAATGTATTCATTCTTGTAAATCGGAGTCGTACATTAGGCACGCATAAGTCCGCTGGTGATTCACAAACTATTCATGCTTTCGGGACTCAGATCCATAGTATTTTTGCGTGAAATTTCGAAATATTCGCATAGTTTTCAAAATAAATGTCCTGTGAGTTTTTTTATAATGAATGCTTACCCATAGAGGTGGATCTTGTAAGGGTCAGTGGTGTTTATGCACATATGAGCACCAGCATAAACAGATTTACTATGTATTTACTGTATTTTTAATTTATATGTTTATTTTATAATAAATACAAACAGTAGATATTCAGTCACTTAAGAAAGAGTACTCTGAGGTTGTGAAGAATTTCTGAATTAAATAATTTAGGTGCTTTAAATCTGTATATGTATATTCAAAAATAAACACCTTTAGAGGAAATGTCAGGCATAGGGGGGCCTTGCAAAATTGACCCAAGAAGAAGGGAGCCCTGATATAAAAAAGGTTGAGAACCCCTGTAATAAAATAATATGTTGCAAGCTAGCACTGAAAATAAACATGTTTGATATATTAATGTTTGGCTTTTTTTTTTTTTTTTTAACTAAACTGGAATCGAAACTGGGAATCGAAAAGAATCGGAATCGATAAGTGGAATCGGAATCCCCAACCCTAGTTGTGACATCATTGCATGCGGAAAACAAACGCTGTAGTCCAAATGAGCCGTTCGTTGTAGTTCTTGAAAGGGGACTTTTTAAAAACTAAATATCTCCCTTTGGAGTGGACTTTGAGATTTGTAACTTCGTAGATGTTTTTTATGCCCAAACGTACACACCACACACTGGCTAAAGTTCAAAAAGTGAAAAAGCATAATAGCACCCCTTTAAGTAAAGAAAACTTAATTTGGAAAAAAATAAAACATTTCATAGGTTAATATTGCGCTAGGTCACTATTCAAACTAAAAAAGAAATATTTGTGCCATTGACTGTGTCCACTTCTTACCAACCTAGCAAATTTAAAATAGTGATCAAAAAAGGAGACATTTATTGGTCCATAAATGTCCATCTGTTGACACTTATTACTGGAACAGTATCACAATATTGATATTTCTAATTGTGCTTTTTATTTTAGTATTATTCTTATTATTATTGCTTTAACAAAATAAAAAAAGAACATTGTCATAAGTTAGTGGAGGATGGGAAAAAGAATCCACAAAATTATAAAAATAAAATAAACAAATTATTAAAAGAGTTTATGCATTAACATCAATAATAATAGCATTTTATATTTAGATTCCCTTTATTTAATTTAAAATTTTTATTTTAAATGCAATTCAAAAATGTAAATTATTTTTTTTTCATTGGATCAACTCTTTATCATTAGACATAATATACACACACTGCTGAAAGACACAATTAACTTTTCCTGAGTGAATGACACATGATTTATATCTGAATAATTTGAATCCCTATGACATATGGTTTGTTGACATATGAACTGAGGCAAAGTACAGTTAACCACAAACCGCTCTGACAAGTTAAGTAATTAGTAAACATTTCATACTTGTTCTGTGGGGAGCAGGGCCTGGTCAGATACTGGCACATCGGCAGCAGGAGGAATGCGAACGCGATGGTTGCTAGAACTGTGAATACAGGACAAAACAAACACAAAGAATTACGTAAACATTACTCAAGCATATCACAGCACAGTGACACGGTGCAGTGAATGAACCAGGTCAGTGTGTGAGAAAGGAGCAGTGGAAGGTCACCGGTGTGTTTGCTCGTAGCACGTACCTGCAGTGCATATGGTGAACACCACCTGAACCGAGTCGAAGAAGAAAAACATGACGAGCAGAGACACGGAGGCTCCGATGGGCAAGAACAGCGCCTGTGTGGAGTCTATGGTCTGAATACCTGTACAAACATATGAGATCATTCAGGTTCTGTTCTCAAAAAGCATACCTATAAAGGACTTCACTTTCCATCTAGTGTGATTAATGAAGCAGAAGTAAGTACAGGGCTCTACAGTGCAACCTAAAACTATTGCGTATGACTATGAAAAAATATTTAGGAGCATTATATTTAGGAGAGCTTCAAAGGTTTCTATGTGTTTTTGCAACATTGAGTAGTGTATTACGGACATATTTCATGAATCCTTTCATAAAGTGTAGAGAGAGTGTAAATAAGCAATTCATTGTACAGTGTAGAAAGCTTCGTTGAATAATGGAACATTGTGAAATTGCGATGAACTAAGATGAGTGACTGCTTTTAGTGAATTTGTAAATAAGATATTGATTTAATACAACCGTTAAATAAACAAGAAGTTATTATTAAGTTACTTACATTGTCTAACTATAACACTATTGCCCGATTTTGCTCTATTTCATCACCAAAAATAGTCTGAAACAAGTCACAACTGAGCCGCTGCGCATCTGCATTCAAACACAGGTGGTGTTTCGCTTATGAATGTACATTTTTACACAAATCTAGTGCGTCAATAATTCAATTTCCCATTCATAAAGACAGTCACTTGCTTATTCCAGGATGAATCAGCCGTTCGAACGAATCAAATTTATGATATGATTTAGTAATTAAATAGTGAATTGCCGCCACCAACTGGCAGTTTTAGTTGCATTTTTAAAGTGTATTTTCAGTTATTTAAATCATTTAATAATTCTGTATTCAAAATGTTATCTTTAAAACATTAATCTCAACATGAATTCATGAATTTGATTGCACTCATGCCACCTCTGAGCTTCATTAAACATGACAATACACCTACAAGCCACTTTTGTGTTGTTCTATGCCACCTCTGTAGTACAAATTAATTGTGTAAATACTGATTTCATTTGATTGGCTTATTCTGTTGTTTAATTTAGACATTTTCAAAAGTTTAAAAATATAATTTAAAAAAATGACATAAAAGATGATACCCCTGTAAATCACTTTAACGAGTCAAATATCACCTTGTAATGGGAAGGGAAATTTTTGTGCTCCTAAAAGGTGCTCCTAAAATTTTGACTGTGCTCCTAAAAAGAAAAGCAAGCGTAGAGCCCTGAAGTATAGCTGTTTAGGATCAATCAGTTGAGGACTCACTGTTGTTAGAGTTGCCATTGTTGAAAGAGCCAGGGGCGGTGGGGTTTCCATCCTTGTCCTTCTCCTGGTTCTCACAGTCCATGTTTAATGACCTGTGTGGACAGACATTGTTTACACACAAACCTCAATTTCTCTGAACTAGGATTAGGGTTGGGTATTGAGCACCGGTTCCATTTTAGAACCGGTTTAAAATTGATAATACACATGCATTTCGATTTCGCTTAACGATTCCTGCGTTCGCATTTTTATGTGATCAGCATATCCCCATAAACAGCGTTTTTTGTTGTGAGTGAACGTAAACAGGTGAGAAAGAAAATGTGTAACAGTATTTTTAGATCTGTGTTCGGTGTTATAAATGTTCCGCCTGTCATTAACGTTAATCAAAGAACAAAAGAAAATAATGAACTGACTGAATATCTTTTATAAATTTAATGAGGATTAATCTATATTTTATTTTTTAAAAAAAAAGAAACTATGCAGTGTTTTTAAACTTCTGATTTTAATTTCTGTACCTGACATTTGTTCAGTTTTATTTATGGATTTGTTTGTTTGTTCCCCATTTTATTTTTGTCTTTAACAATTTAATGTTTGAAATTTATATTAGTCTAGCCGTTTTTTTTCTGTGCTATTTTTTTGCAAAACCATAGGCAAAAGACAATATGTTGGACTTTTTAATGTTGTTTTTTTTTTGTTTTTTGTTTTTTTAATTGGAATCGGACACAACTAGGATGCAGGAGTTTTATGCCCGAAATTATTGGTTTTGATAAGCCACAAACAGCATATTTAAAGAATTAGTTCATCTCCAGAATGAAAATGTCCTGATAATTTATTCCCCCACATCATCCAAAATGTTAATGTCTTTCTTCAGTCAAAAAGAAATTAAGGTTTTTCAAGGAAAACATTGAAGGATTTTTCTCAATATAGTGGACTTCATTGGGGCTTAGGAACAATGGTCTTTTTTAGCAAAACAATGTGTCATTTTCTAAAAATAATAAAAATTGATATACTTTAACCACAAATGGTTGTCTTGCATTAGCTTGACTTGATTTAGGTGGAAGTATCGACCCAATGTTTACAAAGCAAATGTGCAAAGAAAGTCAAACACCCTTTACAAAAAAGGTAAAACAACAATGTGGGACATTTTTGAAGTTGGAGGAGAAAATAAAACGGACCGTCAACCCCTTCATCCCCATTGAAGTCCACTATATGGAGAAAACTCTGGAAAGTTTCTCAAAAACCTTAATTTCTTTTCAACTGAAGAAAGAAAGACATGAACATCTTGACAAGGGGATGAGTAAATTATAAGGACATTTTGAATTTTGGAAGTGAACCAAGTTTTTAATTTGAGGAAAAATTAAAGATTGCAATGGACGGAAGTCCAGTCTTTTAATATTCCACACCGTTTTAACCACATCTAAATATTCAAAGTCCGTGAGTATTAGTTTTGTCCACTTCAAATCTGGAAAGACAAATGCTGAATTAGCTAAACAATCAACTACAAAATCCATAAAAGTATGACACACTGCAAATTACACTTCTATACTTTAAAGATTAATTTTGTAACAAAAACAGAAATAAAGCACATGTAGAAAAACAACCACGTTCACTTATTTATTCACCAGATATTTGCGTAAAGTCCCAGGGTTTAAGAGTAAAGATGTTTTTCTGCTGACCCAGGCTAGCACCAAATTTTTTAACTGTCACGCCAACATTTTCATTAGCTGCCTCACATAAGTGAAATAAAAAAGAAAAATGATATATTTCTTTTTATGTACCAATAAAAAATATATTAAGACTTCCTAACAGTGTTGAAAGATGTATCTTATACTCATCAAAACTGTATTTATAACGTGATCACAATACATTTTTCATATCAGTCAATATCGATTAATATGATGAATTTCAAATCTTTCTTTCAAGTTTAAAGGCAGTTTTTTCTCTTAAGTGGATGTTGTAGACATCAGAATTATTAATTATGGTTGTAAACTACTCTTTATGGTCAGAACATGACAAATGCGTAACGTTTTTGAATTTTGTACACTTTTCCAGTCATTTTTCCTTAAAATAAATATCGTAGTAGAAAAATAATTTCTTGGTTTCTGCTTGTTCTCGTGAATGATATTGTTTCAAATCATGAAACAGGTTTGTGTATTTCTGACTTTGATGATGATGATGATGTACACTACCAGTCAAATGTTTTTGAATAGTATGATTTTAAATCTTTTTTTAAGTCTATTCTGCTCACCAAGCCTGCATTTATTTGAACAGTAACATTTTGAAAAAAAAATTACCATTTAAAATAACTGTTTCTATTTTTAAAAAAATTCTATTTAAAATGTAACTTACACCTGTAATTTCAAAGCTGATTTTTTTAGCATCATTACTCTAGTCACATGATCCTTCTAATATTCTGATTTGCTGCTCAAAAACAATTATTATTTTATTAATGTTAAAAACAGACAAGTTTCTTTGATGAATGGTGAGTTCCTGAAAGTTCAGAAGAACAGCATTTATCTGAAATCTTTTGTAACATTATAAACATCTTTATCATCACTTTCGATCAACTTGCTAAATAAAATTATTTCCCTCTAAAAAAAAAAGTTATACTGACTCCAAGGTTTTGAATGGTATGGTGTATAATGTTACAAAAGCTTTTTATTTCAGATCAAAGCTGATCTTTGGATCTTTCTATTCATCAAAGAATCCTGAAAAAATGTACTCAACTATTTTTAATATTGATAATAACAACAATAATATTACAAAAAGATTCTTGAAAAGATATTAGAATGATTTCTGAAGGATCCTGTGACACTAAAATAATGATGCTCAAAATTTAGATTTGATCAAAGGAATAAACTACATTTTAAAATACTTTCAAATAGAAAACAGTTAATTCACAACATTACTGTTTTTGGATCAAATGAAAGCAGGCTTGGTGAGCAGAAGAGAATTCTTAAAAAAAGAAGAAGAAATACTTTTGACTGGTAGCATATCCTCAGCACAGCTTGCAGTACAAGCTGCAATATTAATAATATTACATTTCTGTCTTTTAGAAATGCACAATTAACAGTAGCTTGAGTTGACAGTAATAATAGCTTGACTACGTAAATTTGAAAACTAAACATTACTGATAATTTTTTTATTTGTAACTTGAAATATTTAGTGACATTATGACGTTCAATTCAACAATGTTCAAAACATAATACCACATGATTATGTCCGTACATGTAAAACACGCACATGATCAATAAGTAACAAGATTTCTGGTCTGCGCTAGAAGAGTTGAGAGCTTACCTGAAGCTGCCATAGACGATGAGGAGGATGGAGATGAGGAAGGTTGACACCTGGCTGGAGTCGACAAGGGAGTACGCCCTGAAAAGACAAAAGGAAGTTTCCATTTATTGTGTCCCACAACAAAACAACAAGACGAAGGGTACCAGGCTGAATGTGTCCAACAACAGACACAAAGATCGTCACCCTGTACGACCCTTCCTGGTTCAAACTATTCACACACCCTTGTGAACTCAAGCTATCCGTTATTGATGCAAAGTGTGCAGGTGAAACATGAATCAAAGCTCAGTCTGGTCCAGTTGTTACCGAGACGTGTATGAGAAACGTCTCGAGTTACGGCATTCTCACCCTCCCCGAGCGTCTTTTGAGACCCGTGTTTTGTAAATAACAAGCTTTTACTGAAAGAGGTCAGGCTGTACGCTGAGGTGACTTTTAAAATATGATTACAGGGAACGAGCGACAGTTTGTTTGCTGGATAAATAATGTGCGGCTGCGAACAAAAGCGGACTTGATTGTGTGCATTTATGAAGTATGTATTAACAAGGAAAACCAGAGAGAGAATAACTAGGACGGAGTGCTGACCTTATCCTCAAACGACACTCTTTAATATGGACAACAAATGGTTTGAAAACTCATTAGCAAGCACATAGAAGCCTAACCTCAGCTCTATACGTAAAGATCCTGAAACACAAATTCGACACATTGGAAACATCTTGAAAAAAGTCATTTTATCATCTATGCAAATTGTATAACATCCAAGGTACTCATTTCTAGTAACTGTGTTAGTTTAAGTTTATTCTCAAATTGTTTTTTCAGAAAGTTTTGTAATGTTTTTCCTCTCCCCAAATTTGTCACTACTGTAACACAATAATATCTAATTAAATAAGAAGGGTTACATTGACATATTAACATTTTGCTTACATCTACCTTGTAGATAAGCGTTCAGAGGTAAATCAAGTACAACTTTCACAATTTTAAGTGTAATTTATGAGATCTGTTGTATTTTGAATCCAATTTTTCTTTGTAAAAGGCAAAAAGCTGATCATCATGATTACAAAATTAAGGATTCATTAGTTTGAATATTACACTGAACCAAACACTATCATAACATCTTAGCTGATGATTCAATATACTTTTTTGTAATGTTGTAAAATAATGTTTCTGTAGTGACCGCGTCACAATACAGAATTTTAACCCAGATACTAACATACTAAAATACAAAACATTTGCAACTGTACTACAATGTTGTTTATTTCCCTGCAAAAAAAGGATTGTGTGTTCACTTTTGTCACTACCGAAACAATGATGACCTGTTTCAGTTGTAACCAATACAGTACTGATCATTTTATAGGATAACACTAAAAAAAACCCCAAAGATGTCACTATTTGATTGACAATTTTAGATACTTTTGAAGCTAGCTCAAAAAAGCACATGGTTAGCTAGCACAGTTCTGAACAGTTGTAAACATATAAAAACTAAATGTTATGAAATAACTCTCAAAAGTGTTTAATTATAGAAAAAAGTTAAAGTTTCACACAGATTTTTTAAACTTTTGAACACATTTACTTATTGAACAATTTTTTTTTAAACGACCATGGAATAAAATGCAAAAATTATTTTAATATTTTCATGCGTTGTAATTTAGGGGCTAGGGTTCGAGAGCAGCCTCCCAATTGAAAGTGGATAGACCGATTAGATAGATAGAGAGACAGAGACAGAGACAGAGACAGAGAGAGAGAGAGAGAGAGAGAGAGAGAGAGAGAGAGAGAGAGAGAGAGAGAGAGAGAGAGAGAGAGAGAGAGATTTTGGGTCAGAAGTTTGCACCAATACTGTAGAATGGCCTACAGATCTCTATCACATTATTTGGTACCATTGAAATAAGCAATACTTAATTCTTATTGATATTACATGTTTTGTCTACTGGAGTTTAACATTTGACAGTAGTTGACTTGACAGAAGCAGTAGGTTGAGCTGGGATGCGGATATAAATTTATTGTCATTAACAAAAACAGTAACATCTGTTAAAAATTATAAACTCATTTTTACAGAATAAAATGTAAATATCCTGACTGGCCGAGTTATTATAAAGTAGGTTTATGTTATGAAAAACAGGAGACTAAAAACATTTAAGGGTCCAACTTTAGCAAAAGAGACTTTATAAAAATGGAAATTATCTTAAATGCAAGTTAAGTGTTTAAATGTTTCAAATTATTTTTTGTGAATATAAAATGTCAAAGTATGGGTGAAATAATGTCCCAAAGACATTAAGAGTAAAAATGAAACAACATACCTCTTCTGACATGCACTTAAAAGAACAATTCATCACACTAAATTTGATTACATTTTAATGATGGTCTGAAGGACAGTGGCAAAGATTGTGATGTAAAGATGTGAAAGGACAATTTATTAGTTTTTGGGGCTGCTCTGTGATCCTTTAATGTCATCTAATGAATCTGTAAGAACTATTGTTACACTATATGGCATTTTAGTGGGTGTCTTCTGTAAATCATGGTAGAAATGTATAAGTCTCATTTTATTTATTTTTTTGCCAATCAAACAGAACAGAACACATTCTTTAAAAAAAATAAAGCTGTATTAGACTTCTGTTTTGATGCTTGAAATCCCTTTTTATCTTTGACCCATAAAAACAAATGCACAAAATCTAGTGTAGCTCAAAGGAATAGTTCACCCAAAAATGAAAATTCTGTCATTAATTACTCACCCTCATGTCATGCCAAACATGAACCTTCATAACGTTAAACCACTGATGTCACATGGACTATTTTAGCAATGTCCTCACTACCTTTCTGGGCCTTGAACATGTCAGGTGTGTTGCCGTCTATTCAGGGTCAGAAAGCACTCGTATTTCATCAGAAACATATGATGAAGAGAAGGTCTTATGGGTTTGTAATGATACAAGTAATTAATGATAGAATTTTTGAGTGAACTAACTAATTAAACTCCATTAATCCCCTTTAATACATGTCTGCATATGGGTCAATGACGTGGCATGTCAATTCTGGTGTCCAAAGCATATTCATAATATTAAAAATGTATACATTTTTAAATGCATTTCATTAAATGACTCAACTTTCCCCTCTTTAATTACTCTTGTGAGAATTCATTATAAATAATTAATCTTTAAGGAACTATTGAGCTCAAAAGTCCCAAAACGTCATTCCGGGTAACTGTCCCGGCTTAAAATCTGAGTACAAAAATACAATAAAAATGTAAATAATAAAAATAAAAATATTTAAAATCTACTTGGGCATAATTGTATTGATGTTTTAAACGATACCTGCAAATATGGTTATAATACTGAGCTTAATTACATTTTAATGACAGAAAGACTTTTGTCCCCAAATTGTGATTTCTGTAATGTCATTCCTGGATAACAGACACCAATGACCATTTTAGACCATAATGCATTGTGGTATGTCATGTGACATAATATTATATCAAAAAGAAGACCCTGAAGGAGCACCAGAACAAGTGCAAAGGTGAGTAAGCGTCTCTTAAAATGTTGATATTTTGACCTTTTCGGTCACTGATGCACTTTGTAGCAATATCATGTGTCCTTTTGGATAACACTGACAAACTATTTATAATGTTTTTATATGAAAAAACTATCTATTTGATCTAAAAGATTACCTTAAAGCGATGATGGCTAAGTTGTAGTTTTCCATAGGTGGTTAAATTAGTGCCTGATTATAAAGAAAAATATTTGTTTTGTCATTCCTGGATAACAACATGTCATTCTTGGATAACAAAAAAACTCTGTTAGCCAGGACATGTCATCCGTTATCCTGAATGACATAGGCATAACAATCTAGTTTTTAATTAACATTTGTAAACTTTTAGGTATAGTTATTAAAGTTATATTATTAACATTAACATTATTTACATAATTGTATGTTTTTTGCCGTATTTTTGCTGTCATTCGTCTTGATTTCATATGATTCACATTTAATTATCATTGAATTGAACTTTTGTAATGTTAATGGTCAAATCATGAATAATGTAATCATTATTATTAATATATCCACATTTGGTAATACTTTATAATAACTACACGTTATTAATCATTATTTAAGCATCATTAAACAGTTAATTCATTAATAAATTTACGATTTAAAATGCAGCTATAAATTCTTAAAGGGATAGTTCACCCAAAAATGAAAATTTGATGTTTATCTGCTTACCCCCAATGCATCCAAGATGTAGGTTACTTTGTTTCCTCAGAATAACACAAACGAAGATTTTTAATGAAATCCGGTGCAGTCTGCCAGCCTTATCATGGATGTGGATGGGCACCAAACCTAAACAAAAACATGCACAGACAAATCCAAATTACACCCTGCGGCTTGTGATGACGCATTGATGTCTTAAGACACGAAACGATCGTTTTTTGCGAGAAACTGAACAGTATTTATATCATTTTTTACCTTTGATACACAGCCAGGTCCATTTGTCATGAGCACAAGTTTGACATCAGTCACGTCACATGAGCACGCGCTCTAGCGTAGAATACGCAAACGCCGGAAGGGGACATCAGTGAAAAGTCCCGGATGAGTTTGCGCAAGCAAACGTAATCTTTTAGCTTTAAATCAGTTTGAACAATCGGGATAAGCGCAATAATTACCATTTTGAATAGCCGCTATACCCACAGTCTGTGTGCACTGTGTAAAAAATGAGTGTCGTATACATGCGAAAGATCACTTCCGGCGTTTGCGTATTCTACAAAGAGCGCGTGCTCATGTGACGTGACTGATGCCAAACTCGTGCACAGGACAGATGGATGTTGCTGTGTATCAAAGGTAAAAAATGATATAAATACTGTTCAGTTTCTCACAAAAAACGATAATTTCGTGTCTTAGGACATCGATGTATCGTCACGAGCCGCAGGGTGTAATTTGGATTTGTCTGTGCATGTTTTTTGTTTACTTTTAAAGGTCTGGTGCCCATCCACGTCTATGATAAGGCTGGCAGACTGCACCGTTTTCGTTAAAAATCTTCGTTTGTGTTTTTCTGAAGAAACAAAGTCACCTATATCTTGGATGACCTGGGGGTAAGCAGATAAACATCAAATTTTCCTTTTTGGGTGAACTATCCCTTTAATGCTTGATTTATAAGCCTACCTACAAGTATGAAATTAAAGTATGGAAATACAATTATTAAACACATTATAGATATGCTTTTAAATCAAGAATAAAGCATTTATAGCTGTATTTATAAACTGCTTATTAATGTCTTTTAATGCTTTATAAATGATGAATTAACTGTTTACTAATGTTTAACTAATGATTAATAGCGTGCCGTTATTATAAAGTGTTACCCATTTTAAAACTTTTGTATAGCTTCTGGTGTTTTAAGGTCAATTCTGTTCTTCCAGATGCCTCTGTCTAATAAAGAGAGGCAGAGACGGTTCAGAGCCAGAATAAACACAGATGCAGAAGCTAGGGCTGAGTATCTTGGAAAAAAGAGAGCAAGGTATTAGGGTGATGATTCAGTGGAACAATAATGTGTCAGTAACAAGCAAACTTGAAATATTAATCAAAATAGGTTCACACTCATTTGTAATAAGCCTAAATGTTTTAGCGGTGTAATGTGTTATTACACATCATACACTATACCCCTGGCCATTGTTTATGAAGCATTATAATTTTACAGATTTACTGTAATATTTAGAAAATACGATTGTAATGAAATTGGTGTGATTACAACCTGCATCTAATACTCATTATTATTATTATTATTATTATTATTGTGTGTAGCTACTACAAATCAAGACCAGTTCCCAAAAAGCCTGTTGTACTTTTTTTAAATCATTAAAAACTGAGTTTTGCAACTGTCAAGTGTATCTTACTTAGTTTCAAATTTGAGTGTTGGAAAGAAAAATTATACTGATGATGGTTCTTATGGTAATCCTGAAAAATATTGCAGAATGTCATTCCGTCTAACAGTATGTCATTCTGGCTAACAATGACACGGGCAATTCATTTAACCCATATTTCTGTGTTAGATAACACAATTCAGCTTTTTGTTGAGTTAATGATAAAACAAGTCTTATTTACTTTATTGGAAAACATTTTTAAACATTTTCCAGTTTTTTTCTTTATTTGGTTCTGAATTTTGAATTAGCAGCAGCCCAAAATGAGCCTGTGCCTATATGAAATCCCAAATTGATTATATTAATTGTGATTAAAATGTAGTTTTCTGAGCACTAATTGTTTGTTGAGCTCCAAATATGGAGATAAGTACATTTGTATATGCCAACAATGATAGAAATGTAATTAATTTTAAAATTTATTACGTTACCCAGGAATGACATTTTCATGAGGAAAAAGATCTGATTCATCAAAAAAAATGGTTAATTACATTCTTGAAATGTGTAAATATCATTGCATTACATACACAACACTGTAATAAGTATAGAAAGTACTAACATTTAAATTTTTTGCCTGTTTTATTTTTTTCCACATTTGAAATCCTTATCCGTCATTCACCCATATACAAATAAATGGTAAATGTTTTGTGAACTGAAAGACCTTCTAACTGGATCATTGCGGCACAATGTTTCTCCTGTGTTCTGCATCAGTTTGTTGAGAATGTCAGCGCTGATTCATCTGGCTTTAAGCTAGTTTTAATCACTGAGACATTAGCTGTTTGTGGAGAACTGTGCGGCGAACCCGAACGCTTTTTACTGGATCTCACAGTGCTGTTTAATAGGGATGTAACGGTATCAAAACTTCACGGTACGGTAATACCTCGGTATGAATGTCACGGTACGGTATTTATTGAATCATTTACAGGAAAAACAAAACTAATGAAGAGACTCGAAAAAAGTGCCAGAAGTGTTTATTAAACAGTTTACATGAACACTGAACATATCAATGGCATACAAATTAGCCATCTATCTGTAATCTTTGAAACAGGAGCTTCAATTTTTCTATTTTAATAACAAAAAATTATTAAACCATGTAACCACGTTACTTTTTTTTCGCAGTACTTTAGCCTACTTTGTGTAGTAACGAAAACATTCATTTCAGTGGAAAAATAAGTCCAAAACTCTGTTTTAACATTTTGAACAATAGGGCTCCACAATCTTTTGCTTTTTTTTTTTTTTTAGAAATTCTTGTGTGTTTTTATTTTTCTGATAATCAAATGAAAGAATAGACATTTATTTTTAATCAAATGAAAAATAAACCCTTTTAATTTTTGGCAAACAAACAGGTTTACTGTTAAAATCAATACATGGAAGAAAAATTATATTCAGTTTAAAACGTTTAAATAATAATTGTAGTATTTTTGTTCTACAATTAAGTGGTTAATCTTGTTGTAATATTTATTTTTTATCATATATATTGTTTTATGTAAATTATTTAAATAGGAATATATACACACCTACATTATACTGTACAAAGTAATACAAGACTAATATTGTTCTGTTACATGTTAAACCGTACTTTTATTTTGACAGGTTGCCGTGAAGTTTCTGTGTGTATACCGTAGTATGATATGATGCTAGTTTTCTCAAATGAAACGGTAAAGGTGACACTCACAGCAGCTTTGGAGACTGAGTTATCTGTTCATGTGAGATACAAAGGCCAAAAATTAGCGGGAGCATCACGCGTGCTTCAGTATGAGTGTTGTAAAAAAAAAAAAAAAAAACGTGTCTTCTCCATTTATACAGACAGAGGCAAACGGAACATGCAGTATTCATATTAAAACGGTCTTTCTCCATTTCAGTTTTCACAGACACTAGTCCATATCGCGATTTGAATTAAGTGACAGACCAACTTTTGATTTATTAATCCAATAATCGACAAATTCCGTGGCATTTCGCGCTATAACGTTAGTTAATTCGGTTTTTATGAATGGAGTCCGCAATCCAGTCCGTGTTTTCGCGGAGGAGACATTGCAAACGCGTGACAGTGTAGAGACAGAAATGACATGCCTTCGTGTAAATAAGATAAATAACATAAGGCAATTTAGTTTGTTTAATAAATAGGGGTGGGACGATACAGGTAACTCACGATTCAATTCTGTGGCGATATGTGGCCCACGATATCGATAATATCGCGATTCACGATATCTACGATATTCAATATATTGGAAGAAATTTCATCAACGATATATCACGATATATGTGACTGAAAAAGAAAAAAATACCCATAATAAGGAAATCTTATGCATTTAGTAATGCCAACATTTCCAACACTGTGCAAAGAAATATGCATTTGCATAATAACTCACTGCCTCCTGGTCTTAAATGTAAACACTGTACAGCTAGACAGATAAAAGTGCCTGAACATTAAAAAACAACATGAACATTAACTAACATGTGTAAACCGTGATACTGAAACGTCAGTAGTAAGTTACTGTAAAGTGCTTTATGTTAACCTGGACAGTGGTCTCATCAATGCATATTCTTCTTGAGGAACACTAACGCCTGTTTCACACATACTCCGTCTGCAGTGCGTATGCAGTCCGTGTGCGATACGTATGCGATGCAGAAGCAGCACGGACTCGTTTTGCTTTCACACAGGACACGTTTGCAGTCCGTTCCTGATCCGCGGCTGTTTACCACAAACACACCATTTATCCGTTATTTTGATTTCAAATACAAACGTGCTTTTTCAGCATTGTGATACTCTTTTATCACAGTACACTAATACAATTCTAGATATATTCACATTTAAACTCAACGTATAATAAACAACGTATTATTCAATGCACTTGCACAGCAACCGCGTGCAGTGTGAACGCTCTAATCTGTTAACATGGGTGCGGAAAAAAATACTCAACGCATTAGCACTGCAGACGGAGTATGTGTGAAACAGGCGTAACTGATCAGCATGCTCAACTAGCGGGTGCGTCTTTGATTTGTTTTTCGTTATCTTCCGCCATTCTTCTCACTTCTCTTTTTTTCTGCGCTTCTTCTCTGATGTTGTAAGATAACTTGTGTTCTTCACTGGCCGCTGCTTCCGCCACTTTACGCCCATTTACTCGAACAGCGCCCCCCGCAAACAGAATGGTAGATATTGGGTAGTGACAGTGACACTGACGACGGGTAAATTAATCATTTGTGTTGTAATAAAATATCGATATTGGCCGTTAGTGTATCGATTATTTATTGCGACAGAGAGCACAACAATATATTGCAATATCGATTTTTTTTCCCACCCCTATTAATAAAAGAACAATGTATAGACCTGTTCTATAGGAAAGATAACCTTAAATGACTTCTATTGTGATCTGGCGCTATATCGAAAATAAAGTGAACTTGACGTTCAAGGGGGGCGGGCAACAGACCGCAAAGGATGACGGCCACACCTGGGCTGATGGGAAATGTGGTTCCCGCTACCTCCCGTTCGCTTCATTCGCCTGAGCAAACTTTTCTTAGAAGAACTATGGTTTTATCGAGTCATGCGACCACGGTAGTATCGAAAAAAATTGCTATTGCGGTACGACGGTATTTACAATACCGTTACATCCCTACTGTTTAATAATGGTCGCACGGTTGAGACCGGTCAGCGAGTAAACGCATTCGTCTAATCTTTTAGGCTGAGCTGATGGTCCGTGCAATGCAGTTCAAATGTGTAACCATGTTTTTTTTTTCCCCCACTTTCATCACTCGCAACAGAAAAAGCAGTGATTATCAGTTTGTCGAATTCTGGTAATATCAGTGTAACCTCTAAAATAATTTAGTCACACCAACAGGAATAAAAGTTGCAAAATGCGACCATTTAGTGGCAGTCTAGAGCCTTGCACATATCCAGATTGCAGAAAAGATGAAAAGTGAGGCGAAGATGACGAGGGGTGTTTGCGGACGCGGCTCAGAGACAGGCGTGAGGAATGTATCCAGGCCCTGGGAGGGCCGTCTGGCCCCCAAAACCCTATACAACTGCTCAACTGAGACCTGACTGCCACAATGCTTCAGAATCACAAGTGGCCACTGGGAAAGAAAACTGCACATGTAAGACCTAAATGTGGTTATTTAGCAATTTCCATTAAAACTGACTTTATTATCTCGAATTCCTGAGGTTAAATAGACTATTTACATAATTAGTAGTGTTTGCTAAGGCAAGCAAAGACTTGCATAAAGGAAAGGGCCTGACCAGAATATCATAGAGACTTGGGGGTGGCTCTTTCGACTTAGGTTAGTAAGGCACCACCCAGAAACACCCTAACAACTTAGAACGTACATAACGGCAATCAGATTTCAATCTGCAACATGTTTTTATTCTAGATTTCAACAATCTTAGGTGTTGACAACAACGCAACTGAAACATTCAAGGCCCAGAAAGGTAGTAAGGACAATGATAAAATAGTAACATCAGTGGTTCAACCATAATGTTATGAAGCTGCAAGACCACTTTGTGCTCACAGAAAACAAAAAACAATTTTTTACAACTTTATACAATGTGTTCTGAAGATGAACAAAAGTCTTACAGGTTTGGAATGACATAAGGGTGAGTAATTAATGGCAGAATTTAAATTTTTGGGTGAAATATCCCTTTAATTCATTATGTGGTAAATAAACATTTTAAAACCTGTTACAAGGAGCTGAAATATCGATGCAATATCACAGGACAGAGTGTGTCTTCAGATGTCCCTTAAGGGTGTGTCCTGGTAAAAGACGCTTGATGTGATTTACATGATTGTGTGTGTAACACACAAAGGCCTTTTGAACACAAGGGAGGTATGCACAACTTTGGAAAATCATGTCAATAACACATTTTGAGAGTTTGATTTCATTTTTTGATTTCAATTTCAGGACACTGTCGCCACTGTTCCGTTCGCTTAATCTAACAGCTGATCGTTGCAAATGACAGTCCCTGTAAATACACAAGAGGGTGCTGGGAAGCAGAACGCTGGCTTGTTGAGCACTTTTGCGAAAGCTGATTTAACTATACAATCACTACAGGCCCAAAATGCAAAAGGGATTGATGTTATAAAAAAACGACACAATCATCCTGTTCATTATCAAGCTTTGTGTTTCCTTCTTCAGCATCAGTGAATATTTTTACCCTTTGTAATAGTTGTGTACAAGTCCATCAGTTGTCCTCAGTGTGAAAAGATGGATCTTAAAATCATACAGTCATTGTTGTAAAGGGTTCATATGCAGACAAAGCTGGAAAACCAAAAAATGTGCAGGACCTGGAGGCTTTTTATGAAGAAAAATAAGCAGTTTAACTGCTCAGGACTAACAAATGACTCAAACAACCATCACAAAAAACAAAAAAAACAACAACAACAACAACAACACTTGATCATCCAGGTAACAACAAGGTTAAGGTTCACTTTTTCCACGCTTAATGGATGTGTTCAATAATGGCACAAAAGATTAGAATAGTTTATGTGAAACTATATGTTTTAACTGAGTAATCGGTTTTATTATTCTGATGATTAATTGAGTACTTGGATAATTATAATTGGCATTTTTGTAGAAAAAATAGACCTAAGTGAATAATAGCCTTTAAAATTACTTTAAATACATATAATAGCAACGAGGCAATATTAATTCGTTTAAATAAAGTATCAAAAGCAAATAATCATATGTTAGATTAATGTAAATTATGCATTGAAACAATTTGTTTTATTTTGGTTACTGAGTAATCAGTTGATTATTCTGACGATTAATCGAGTAATCAGACAATTATAATTAGTATTGTTTACTAATGTTTAATGTTCGTTTATTTGATGTGTTCAATAATGGCACAATTTTTTTTTAATTGTTTCTGTGAATTTGTTTTCTTTTGGTAATTCAGTAATCGGTTGATTATTCTGACGATTAATTGAGTTATAGGACAATTATAATTAGTTTTGTAATAAAAACAAACCTAAGTGAATAATAGCCTTTAAAATTATTTAAAATACACAATCGCAATGAGGCAATAATAGTTAGTTTAAATAAAGTATCAAAAGCAAGTAGTTATATGGTAGATTATTTACAATAGAGCTAGCGCACATTACGCATTATAACAAATGACTTGCAGAGGGCGTCAACGGCCTGACGATTGTTTTTACACTCTACTGCACAATCTAATCCTTGTTTAATATTGAATAACCAACATTTAAGTCAAATGTCCACTTAATCTTTAATATTTGGCCATTCCTTTATGACAGTAATGATACAGCCACTGTCATTTCTTGAATATGTGGACTTTAAAACATGTAAACCCAGCATATTTAGAAACATACCGATGTATTCATCTGTGTTGGTGTGGGTTTCTATATGATTTATCTTATAAATCAGATGAAATGGCACACATTGCATTCCAGATGAATGTAATAATAAACCCAAACTCACAGCAACATGCAGAGGTGAAGTTTAAGATGCTACACACATAAACCGTTTGTGTGGAGCAGCATTTACTGTGAATGGAGCCACTCTGAGATGCACATTTGTAACCTAAATGCATGTAAATAATTAAAAGTGCATATAGTAAACCTGCACTGCATATGTTTATTTAACGGAATCGTAGCATTTGTGAATTAACAATAGAATAGTGCTTTATGTTGATTTATAAATTGGTTTAATATATCATACAGCCTTAGAAAAACAGTCTAATAATGCTTTTCATGGGTTTTCGTATTTTGATAGTTACTCAACATGGGGAAAATGCAATAAAGGATTTTTGGTAACACTTCAGAATAGGTGACACCTATTAACTATTAACTACGACTTATTAGCATGCATATTACTAGAATATTGGCCATTTATTAGTACTAATTAAGCACATATTAATGCCTTACTCTACATGACCTTATTCTACATCCCTAATCTTACCCAATACCTAAACCTAACAACTACTTTACTAACTATTAATAAGCAGCAAATTAGGAATTTATTGAGGGAAAAGTCGTAGTTAATAGTTAATAGGTGTTACCTATTCTAAAGTGTTACCGGATTTTTTTTTTTTCAAACCAAGTACTCAAATTGAATCAAGGAATCATGACAGCCCTACTTGTAACTAGATGAGCAGACATTTAAAAGACCTATTAATGCAGAAAATCCACTAACTCTAGTGGGACTTTTTCACGCACACAGTTTTATTTCATGTGCCATTTATTCATGTGGCTTTTTGAGCTTCTCTTTACAGTACATCATAGTTTTTAAATCAATGCTTAATTAAAAGTGGAATTAAAATGGAGACAATCTCAGTTGATACTCAACTTAATAATCATCTTTTCCTGAAATATTATATGCAGTCCTTGACTGTACTGTACAATGAAGAACACTACTTAGGCAAGAAATCACGTGGCATACTTCAAAAAAGCAGAGACAAAGGCATTTGCCACTACAATTAAAGTCTATTTCCTTCAAAAGCCATTTCTTGCATAATCAACATCAGAGGCCAATTCATTCAGCTCCGAGTCCGATTGCTCACTTAGTGCATGTATGTCTGAGTGAATTAACAGCCTATTGGCTGTAGATTGGCAGAAGTGGCACCATGCCACAGCTTTCAAGAGCAGGCACTTCCCCCTCTAGATCACACTACCTCACTTATCTTTCACAGCCACATCTGAACACGAATACCTCAAGATTTACACTGATTTGAATACGATATGTATTAGTTTGCTTACAAATGGCACTAAAGCCTAGCACACCCATCAAGACAAAGTTTCCCTCGAGGCGCTTTTAGCAAATTCATGAAAATGGTGTCATTCGTGCTGACAAAACTGTCAGCAAAACTGCCAGTAGGACCAATAATCCAATAGGCCATAACAAAAGTGTGGTGGTAAAAACCGCTCTGGCATTCTACACAACAAAATCTGTGTACTTGGCACTGCACACAGCACTGTATATAGGTTTTCACATTGATTTCGCCTGCCCTTAAATGTGATTCAGTGGTATGGTACTTCCTGAATAGCAAAATCCTATTTAAATGGACAACAGCTGAGTGTTGGCCAAATGCAATGCCACATGATCATTTATAACACGGCCGTTTGCTGTAATAAGTATATAAAACCTGACATCTCAGTGAACAATTCAATTTAACAACAATATGCGTTATTTGAAATGGACATCTCAATAAGATACGGCTTAGTAAGACCTGAAATGACAGTTTATAACCATTTCCTTAATCATAAACCTGCATAATGCTTTTAAATTCAGTTAAGCTCCTTATTACTTGTCACTTTTGAGTGGCTTTCTGTATGTGGTTTACAGTACACAAAGAGCAACTGCAGTCATTTAAGGTTAAGTGCTTTGCTTGAGGCTTTAACCGCTCAGCTGTCAGTCCATATCTTTCACTATTAGTCTACCGCTAGTTAAAGTCACCTTATGACTTTGTCAGTTTGTCAGATAAACATTTGAAGAAAGTTTAACACTGCTTCTTTCTGAACTTTCACACTGCATTAAATAAGGCTACTGTCATATTACTAAATAGCTGAAAATGATCTTTATACCGAATACATGCTCTCTACCTCAGGCCAAAACAAACAGATTCACAGTGCTTCTATTTCACAAACAGTTTTACTTCTATAAATGTATTTATGAGTGAGAAAAGATATTCAGTACAATTATAAAAAGTGAGATTTTATCCATTGGGAATAAAGCTGATGGTGTAAAGTAGGTGTTTTATACTAGAATGGAGCCAGAGCTTGAAAATATTGGCAATATCAAATATGTGATAAATTATTGATTTTTCTTTTACGCCAAAAATCATTAGGATATTAAGCAAAGATCATGTTCCAAGAAAATATATTGTAAATTTTCTATCGTAAATGTATCAAAACTTTATTTTTGATTAGTAATATGCATTGCTAAGAACTTCATTTGGACAACTTTAAAGGCAATTTTCTCTTTGATTTTTTTTTTGCACCCTCAGATTCCAGATTTTCAAATAGTTGCATCTCAGCCACATATTTTCCTATCCTAACAAACCATACATCAACAGAAAGCTTATTTGTTCAGCTTCCAGATACATCTCACATTCAAAAAATTGACCCTTACGACTGGTTTTGTCCAGGGTCACATATTGCCAGCACACTTTTGAGAATGCTTTCTGACAAACATGCAGACTGAATGTCAAGTTAACCATCAAGGGCATCTCAACACATCCCACTGCTAACGCATGTTTTGCAAATCTATAATTATTTGCTATGATTGCCATTACCTTACTACATAAACAGGCATTGTGCATCGGCAAACCAAAATATACACTACTGTTTAAACGTTTGGGGTTAGTAAGACTATTATTTTAATTAATGCTTTAACTAATACTTTTAACTGCTTTAATTTTTCCTTTTTAAACAAGTAAAGACATCTATAAAGATTTCCATTTCAAACAAACAGTTTTAGAACTTCTACTCAAAGAATCCTGAAAAAAAAAGGATAATTTAAAATTATAAGTAGTATTTAAATAGAAAAGGTTAAAAATTGTAATTAAATGTCACAATATTACCAATTTTACAGTCAAATACACAGCATAAGAGACTTCTTTCAAAAGCATTAGAACAAACTCTCCAAGCAGTAGTGAGAATTCATAAAAATAACCTGCAAGGCCTACATAACGACTGCTGAAAAGGGAAGCAGTTTCAGTTATTACGTTTTAATAAAATATTATGAAGACAATTTCATTCTTTGAAATAACTACACTGGTAAATTGTACACAATAAGACCAAGAACATGTATTAAGAAAGTAAGCATCAACTTTAAAACAGCAGTTTGATATGTACTTTGTTTTGAAGTCAGAACAGATTTTGATACAGCAGGTTGAAACCTAAATTATTATTTTTTGAATAATAATTAGTGGATTTCTGATTTGCCTCCATCTAAAGTCGTGGCCAAAAGTTTTGAGAATGACACAAATATTAGTTTTCACAAAGTTTGCTGCTCAACTGCTTTTAGATCTTTGTTTCAGTTGTTTCTGTGATGTACTGAAATATAATTACAAGCACTTCATACGTTTCAAAGGCTTTTATCGACAATTACATGACATTTATGCAAAGAGTCAGTATTTGCAGTGTTGGCCCTTCTTTTTCAGGACCTCTGCAATTCGACTGGGCATGCTCTCAATCAACTTCTGGGCCAAATCTTGACTGATAGCAACCCATTCTTTCATAATCACTTCTTGGAGTTTGTCAGAATTAGTGGGTTTTTGTTTGTCCACCCGCCTCTTGAGGATTGACCACAAGTTCTCAATGGGATTAAGATCTGGGGAGTTTCCAGGCCATGGACCCAAAATTTCAACGTTTTGTTCCCCGAGCCACTTAGTTATTACTTTTGCCTTATGGCACGGTGCTCCATCATGCTGGAAAATGCATTGTTCTTCACCAAACTGTTGTTGGATTGTTGGAAGAAGTTGCTGTTGGAGGGTGTTTTGGTACCATTCTTTATTCATGGCTGTGTTTTTGGGCAAAATTGTGAGTGAGCCCACTCCCTTGGATGAGAAGCAACCCCACACATGAATGGTCTCAGGATGCTTTACTGTTGGCATGACACAGGACTGATGGTAGCACTCACCTTTTCTTCTCCGGACAAGCCTTTTTCCAGATGCCCCAAACAATCGGAAAGAGGCTTCATCTGAGAATATGACTTTGCCCCAGTCCTCAGCAGTCCATTCACTATACTTTTTGCAGAAGATCAATCTGTCCCTGATGTTTTTTTTTTGCAGAGTAGTGGCTTCTTTGCTGCCCTTCTTGACACCAGGCCATCTTCCAAAAGTCTTGGCCTCACTGTGCGTCCAGATGCACTCACACCTGCCTGCTGCCAGTCCTGAGCAAGCTCTGCACTGGTGGCACTCTGATCCCGCAGCTGAATCCTCTTTAGGAGACGATCCTGGTGTTTGCTGGACTTTCTTGGACGCCCTGAAGCCTTCTTAGCAATGCAGTGGAAAGTTTTTATTCGGGATTAAGGTAATTTTCATGGCAAAGAAAGACTATGCAATTCATCTGATCACTCTTCATAACATTCTGGAGTATATGCAAATTGCTATTATAAAAACTTAAGCAGCAACTTTTCCAATTTCCGATATTTATGTAATTCTCAAAACTTTTGGCCACGACTGAACATAAAAAAAATGGCTCACACACTTTGTACTGCAAAACTGGTGTTGTTGTAAATACAGGAAGAGAATTTAAAGCGCTTCCACTTTCGGATGCAAAATATATCTCTTAGTCAGAACTACTGCGCTCTGTCTATTTGACACACATGCACGAGTTGAAGGTCCTTCAGCATAGTCTGTCAAGTTAAATGGATACTTGCTTACTGCCACAATGCAGAATGGAAATTAGTGGTGTTAAAAGTACTGGTACTTTGGTTGTTTACATAACTGAACTATACTGAACAACATGCTAATATTTTTATATATTCACAGGGATGGATGATATTGGCAAAAAAAAAAATCATCACAATAAAATTATTCATATCAGTTGATTTCAAAAATGATCATGATACATTTTAAAATCTTTATTTCTTAGGTTTAAAAGCAGATTTTTGCTCCTAAGTGAATGCTGTAGAAATCAGACCACTGACAAACACTTCACATTTTTGAATTCTTTACTTTTCCAGTCATTTTTCCTTAATATAAATATCTTAAAAGAAAAATTAATTTCTTAGTTTTTACAAGTTCTAATAAGTGATATTGTTACAAATCATGTAGTCTCGCGTAGCCAGCCCTTCAGACTGACGTCTTAAGGTCTGGAATTCATGGCAGCTTCAATTGGCCAAGGCCCGCCTATAAGGCCGTTTGACCGACATGTCAAACAACCAATCACAGTTCGTTTCGTTCAGCGTCACGTTTCGGGGCGTAGAAATGTCCCCACAACAACAGACTGGCATGCAACAAGTCAGTCATTGAAATAACCAGCATTGAAAGTCAACAAAGAAGAGGGAGAACAAGCAGTAAGTCAGTAATTTGTTCGCGAACGTTCCAAATGCGTTTAACAACAACGGCGTCTGCAGAAGCACCTTTTAGCAAAACGCCGAGTAAACCAGTCTGCGCTTTGTTTCCCGGCGGACCGAAAATAAACGCGACACTCGCGTGTTCCGGAAATCCGGTCAAATTCAACTAATCAGATGACGACTTCGACATTCCTGAAGTGTTTCCAGTTAAGTGTACCATATGCATCAGACGTTTAGCCAACGTTCCGTGGGCGTGACGTCTGAGGCTGAGACTACAAATCATGAAACAGGTTTGTGTTGCTTGACTACAGTCTGCAATGTTAATATTTAATTTTTTGTCTTTAAGAAATGCACATTTGCCAGTAGCTTGCGTTGACAGTAGTAGTAGCTTGAGTTAAGATGGAGATGAAAATTTATGTTCATTATGAAAAACAGTAACATCTGTAAAAATGGTAACAACCTCATTTTCAAACAGTGAAATTTAAAGTGATAGTTCACCCAAAAATGAAAATTTGATGTTTATCTTGGGCATCCAAGATTCTTGATTTTTTTGCAGTCTGTCAATCATATAATGGCAGTCAATAATGAGAGTCAAAAAGAAAAAAAAAAAACAGACAAACCCAAATTAAACCCTGCGGCTCGAGACAATACGAGTTCTTAACACACAAAACAATTGGTCTCTACAAGAAACTGAACAGTACTTATATAATTTTATTTTTTTACCTCTGATCCACCGCAATGTCTAACTGTCCTGAGTGCCTAGACACACGCGGAAACAATCTGTTGCACGTATACGTTGCTCATTGTTTACACAGATTGTGGGTACGACGGCTATTCGAAATGGTATTTACTTCTGCTTATCCTAATTGTTGCAACCGATTAAAAACTAAAAGATTACGTTTGCTTGTGCGAAATCATCCAGGAGTGTTGACTTTTCACCGACTTCCAAAATTGAGCCTGATCGACTGAATTTATGGTTGCTTGCTCTTCGTCAAGCGCCGGCTGTTGTGAACGTGCTCAGGACAGTTGAACATTGAAGGATCAGAGGTAAAAAATGATATTAATACAGTTCAGTTTCTTGCACAGACCGATTGTTTCATGTGTTAAGACCTCAATGTATGGTCACGAGCTGCAGAGTTTAATTTGGTTTTGTTTGTGTATGTTTTTTTGACTCTCAAATACGTGGGTCCCATTAACTGCTATTATATGACTGACAGACTGCAACGGTTTGAGTTAAAAATCTTTGTTTGTGTTTTACTGAAGAAACCTACATCTTGGATGCCCTAGGGGTAAGCAGATAAACATCAAATTTTCATTTTTGGTTGATTTATCCTTTTAATTATTCTGACGGTTTCAGTTTTATTAAAAGTATCCATTGGCCTTTTATAGTGGCATACATTTAGATCATTATAACCAGAGTTAAAACCAACCACACATATAGCCCCTCAATACCAAGGTAATAATGTAATTATATGGTTTCTAGGTATTTATATGAAAAACAGAAAAAACGCTATGGCCCAAATACAAAATACTGCAATTATATTCCATTACACATTTAACACCCGTCTACATTAGTAATATAATAAAATTCTGTATGTATATCTCAAATTTCTGCTACATTACCATGGTGCAGCTAGTGTTACTAAAGTAAATCCATGGTAAATGATGGCAATTTGTAGATTGAAAAGCCATCTGACTGCACACAGTGTTTCTCCTGTTCGTCAGTGCGGTTTCATCTAGCTTTTAACTAGTTCGAGTCATTTGTGTTCTACACTGAATTCAAGCACTTCATACTGAATCACACAGCGTTGTTTAGAGTTCACGTGACCAATACTCATCCACGAATAAACGCATCTGCTCTACTAAGTTTGTGCTGCGCAGCCGTTCGAACTTGGAGCCGAGTGGATAAATGCTCCGAGTGGGAATTCTATTCTATTCTATTCTCTCGTTATGATTCTATTGAGGAAAATAATCATGATACAACAATCACACCCAAAAAGTTTCAGGGTCACACATGCACCATTACACTCCTAGCATCAACTTTTTACACTTTCTCAAAATCAAGCAACAGTTTATACCTTTTCAGCCACATTAAGCAAATCAAGTGGCACATGCAATGTGACAATGTCACATTATGCAAGCTATCTGAGCTAAAATTAGCAAAGTGCATAAGCATAGAAAAGCTAACATGTTAATGCACTTACAATCACAACTGCTAAAAATGTATTCTGGCTTCTTGAAGACGACTATCAATAGGGCTGAGTTGAAAATATTGAATCTTATTTGTAATCGATTCTTATTTTGACGAACTGATACTGATTCTTAAAATCAAGAATCAATCTTTAAGTCTATGTCTTTTTCTGGTCAACAAAACTGCACTAAACATTATTTGTAGTCCACCTCTCATATAATGACTGCAATAAGCTTTGTTACTTTAAATATGAAAGAAAGTCTCAGCTCAGCTGTCAATTTTATTACGAAATTCAACACAAGTACAGGTTTGAAGCTTGTTGTCGTGCCAGAAAGCATGTCACATATAATTGCTCAATAAGTGTCTCAACCACAGACAGACGTCAAAACAGTTAAAACAAAAGTCATGTAATGTTAGATGTAACAAAGAAATCCCATTCAATGACCATATCTTGATATTTTTGAACAGGAGGATTTTAATGTTTTTAAAGAAGTCTCTTTTGCTCACCAAGCCGCCATTTATTTGATCCAAAATACAGCAAAAGCAGTACAATTTTGAAATATTTAAAACAGCTGTTTTTTATTTGAATATATTTAAAATGTAATTCATTACTGTGATTTCAAAGCTGAATTTTTAACATCATTACCCCAGTCTTCAGTGTCACATGATCCTATAGAAATCATTCTAATATGCTGACTTGCTGTTAAAAAAAAAACCATTTTATTATTATTGCTATTGATATTTAAAACAGTTGAGTACATTTTTCTCAGGATTCTTTGATGAATAGAAAGATCCAAAGATCAAAGATTTATCTGAAATAAAAAGCTTTTGTAACATTATAAACTGTACCATCTAAAAGCTTGGAGTCAGTATCAATTATAGAAATTAATACTTTTATTTAGCAAAGATGCTTTAAATTGATCAAAAAAGACATTTTTAAATGTTACAAAAGATTTATATTTGTTGTTCTGAACTTTCTATTCATCAAAGAAACCTGCAAAAATGTCACTCAGCTGTTTTCAATATAATAATTATAAATGTTTTTTTGAGCAGCAAATAAGAATAGTACTTTCTGAAGGATCATGTGACACTGAAAACCGGAGCAATAATGCTAAAAATGCTGCTTTTTTATTTTAAAATATTCAAATAGAAAACCGTTATTTTAAATAGCCAAAATGTTACTGTTTTGCTGTACTTTGGATCAAATAAATACAGGCTTGGTGAGCAGAAAAGACTTAAGAAGAGAAAAAAAAAAAAACATTAAAATCTTACTGTTCAAACACTTTTGACTAGTGTATGCATTATATTTTTACTTATCCTGTTCTTCAATATTTGCCATGTCTGAATAAATCCTTCAAACAAGCTAGACCAGCCACTGTTTAATTATTTATATTTCAGAAAAACAAACTGAAGTGTAAACACTATAATTAAAAATGATTAGTGTAACTTTGTGCAATTATGTGCAATTTATACGAATCAGTTGGTAATTTTACCCTTTAATGTTACAGTAATGCAGCAAATGACAGGATTGAGACTTGCTGAGAATTGTTTTTATTGAGAAAAACTAACATATACTGTATATATACTAGAGATGCACCGACTGATCGGCTAGTGATCGGAATCTGCCGATTTTTCTTCAGTTTCTTCCAGTGGCTACAGTGCAAAGTATTATTTAAAAATACAAGACGGTCCGCACTGTGAAAAATGTCAGAGGACGTGGTCGGAAGCCAAAAGTGACACCTGTTCTGGCCAGGAGGATAGTGAGAGAGGTTAAAAGAATCCAAGGATCACAACCAAGGCCATCCTGATGATTGCAAATGCTCATCTGGACAAAGAAGAAGACTTCTGGTTTTCTGTTTTATGGTCAGATGAAACAAATATTGAAATGATGTAGCCTTCATTTGGCGTAAAATAGGAGAAGCCTTCAACCCTAAGAACACCATCCCCACTGTCAAACATGGTGGTGGGAACCTAATGTTTTGGGGGTGTTTTTCAGCCGGTGGACCAGGGAACCTGATCACAGTAAACAGCACCATGAAAAAGGAGCAATACATCAAAATTCTCAACAACAACATCAGGCAGTCTGCAGAGAAACTTGGCCTTGGGCACCAGTGGACATTTCAGCATGACAACGACCCAAAACACTGAAGAAATGTTTAGCAGACAAAAACATTACTGTTTTGTTTTCGGGCTTGACTGTATATATCTCCAAATTACATCAAATCAAACTGAATTGAGATTAGAACTAGGGATGCACCGATCATGATTTTTCATGGCCGATTCCGATACCGATTTTTTACAAGCAAGCTGGCCGATTCCGATACCGATTTCCGATTTTTTCAAAAACAAGAAGTTATGCAAGTAAACAACATAAACAACATGTTTATTTAGTATTTAACAGGCCAATCTGGCTTTGGCTATTGAATCAATAGCATCTGACATCTGAAATTAAATAAAAAATAAAAAATATGAAAGTAAATACAGTTTAATAAGTAAAACATGCTTTTAGTAAAGTAAAACAGCAAGCCAACAGGCATTTTAATGTAAAATAATAATAATCATTCTTAACAGAACAGACTTTTATTTTTGGCTTTTCAAAAGTAAAGTAATGCTTTTTACGAAAATAAGCATCTCAGCTTTGTCACAAGTGAGTCTGTTTCTTTTTTCATCTGTCACGTGAGAAGCTGAGCTGAACAAACGTTCGCTCACTTCGCTGTCTGCGCTTGTGCAGGGCGAGGACAGGTACGCTTGCGCAACTTCAGCGAGCACAGAAAAGCGGCTGTCCTTTGCAGACATTGCAGATTGCAATCTTCACGTCCTGCTCACAGATTTCGAAAAACCGCCACACAAGTGACATGTTTCTGAATGAATCGAATGCCGCGGCCCGCGTACACACTTCCGGAAAAAAACCGGCCGGGATAAAAACGAAAACCATTCGATTTATGGCCGGTCAACCGGTGCATCCCTAATTAGAACTGAATCAAATTGTGAAATTTGTGTCAAAGCCCAATCCAAACTATCAGTACTTTTTACACCAAACTTTTCATAACACTATTTGTTTTTCGCCAAGTACAAAAAAAGAAAAAAAAAAAAAAAAAATGGATACATGACATTACGTCTTAGTCTTTTACAACAGTTCCATTTTCCAAAAATTGCTGATATTTGCTGTGCAGTGCCATGGTGGTTAAATTTACTCTGCCAGCCACATTGGTGGGTGACCTGTCAAACATTTCAGATTGACATTGTATAAGCAACCTGATGCACAGAAGCAAAAATGCACACTTGAAGCAACATAATTATATCTTCAAGTCAGATAAAAACAGTCATCAACGTGTACACAGAGAACACATGCACAGAGTTTTCACACTTTCAAGTGGTTTCAATGTCCTAGCATAACAGCCTCGACATACATTTACAAGCCACTGTGGTTGGTGGGCAAAAAAGTTTGTTTCCCACTATGATCATAACCCTGGTTAACATTTAGCCAGTTCTATAACCAGCCAAAGTGCAAGTGCAAAAAGCACTGCACATTTCACATCTCACTAGATCTAATCATTCAGAATCGCACAGGCAATTTTCTTCCAAATAAGCACATCTTAAGATGCCATAGACATCAGACAAGCTCCACTATAGTCAATGGTCAACTGGATTGTCACAGCTGTGTTTTTGGAGGATTAGATATATGTGAATTGAAAAATCAAGAACATTTGTTATCCTACAGATTATAGACATACCAAGCTGAAGAACCTATGGTTTGGTTATGCAGAAAAACAGGATTAAATTGGCTAACACACTGTAACGATCAACCAAATGACATGTCATGTGCCTATTTACATATGCTAAGATAATGTAAATTGAATATTTGTAGTTATATAGGCATTTCATCAGAATGCAGACAATAGCCTATTAAGGACAAAACAGATTAGGCATTTAAACAGATTAGTGTCAGACAATTACTTGTTCACATATGGCACGTGAGGTCAACAATTAAATGCAAATTACTCTGTCTGCTCTGATACTGAGAATCCTAGCTATGTGGCATGAGGTCACTGCATAATTAGTGCTTGTTGTGTTGTGTGTCATATTTGGGTTCATTACAGTAGCAGGTATAAGTAAGTGCTACAGATCACTGATAGTCAAGTGTACAGTCATGCCATATCACTTGAGCTACTTCATTCTAGAGTTGCTAAAAACACAATTACAGGCAAATTCATGGCGATTTCCTGGCTGACTACTTAAGCTTGACAATACCACGATTCTTCAGGCAAACAAACGTCATTCAATACTGCCCAGCAGAGACATTAGAGATGCAGATGGTTATGAACACCTACACACCAGTCAAACTTCCTGGAAAGTCCTTTTTAATGACTTGGCCTGGGATAGCTAGATGAGTGAAATTCAGATGAAAGTTATGAAAAAATTATCTTCTATCAGTTACAGATACCAGACCTTACCTTATAAACATAATGAACTTCTAAACACTATTAATTAACTTTTATTGTAAATATATTGTACATAATGCATAATATGTGATCCTGGACCAGTCATTATGGTCTTTTTTTTTTTTTTTTTGCTGAATAAATAAGCTTTCCAGTCATGTATGGTTTGTAAGAATAGGACAATATTTGGCCGAGATACAACTGTTTGAAAATCTGGGATCTGATGGGGCACAAAAATAATAATAATAATAAAAAGAGAAAATCGCCTTTAAAGTTGTCCAAATGAAGTTCTTAGCTATCTTTATATTGCTAATCAATTTTACTTTCAATATATATTTGGGGTAAAATTTTTTTTTTTTTTACAAAATATCTTCATGGAACATGATCTTTACTTAATATCCTGATGATTTTTGGCATAAAAGAAAAATCTATAATTTTGACCCATACAATGTATTTTTAGCTTTTGCTACAAATACACTTGTGCTACTTAAGACTAGATTTGTGGTCCAGGGTCACACATAATGTTATATAAACACATATTATATAATTTAATCTATTAATTAATTAATGTGTGTGTATTTTTTTTCCTTCATGTTAAATAGTAATAAATGTGACCCTGGACCACAGAACCAGTCTTAAGTAGCACAGGTATATTTGTAGCAATAGCCAAAAATACATTGTATGGGTGAAAATAATCTTATATTTTTTTTTATTTTATGCCAAAAATCATTAGGACATTAAGTAAAGCTCATGTTCAATGAAGATATTCATTCCTACTGTAAATATATCAGAACTAGCATTGCTAAGAACTTAATTTGGACAACTTTAAAGGCGATTTTCTCACTTTTTTGTTTTTGCACCCTCAGATTTTCAAATAGTTGATTTTGCAAATATTGTCCTACATTAACAAACCATACATTAATGGAACGCTTGTTTATCAGCTTTCAGATGATTTATAAATCTAAATTTAAAACATTAACCCTTATGACTGGTTTTGTGGTCCATAGACACAAATATATCCAAATTATTATATTTTATGATAACTGTAATATTGTAAAAGCATGATTTAATATAATGTCTGTTTAAACAATCTAATTGTACTTTAAAATATTTAGATATACAGAATTTAATGTTTTAAATATTACAAGTACTATACACAAGACAAATCATACTACATTTACGGTTTTTAGATAATCTCTCAATATAGGCCCAAAATTGATCAACTTGGTAGTGTAAAACATTTCATACATTCCAGCATTTTAGCTCTAATTTACCTTCAACTATATCAACTGAAAGCCTGAGTTAAAGAATGAGGCATAAGCGGTCATTCATGTCACCCTAGAGTTAAAATGAGGAAATCTCAGTTTGCAATGAGTTGAATATTTTGTTTACACATCACAGCCTGCGTCTCAAAACATAATAAGCTACCTACCTAGAAAGCATTTTGGACCATCACATCCGCATCATATCTGGCCTCATATGAAACCAAAACCGGTTGTTTAGGTAGTCAGCTCCCTAGGCTTTTGAAACACAGCCCGTGTCTTGCATATACACTGCTCTCTTCCTTAAAGACTGGATTAGAGCAGCTAATGAGCTAAAGCACGGCAAGCACGACCCAATCTACGATTACCAGCTACTACAACACTGATTCTGACGAGAAACGACGAAATAATGACAAAATCAATGAAATTATAATGATTTGATAATGTTTCAGATTGCACTGGTAGTGCTAGCACGTTAGCGCACTGCATTTCCCTTTGTGTCACTACTGAATCAAGCGTATTACACATAAACACACAAACACACGACGGCAAATACGCGTTATTAATAGCAGAAGGGTTGTAAATAAATTATCTGTGAGGTAAAATTAATTAAACGAGTGGCTGGTTTGACTGCGGTTGAGATTAAAACACCAAACCCGTGTCTGTGAGAGCTAATGGGCTACATTAGACCCAAAATACGCCTCGAATCCTCACCTGAGCGCAATGCTGCCGTATTAACGGCGAAACTGAGGTAAATCAGAGATTTAGACGCTGACAACGGCTATATGTGCGTTAAAGCGCGTTGAATGTCGGTGTTTTGTGTCTGAATGGCTATATTTGCGGGCACTCACCAGGAGTAGCTCTGCTCCGCCATGTCAGTCAGTCAGTCAGGCAGGAGGCAGGCAGCGGCTGAGGACTCAGGTTCGACTCAAACGACGAGATTATCTCCTCCACACACTCACGGTTTCGCCTTCTTCAATGAGCCCCCTCCGATAACAACATGGCGATGTGTTTTCCTTCGGCAGCTCGCAGCAGAAACGACAATGATTGTGGCTGAGCTGCTAGCCGCGGCTAAGAAACAAAAGCAGTCCGGGGAAAAAACCGAAACGTTTCGCTGACTTCAGCTGACTGTCTGTCCTCGCAACAGGCCCCGCGTTCAAAGGCCCTCAGATGAGCTGCAAACCCATCTTGGGTGTGCATGCAGAGAGAGAGATGTGTGCTGGGTTTGCCCTACTAGCTGTAATGGAAGCGCACGGATAGCTTTGTTTTCTATGGCGAAGGCACGGGAGCGCGCGACTGTCGCCCCTGCCAGAGGAGTGCGCGTGCACGCCGTTGCCCACACAGATGAGATTGAAGGGACAGGCTCTGCCACTAGGTGACATGCAGTATTGCAGCTTCGA
Organism: Garra rufa; assembly: GCF_049309525.1. Classification (NCBI taxonomy): domain Eukaryota; kingdom Metazoa; phylum Chordata; class Actinopteri; order Cypriniformes; family Cyprinidae; genus Garra; species Garra rufa. The sequence continues at coordinate 34,870,228 of NC_133383.1, forward strand.
CATGCTTCTCATAATTGTCTTTGGCTGAAAATAATATAGTAGGCCTGCGTTTCGTGTGAAAAAGGCCAGGAAACTGAAAATGATGTTAGTAAATGTGAATGTAAATAATGCCACTCTATATAAAGATTAAATTTAGTGTTATAAGTGTGATCCATCCATCATCATCTGGGCCTAATGTTTTATTGCTATTTTTCCAGAGTAGACTGGGGCCAGTGGTCACAATTTTTACTTCAGTGAGCATTTCTCAAGGTAAGTTTGTATTTGTAATATAACAGTCTTTACTGTAACACTATTGAATATATACACCATTATTGGATTTGATATAAAAGATACAGTTCACTGAACAAAAGTTGACACCAATAGTGGGGCATGTTTTCACAATGTAAACCGCCATTGAACAGCCTATTCACACACATATATGCACGCATTTTATTACAAATTTATTTGGAGGGCAAAAATGATATAAATGATCCTATTCTTCCAAAATATTTGGATAAATATTTGTTACGAATAATATTAAACCTCAACTCAAAGAAAAATAAATTGACCATAAAAAAGTAAACAGGGATCCACTTTAAAAGATCCCTGGGGTCCTAGCTCTCACTCCCCAAAGTTTCAAAACAACAAAACACTGTTAATGTGCAAGAAAATAAATTTATTAAATGAGAATGGGCAAGAACAGCATAAACTTCGGGAGGGGAAAACGCCAAAGGAAAAATACAAAAACAAAACTAACCTAGAAAATAGATTATAAATAAAAAACAAAGTCTTCCCTCCCTACTAACAAAAACAGGAGAAAAACAAACAAAACAAACAGGCACCCACCTCCCTGCCATAGTCCACTTAACAAGGATCAGGAAGTTGTTTATATAAATTATTTGTATAATTATTATGATTGTCCAAATATATTTAGCCATATATATATATATATATATGTATATATGTATATGTTTTATTTTAAAATGGATATTAATATACATATACTTGTTTTTATGAGTGAATTACATATATATATTGTATTTATTTAAAAAAAAAATGCATTACCAGTCAAAAGTTTTTGAACACTAAGTCTTTTCTGCTCACCAAGCCTGCATTTATTTGATCCAAAGCACAGCAAAAAAATAATTGAAATATTTTCACTATTTAAATAAACATTTTCTATCTGAATATATTTTAAAATGTCATTTATTCCTGTGATCAAAGCTACATTTTCAGCATCGTTACTCCAGTCTTCAGTGTCACATGATCCTTCAGAAATCACTCTAATATGCTGATTTGTTGTTCAAGAAGCAATTTTTATTATTATTATCAATATTTAAAACAGCTGAGTACATCTTTCAGGGTTCGTTGATGAATAACAATATCCAAAGATCAGCATTCTGAAATAAATCTGAAATAAATAGCTTTTGTAACATTAAGTCAGTAATTATTTTTTAAAGACTTTACAGAAATTAATACTTTTATTTAGTAAGGATGCTTTAAATTGATCAAAAAATATTTATAATGTTACAAAAGATTTCTATTTCAGATGAATGCTGTTCTTCTGAACTTTCTGTTCATCAAAAAAACCTGAAAAAATTCTACTCAGCGGTTTTCAACATAATAATAATAAATATTTCTTGTTCACCAAATCAGAATGTTAGAATGATTTCTGAAGGATCATGTGATTCATTTGAAATCACAGGAATAAATGACATTTTAAAATATATTTAAATTCAAAACAGTTATTTTAAAAATTACTGTTTTGTTTTTTACTGTTTTATTTTACTGCTTTTGCTGTATCAAATAAATGCAGGCCTGGTGACCAGAAGAGTTAGACTTCGCTGAAAAACTTTTGACTGGTTTAGCCATATATTGTGTTTTTCCAAAAAATGTGTGCATATTCATGTTAAATGATTGTTTTTGCATTTTATTATATATATATATATAGCATTTATTTTAAAATAGATATTAATATGGTAGATACATTTGTTGTTACACATATGGGTGAATTATATTTATATTTTTTAATTTTATTATTATTTTTACATTTTATGTAATAAACTTTTTAACAATTTGTATAATTGTAAATAGATTATATTAAATGTGATTTTTCTTGTTATTTTTTTTATAAGGCGGCAAATACGCCACAGACCATTTAGCTTTGTGTGTTTTTTTTTTTTTTTTTGTTAAGACCAGTGTACAGGACAGTGTTCTCTTACGAGAGGTCTCTCCTACTGCGTAGCTTACGCTAGGGGAAAATCCTTTCCGCGAGAGATATTGAAGCCAAAAAATTATCCTTAATTTTGTATTAATGTAAAACGCGTTGCCGCGGTGAGCAGACATAGGCGAGGCGTACTGCGTGCCTATTGGCTGCTCCGCAGCAACTGCAGCACCTATCGAGGGAGGCTTGGCGCGATGTCAGCTCCAATGAGAGCATTTCGCGCCTGATACGTCATCTCCCGCCGAAAGTGGCGTGATCCCAGCCTATAAATATCGCTCGCAGGTAGCTACACTCTGATTTTTTCATCCTTCAAGCGAAGCTCACGCATCGCTGGAGCCGGAGAAGAAGCCGCCGTCGACTGCAAGCATCTCAGCGGGACGAGCCATTGGAGCTGCTGGCCACGCCGCCTTCCGTGCCTTCCTGCTGCGCTTTCCGGCGCCTATATCCTTTATAATCTTTTATAATCTACAGTGTGTGTCGCCGCTGCGATACACACTGTTTCTCTAAGTGAGCAAAGTGTCTTTTTAAAGATGCTTTCATACGGCTCGTGCAGATGCCAATGGCGACTCTGAGGACTTGCCTTGCCTTCTTCACTGAGACTGCTCCCCCGCCCGCGCGGTGTCGCGCCGTAAAAAGCGCTGTGCCCAGCGGGCCCCGGACCCTTCCTCCAGCCGACAAAGCTCGCCGGTTCGCCCGCCTGCTTCATCGACCTCGTCAGCCTCTGTTCCGGACGTAAAGCGGCCGCTGTATGCCACCGCTTCCATCGACGCCGCTGACGAGGGGGGCCATGAAGGAGGAAGAGGATTTCCGTTTCCCGCCAGAGCGGGAACGCGCATTCTGCTCAGACGCAGCGCTGCGTAGCATGGCCTCTCACCGTTGCTGAGAGGCACCCGTGGTTAACGGTTTCTGATGTTTTTCTCGTCCGGCCGCCGCCCCGCCAGACGCGGCCCGCGGCCCAGGATTGAGTTGAAACCTGAGCCTCCGAAATCGTCCTAGCAACTAGGAAAACGACGGTGTACGAGTCCCGCTGTTGCCGGTCCCCCACCAAAGTTATTCGCTCGTCCAGTCCCAGGAAATGTGACTGTTCCAGTGTTTTCTGCAGCCAACAAACCGGCTCCGTCGCCCGTTTGCCTGCACACAAAAGTCGTTCCCACGGCTACACAGATAAACTCCCAATAAAGTGTATTATCTGGTGTCCCGGCCATGGCCGATGGTGTTTCACGTGTTGTAAGAATATGCCCACTAACCAGTGCTCATCTCTACACACAAGCACAGCGCACATAAAATCGACTCAGATCGATTGCGCGTCACACGTGGTAAATGTGCCCGCTTCACAGTGCCTACAGACACCACATTATGCACTGTTGGTTTCTGTAAAAACGAAACCAACAGTGCATTAACTCTATGCTTTGGAGTGTTAAATGTGCCCGCTTCACAGTGCTCACAGACACCTCATTATGCACGTCAACCGGTTTCTGTAAAAACGAAACCAGGAGTGCGTTCGCTCTATGCAGGCGAACGCTGTTTGGAGTGTTGAACGCCGGTGCGCGAGTCCCGCGGCTGCCAGACTCCCACCGAAAGTATTCGCTCGCTCAGCTCCAAGAAATGTGGCTGTTCCAGCGTTATCCGCAGTCATCAAGCCGGCGCTGCAGCCTGCTTGTCTGCACTCAAGAGCCGTTCTCACGGCTACCCAGTTAAATCCTCAAAGGAGTGTATTTTCGGGTATTCCGGCCATAGCCGAAGGTGTTTTGTGTGTAGCTCGCATGCGCATACACATGAGCACGTCCTGTCATACAAAACCCGCGCACATAAAGTCGACCCGAATCGGCTGCGCTTCACATGTGATAAATGTGCCCACCCCAGAGTGCCCACACATATCACATCAGGCAGGTCTTACGGTTTCTGTAAAAACGAACCGGACGACGCCCCGTCTACACGGCTAAAGGCTGCGCTGAGTGTGTTGAATGTGCCCGTTACTACGCAACCACATATATACACAAAGATAGCAGTCCCCGCGGTCAGTGTACCCCGAGCCTCGAATGTCACAGTCACTCGTGCGTCACAACACACCGAAGCGACTCCGTTATTGACAGATCGGAGCGCGCTTCGCACCTACCCCCTTGCGTTACAGGTAAATGCATGGGAAAAGCTCCCAGGGATTTCACAATGGGTGCTGGACATTATTAAAGGAGGCTATTCGCTACAGTTTCACCGACTTCGCATGTGGTATATGTGCCCACCCCAGAGTGCCCACACATATTACATCAGGCAGGTCTTACGGTTTCTGTAAACCGGACAAGCCCAGTCTACGCGGCTAAAAGCTGCATCGAGTGTGTTAAATGTGCCCGTTACCACGCAACCACATATACACACAGAGAAAGCAGTCCCCGCGGTCAGCGTACCCCGAGCCTTGCATGTCACAGACACCGAAGCGGCTCCGTTAGTAACAGATCGGAGCGCGCTTCGCACCTACCCCCTCGCATTACATGCAGATGCATGGGAAAAACTCCCAGGGGTCTCAAAATGGGTGCTGGACATTATAAAGAGAGGCTATTCGCTCCAGTTTCGACGACGCCCTCGCCGTTACACGGCGCGCGTCGAGACCACGATAAAGGCAGATGCAGCACACCTGCTACAAGCCGAAGTGACCACTAGATCTAAGGCAACTGAACAAAGCGCTAGTGAAGCGAAAGTTCAGAATGCTCACAACCAGGAAAATCCTCGCGCAAGTGTGCCGAGGAGACTGGTTTGTGTCAGTGGATCTGAAAGACGCGTATTTTCAAATACAGATAGCGTCGCGTCACAGGCGATTTTTGAGATTCGTCTTCGAGGGCCAAGCTTATCAGTACACAGTCCTGCCATTTGGTTTGTCCCTAGCACCCCGTATATTTACGAAGCGCATGGATGCAGCGCTCGCCCCGCTCAGACAGAAAGGCGTGCGAATTCTGAATTATTTGGACGACTAGCTGATTTTAGCGCAATCTCACTCAATGCTCAGGGAACACACGACCATGTTACTCGATCACCTCGAGAACTTGGGTTTGAAAGTCAACTGGGAGAAAAGCTCGCTGAACCCCAGCCAGAATATCTCCTTCCTGGGCATAGAATTAGACTCGCTGGCAATGAAAGCGAAGCTTTCGTCAGTGCGCGCGCTGAGCGTTCAAAACGCAGTGAGCGCGCTCTGCCGCAGCAAGTCTGCCCCGCTCAAGACCTTTCAAAGAGTGTTAGGTCTTATGGCTTCAGCATCATCAGTTCTACAGTTAGGGGTGCTTTGCATGCGCCCACTGCAGCTCTGGCTGAAAGCGTGCGTGCCGCGCCGAGCGTGGGCATCCGGTCGACTCCGTCTCACGATCGATCAGAGTTGCGTTACAGCCCTGATGCCGTGGAGAGCAGCCGACTGGTACCGAAAAGGTGTCACTCTAGAGAGACCCTCGAGGGTGAAAGTAGTGTCCACGGACGCGTCCACCTTGGGATGGGGGGCACTGCTAGAGGGCAGACCGGCGTTCGGCCTATGGTCAGAACGAGAGAAGTCACTGCACATCAACTGCCTCGAAATGATAGCAGTGGAGAATGCGCTGACATACTTTCTTCCCCTATTGAAGGGAAGTCATGTTTTAGTCCGCTCCGACAACACATCGGTAGTGGCTTACATAAATCGCCAGGGCGGACTCAGGTCCAGAAACCCACATGCACTCGCAGAACGCCTTCTGGTATGGGCTCATCGCAACCTGTGCTCGCTAAGGGCAGCGCACGTGCGGGGGACCCTAAATGTAGGACCAGACAGACTGTCCAGGAACAATGTTCCGGCGGACGAATGGTCGCTGCACCCTCAGACGGTGCAGCTATTATGGAAAACATTCGGCAGAGCGGAGATAGATCTATTTGCATCTCAGGACAACGCTCATTGCCCAGAATTCTTTTCCAAAGCCAAGGACGCGCTAGCCCATACGTGGCCCCGCCGTCCTCTTTATGCTTTTCCCCCAGTCTCTCTCCTACCTCAGGTGATAGAGAGGGTGAAAGAGGAAAGGTGTGCAATACTGCTGATAGCGCCGTTTTGGGGAAACCAGACTTGGTTCCCAGCGCTGATGCAGATGACGAGCATCGCACCGTGGCCAATACCTGTGAGGAGAGACCTCCTCTCGCAGGCGGGCGGCGCGATCTGGCACCCCCATCCCGAGCTGTGGTCCCTTCATGTATGGGTCACCAGGGAATATATGATGAACTCCCCACAGGAGTGATATCAACGATCACACAGGCTAGAGCTCCATCTACTAGACGGCTCTATGCATCGAAGTGGTCGATATTTGCGGACTGGTGCACAGCCCGCGGATCCACACCCACAGACTGTGGTGTGACAGATGTACTTTCCTTCCTACAAGAGCTACTGGACAAGGGCAGGTCCCCGTCCACGCTCAAAGTTTATGTGGCGGCCATAGCAGCATTCTCGAGGACAACGCTAGGTCAGTCAATAGGGAGGAACGATTTAATCATACGCTTCCTTAAAGAGGTTAAATCCACCCAGACCGCCTTCAGTCTCAACATGGGACCTTTCTGTGGTGTTGGACGCTATGAAGAGCGAACCATTTGAACCACTACAGGCGGCTGAATTAAAATATCTGTCTCTTAAGGCTATATTCCTACTAGCGCTCGCTTCAGTGAAGCGCGTGGGAGACTTGCATGCGCTTTCCGTGGGCGCGACATGCATGGAGTTTGGACCCAACGACTCAAAAGTCATACTCAAACCCAAAACGTGCCAAAGTCTATTAACACACCGTTTCGAGCACAGGTCATCGCACTGTCTGCTCTACCGGCTGTGGATGAAGAGGCTGACGCGAGACTCTTATGTCCAGTTAGAGCGCTAAGAGTCTATGTGTCACGCACGTCTGCTTTTAGACAGACAGAACAGCTGTTTGTTTCGTTTTACGGGCATTCTAAGGGAATGGCTGCGTCAAAACAGACTTTATCCAGATGGATAGTGGATGCTATTGCACTGGCGTACGAGTCCAAGGGCATGCAATGCCCGCTGGGTGTCAGAGCACATTCCACGAGGGGCGTGGCCTCGTCGTGGGCTTGGTCGAGTGGGATCGACTTGCAAGATTTTTGTACGGCGGCAGGCTGGGCCTCTCCGTCTACATTTATAAGATTCTACAACCTGGAGGTTCCTGCCCTACAGGCCAAATTGCTGTCGGTCTAGATATTAGCAGATATCTAGACCCACGTTCCAAGTTTATCCAGGCCGTTTACCTGCCCGGATACACCAGGAGCCAGTGTGTTTAGGGCACTAATCCCCTTATACGTTTAAGCACTGTATGAACCCCGGGCTACGGCCCTAGGGTCTATGGTATCAGATCTTGGCATGCACGGCGTTTTACAGGGCGTTCCCCTAGCGTAAGCTACGCAGTAGGAGAGACCTCTCGTAAGAGAACGTACTCGGTTACTAACGTAACCTCGGTTCTCTCAGAGAGGGAACGAGTACTGCGTACCTTGCCGTGCAAGCGTGTGCTCTGGGCGCTTTTATGATGAAAAAAACAGAGTGTAGCTACCTGCGAGCGATATTTATAGGCTGGGATCACGCCACTTTCAGTGGGAGATGACGTATCAGGCGCGAAATGCTCTCATTGGAGCTGACATCGCGCCAAGCCTCGCTCGATAGGTGCTGCAGTTGCTGCGGAGCAGCCAATAGGCACGCAGTACGCCTCGCCTATGTCTGCTCACCGCGGCAACGCGTTTTACATTAATACAAAATTAAGGATAATTTTTTGGCTTCAATATCTCTCGCGGAAAGGATTTTCCCCTAGCGTAAGCTACGCAGTACTCGTTCCCTCTCTGAGAGAACCGAGGTTATGTTAGTAACCGAGTACGTTTTCTGCTATGCTGTTAGACTTTAGCCTACTGCAGATTGTTTGGTTTTGATCCAAAGATTTTTTTTTTTTCAAACTCTATTTGAAATGTCATGCTTGCTGATATGTTAATACTTTTTTATACCAAACCATCATTTTGGTTATTTGTTCAGTTGGTCAATAGTAACACAATTGCCATTGCAATATATCAGGAACTTAGTGTTACATTTTTGGCATGCTCACATGACGTTTTTGGCTTCGATTGTTTTAGGTTTAGTTATGGGCTGCTATTTGTGCCTGTATGGCAGAGGTCATACTAAACAGATGGTACACCAATTACGGCTGTCCTTTCCTGAAAACATTTTATGCATTGGGTAAATTATCAGTGACTCAGTCAATAAGTCAATAAGAGGATACAATGGCAATCTCCTGCTAATTCCAAAGCCAAAACTACAGGAAAGGGCACACCATTGTTCTTATTTTCTCAGTCCAGAAGCTCAAGTGTGTAAAAGAGCTCAACGGCAGGGTCTTTGTGTATAAGGTATAGAGAAGAGTCGGATAAATCCCCCAGGGGGGCTTCATTTTGGGATTACAAAAATCTGCAAGGAGCTGTTGTTCCCAGAGATTATTCCCAACCTGTCCTTGTAACCACAACAGTTGCTTAGAGAGAAGCTGCCCAGAATATGTGGACTATTGATTCTTAGATTTGTCTGTAATCCTGCTGGCAGTATGGCCTTGAACTCCCCCTACCCTTTTTATTTTATCATGAACTGAAACAATGAACATAATATATAATACATACAGTCAAGCCCGAAATTAGTCATACCTCTGGCAAATTCTGACTTAAAGTTACTTTTATTCAACCAGCAAGATTTTTTTTTTTATTGGAAATGACACAGACATCTCCCAGAAGATAAAAAGACGATGTACAAGAGGCATCATTGTGGAAAAAAAATTACTCATCTTTTATTTACATTTGAACAAAAAGTGGCATGTCCAAAATTATTCATACCCTTCTCAATAATCAATAGAAAAGCCTTTATTGGCTATTACAGCAATCAAACGCTTCCTATAATTGCTGACCAGCTTTTTGCATGTCTCCACTGGTATTTTTGCCCATTTATCTTTAGCGATGAGCTCTTTCAGGTTTGAGGGTCTCCTTGCCATCACCCTGATCTTTAGCTCCCTCCACAGATTCTCAATTTGATTTAAGTCAGGATTCTGGCTGGGCCACTGCAAAACGTTTGCTAACATTTCTTTACCATTTTTGCTGTGTGTTTTAGGTCGTTGTCGTGCTGAAATGTCCACTGGTGCCCAAGGCCAAGTTTCTCTGCAGACTGCCTGATGTTGTTGTAGAGAATTTTGATGTATTGCTCCTTTTTCATGGTGCCGTTTACTGTGATTAGGTTCCCTGGTCCACCGGGTGAAAAACACCCCCAAAACATTAGGTTCCCACCACCATGTTTGACAGTGGGGATGGTGTTCTTAGGGTTGAAGGCTTCTCCTTTTTTATGCCAAATGAAGGCTACATCATTATGGCCAAACAATTCAATTTTTGTTTTAGCTGACCATAAAACAGAAGACCAGAAGTCTTCTTCTTTGTCCAGATGAGCATTTGCAAAGGCCAAGTGGGCTTTTGTGTGCCTTATCTGGAGAAGTGGTGTCCTCCTTGGTCTATGTCCGTGGAACCCATCGGTGTGCAGTGTCTGTTGGACTGTCTGCCTTGAGATGTTGCCACCAGCAGAGCCCAGACTCATCAGGATGGCCTTGGTGGTGATCCTTGGATTCTTTTTTACCTCTCTCACTATCCTCCTGGCCAGCACAGGTGTCACTTTTGGCTTCCGACCACGTCCTCGGACATTTTTCACAGTGCAGACGTCTTGTATTTTTTAATAAATAGCTCTTTAGCCACTGGAACCTCAAAACATTTAGATATGGTCTTATAGCCCTTTCCTGACTTGTAAGCAGCCACAATGCGCAGCCGCAGGTCCTCAGTGAGCTCCTTTGTCTTAGCCATGACTGTCCACAAACCAACAGCAGAGAGCTTCTGTTTTTCACCTGTTGAGTTGATTAAAACAGCTGTTCCCAATGAATCAGGGTAAATATGATGCTTTAAAACAGCTTGGACTATTTGGAATGGTATAGAACTTTTGATTTTCCCATAGACTGACAGTTTGCAAAGGGTATGAATAATTTTGGACATGCCACTTTTTGTTCAAACGTAAATAAAAGCTGAGAAATATTTTTTTCCACAATGATGCCTCTTGTACATCATCTTATTATCTTTTGGGAGAAGCCTGTGTCATTTCCAGTCAAAAAAAAAACAAAAAAAAAAAAGAAAAGAAAAAAAAAAAAAAACTTGCCGGTTGAATAAAAGTAACTTTAAGTCTGCCAGGGGTATGAATAATTTCTGGCTTGACTGTATATACAATTCAGTTAGTCTATAAGATGTTCTATCATCCACTGGCTAAAAAATAAATCCTCTACGAACTGTATGATTTGAAGTATCATCAGTGCGAATAGCACATCAAATCTCAAACCCTGTGTATTACAGTAATAACAGTGTTGCAAGAACTATAAAAAGATTTTTCATCTCAGATGTTTTTGTTTGGGAAGCATTTTAACAGCCTCTTGACTGTTTGACTGAGTGCATGCAACACAATGTATGACATGACTGTGATAGTTTCATATTCTTTATTCAAGGTTTTGACATCCTTTGAGACATTTATTGTGTATAAAGAACACATCCACTTCCTCTCTTGCCTTTTAGTATCATGTGTGACCACTAGATGGCATGCCAGTGAAAGAGAAAACCAAGCTTCACTAACAAAGTCGGCCAGTGAGTGATTAAGAAATGTGGGTGAAAACAATGTTCATCATTGTCCTAAATATATGCGCCATTCTACAGTATTGGTGCAAACTGCTGCCCCACAACCAAAAGACATTTAAAAAGCATTTATCAAATCTTAGAAGTTTACTAAGATCATTTTATTATCTATTGAATCCCTCAATAACATTTAAAACATCAGTAAGCTTAATATATAAAATCATCATTTTAGTGGGTACTTTTAATTGCAGTTGGCTGAAAATGATATTGAAATAATTTTTGCATTTTATTCCATTGTTGTTTTTAAAAGTTTCTTTTCAGTTCAAAAACATATTCATTTTCTATTTTCTTTAAAAAACATGAATTTATTTTTTTATTTCTCATGTGACTACTGAAAAAGTGTATGTTTTAGTCCATTGGCTGAGACTGATTTTAACTACATCCCTACATTTTTTATCAAGAAGTATTCCTATGTCCCTCTCTCTCATAGCTACATGGTGTGTAGATAGGCCTCATTATTTTGAGGTAAATGTGTTCAAAAGTCTGAAAATCTGTGTGGAACTTTAACTACCAAACTCTCTTTTTCTGCAATTAAGCACACTTTTTTTTGGAAGTTATTTCATAACATTTTGTTTTTATGTGTACAATTGTTCAGAAGTGTGCTAGCTAACCATGTGCTGATTAGCATTTTTGAGGCTCAAAAGTAGACTATCTACTGAAACAGTCACGACCGAAGCATTTGGTGTCAAGTTTCAAGTTTCAGTAGTGACGTCCTTGCTAAAATTGTCACTTCCGAATCAGCCACGGCCGAAACATGTCGTTATTATTTCAGTAGTGACAAAAGGGAACACATAATCCTTTACAGTTAAGCAAATTTGTGGTATTTTAATGTTTTAATAGTGCTTGTGGGTTAAAATGTTGTAATGTGATGTGGTTATCAAATGTCCCTTCCAAAAATGTGCTGTTATTACCGAAACATGATGTTTTGGTGTTTTGATGTTCAAAAATAAAATATATTGAACTAAGATGTTATGATAGTGTTTGGATCAGTGTATATTCAAATGAATGAATCCTTAAGTTTGAAATCCGTATTATCAACATTATGCCTTTTACAAAGAAAAATAAGATTCAAAATAAAACAAATCTCATAAATTACTTGAAATATTGTTAAATTGTAATTTTTATTGATTTACCTCTGAAAACTTCTTAATAAAATAGAAAAACATACATATTTACAAGGAAGATGCAAGCAAACTCTTGAAAGGTTAATATAACCCTTCTTAAGAAATGTAACACTTTACTATAGGGACCAATTCACACTGTTAACTATTTATTAGCAAACATATTGGCTGTTTATTAGTACTTATAAAGTACATGTTCTGCATGACCATATTCTACATCCCTAATCCTTCCCAATAGCTAAATTTAACAACTACCTTACTATTAACAAGCAGCAAATTAGGAGTTTATTGAGGCAAAAGTTGTAGTTAATGGTTTGTTTATAGAGATAATTGGACCTTAAAATAAAGTGTGACCTAATAAATTCTATAGCCTATTACTGTGTTTCAGAAGTGACAAGTTTGGGGAGAGGACAATACAATATGAGAACTGCCCAATTGCTAGAAATGTGTACCTTGCACACATACAAAAATGTGTGGAAAAAGGCACTTTTTTTTCTAGATGTTCCAATACTGACTTTGAACCAATTCTGTATAATTGGCCATATAAAATCTCTCCAGAGCATCATAACTTCCAGATGTAATGTGTGAATGAATTTCAAACAAAAAAAAAACACCCTTTTACCTTGTCAAAATCAGCTCTGCAAAATATCATCTCATTTTATCGCATGGGCCCTTTAAATGCAAATGAGCTCTGCTCGCCCCGCCCCTCTCTGCTGAGGGATTACGAGCTGTAATGTTTACTTTAGCCACGTTTAGCTGCATTTATCGGCAAAACTTGCCAACAAGCACATTATAAAGAAAGGCTGTTTGCAAAGATGCATAAAAAACCCTTATACTCACTTCTGCTGTGGGTGAAGCTGCATCACAAATGATTCACACGAACATAGACGCATATGTAGATCGGGATCGGCCTTTCCTTTTAAAAACGAAAGTAACGTCCTCTGCCTCTTAATGTCAGGAGTAAATGACGACTGCTATGTTCATGATTACATCCAACAACAGAACACCTCAGTCGCTCAATTAGAGTCTTCCTCTGCACCTGAGTCACACAATGGCGATCGTATTCGGACTGTTTCAGCTCGGTGAGGGCGGGTCTAAGGTAAAGCTCTCATGTCAATCAACTGTGTTTCGTCATAACGACAAGAAGCTGAGAATTACCTGATTTTAAAAAGGGAATATTACTTTTAAAAATAATTGGCGACCACTGAGTAGAAGGGAATAAGCCGAGGAAAGAGAGATACCACTGGGTGGATTTTTATCATTGTAGGGTGGTTGTGTACACAAACTGCCAACACACATTAATGTTCAAACAACATGTGAAAGTTAGTTTTGCATCCGATGACCCCTTTAAAGCTTCTCTTACAGTATGTCACCAACAAGTGCATCTCATTACAAGTTTCAATCGAGCAATTCATTTGTGAATCTCGCATCATTTCATCTGATTCGATGAGGTCAACTGACTCTTTACTTACATCTTCATAAAACTAAATATTATGTTAATATTATTTTTATTTCATTTTGTTTTCAAAATGTACTCCCCTAAGGCCATCCAATTTGTAGCTTAGTTTGTTTTTTCATCTTAACAGATTTTGAGAAATTTAGCATCACTTGCTCACAAATAGATCCTCTGCAGTTAATGGGTGCCGTCAGAATGAGAATCCAAACATCTGAAAGAAACATCACGATAATCCACAAGCACCCATCAATTAATGTTTTGTGAAAAATTGAGTTTGTAAGTAGCAAAATGACATTTTGAACAGCTGTTTGGACTCTCACTCTGACGGTACCCATTCACTGCAGAGCACCCATTGGTGAGCAAGTGCTAATGCTAAATTTCTCCATTTTTTTTCCAATGAAGAAACAAGCTCATCTACATGTTGGATGGCCTAAAGGTGAGTATTTGCATTTTTAGCAAATTTTCATTTTTTGTGTGAACTATTCCTTTAAGTGGATTTAAAATAGCATTAGCATATAGCATTGAAAAAATAGGGTGGATCTTCATTTCATGCCAGCTTTAAAATAAGCTCTTTTTTTCTTTTTGTGCTTTGTTGTGCAAAATGCTATGGGCACATTGGCACAATTGTGTTGTACAGACAAAGCGAAAGTGAGTAGGTGGTTAAGAAGAAAAGACGGGTAATGTGTTTACTATGTGGCATGCTATCTAGGTCATAAATGGAAGGGAGAGTGCACTTTTTTGTGTCATGACTTAAATAATGAATTTCTTTATAACCCGCTGATGATACGAAGACTAATGAACCTCATCTGAATCGACAGGCATCGCTGGACATCCGCACACATTAGCACACTTACACCGCTCGCTGTCAATCTGGTTTAAGCCTTAAATGAAAAAAAAAAAACATCATTGGCGGGAACTGATGGTTATTAGTTGCTGAAAAGGCAGAAAGAGATGGAGGAGATAGAGGCTCATCTAGGTGGTTAACTATCAGATGCCGTACTTCCTGTGCACAGCTGGGGCGCACCTATATGCTTGTGCACTCTTACTGATTCAAAAAAACTGATTACAGTTCTCATGCACCTGCAAAAGCAAGAAACATTAAAAAAAAGAACAGAAGAAAATCATTTCTCAAAAAAGTTGGTTACTTCTGCTAACACACCATGTGAAGCTGAGGGGAAATGATACACTAGAAATCACCTTGGGAACAGTTAGAGGCTTAGAGAAGTGAGGTTAATGCTTTGAAAATCCAATTTTAGGTGTGATTTAAGTGTCCCAATATCATAGGAAGCCATACACACACCATTTGTATATATTTTAGTGTAAATATATATAACAAGTGAACAAATTGTAAAAGTTTGGCTCATTTGTGGCTTGGAAAATCCTCGCTGTACTGTTGATATAAAACAGATTGGTTTTAAACACATAACAAACCTAATACTGTACTTAACTCTCGAGATAAGATGTCTGGTTTTGCACTTCACTTCCCGTGAGTGTAAAGTTTCTGTCCATGTAAAATGGGCACCCTGGTTACCCGTCTGGGTGTGAGATATCACTGTGCAGGAAGTGGAAAGTCTGCATCCCCTGGGTCAGCAAAGCTACTCAACGCCAGACTCGCAAAGGGTTTGAGACCAGTGCAAAACACAAAAACAGCACCTGGCTGCTCCAGCTGATAATATTTAATGGAATACTATGGGTTCAATAAAGGTTAAACTAAATCAACAGCACAATCTTGATTAGTACAAAATCATTTTGACTTGTCCCTTGTTCTCTCTGGGAGAAAAAACGTACAACAGTGTTTTCACCATGCATGAATGTAAACAATGCCACTGAACCAAACAGAACTCACAAATTTAGCTAATTATTGCTGCTGAAAATGGTCAATTATTGTCATGTTTTGGGCTGTACTAATTGGTCAGACCTGAAAAAACATTTGGAGGTGTATAAACTGCCAAAAGTTATAACAAATCATGGAAAAGAGTGCAAAAGACTGTCTGAGGAACAATAGTTGTTGGTCAAACAGAATCAGACTTTCTATAGCAAGAATCTTGACAACATTCTTTTGTCCTTATCATTTCTGGTCAGGTAGGTGAAATATTAGGCTAATATCTTAAAGGTGCCATAGAATGGAAAACTGTGTTTACCTTGGCATAGTTGAATAATAACTGTTCAGTACATGGACATGACATACTGTGAGTCTCAAATACCATCGTTTCCTCCTTCTTATATAATTCTGGTGTATGCAAAAGACCACCGAAAAATAGATCAATTCCAACATAACACAGACTACGCAATAGTCCCGATCGTTAATAGTTATGCCCCCAAAATTTGCACCGCCCAATCATCAATAACGTCAGTACATCAGTAAAATAAGGCGTGCTACTGAAGGGAGACACGGTTAGCTTAATGCTAGCGCTAGCCTGTTACATTGCAGTACATAAGATTTCACTTACCACATAAACAGAGTAAGGAGAGACGACTGCGCTGATGATGGCGAATGATTTACAGATCCTGAGCATCACTAAAGCATCAAAACTTGCGCGGTAAGTCCTTCTTAACAGAGCATTTCATTCTAGGGACAAATCCTAGGGTTGTAAATGGACCTGTAAAACCGTTTCTGGAAAATTTTTGCTCTTTTCTATGCCAAATACCTTCTATGTAGATGTCAGAGAACAATTTAAAATATTGTTTCAATGCATTCTATGACACCTTTAAAGGGGTCATCGGGTGCAAAACTAACTTTTCCAAGTTGTTTGCACATTAATGTGTGTTGGCAGTTTGTGTCCACAACCACCCTACAATGATAAAAATCCACCCAGTGGTATTTTTTTAATCTTTAAAAGTAATATCCCCTTTTTAAAATCAGTTCAATCTTAGCTTCTTGTCGTTGTGACGACATACATTTGATTGACATGAGCGTCTTACATTAGACCCGCCCTCACCGAGCTGAAACAGTCCGAATACGATCCGAATACGATCTAAATACGATCCTCACTGTGTTCTGTTGTTGGATGTAATAATGAACATAGCAGTAGTCATTTACTACCGACATCTGAGCCCTGAAGACTCAGAGGTTTAACGTTACTTTCGTTTTTAAATGGATCTACAATCCCGGTCTACATATTCATCTATCTTTGTGCAAATTGTTCCTGATGCAGCTTCACCCACAGCAGAAGTGAGTATAAAGGTTTTTTATGCATCTTTGCAAATGGCCTTTCTTAATAATGTGCTTGTTGGCAAGTTTCCCCGATAAATGTGGCTAAATGTGGCTAAATGCAGCTAAACGCGGCTAAAGTAAACATTACAGCTCATAATCCCAGAGAGGGGCGGGGCGAGTAAAATTTACTGTAAAATTTACTTGTGACTACCTTAGGGCTGGCCCTTTTAATTACCATATTCCAATATATACTGCTCGTATGTGTCTTTAGCACCTATTACCTTTAATTTGTCAAAATATTGCTCACTTTCCTGTTTACTATGTCCTTCTCTATATGGTTTAGCAGCTTCCACACGTTTTTTCCATAGTTTAGACAGCATCAATTAGCAGAACAACGTATTCAGTAGTACATTTACCATGCAATCCATGCTGTTGTTTACAAACGAGTATGGCTGCGAATCCGGGTAACTGACCAAATCAACATATAATTGCAAACCCTCTATGGAATTTTGTGAAGTTAAGGTAAGTAAGTGGAATTCACTGTCATAATTACATTGTATGCTGCCGTAAAGCAATCACCCGTTATCGTAACATTTTTTACCCGTTTACCAAACTTTTGTTTACCTTATTTTTACTGTAAGAGTGTTCGCAGTCATTTATACTTTTGGGTCTTGCTTCCAGTGTCTTTCAGCTGTGCAAAACAGCTTGGTTTACCGTTTATTGCATTTAGTTATTGTTCTCCTTATTACCCTGCAGCGGCTAATGAACCGGAAGTCTTGCAGACTCACAGAAAACGCTTTACTTCTGCTTTGAAAATTAAGGTGGAAAGTGAAAACTGAAAGGTGACTAAGAATGATTTGGAAACTAATATTTCAAAAAAGCACACACAGTTGCTTTAAATCAGAAATGTGAAGATTATCATTTCATATATAAGCAATTGCATTCATCGTTTTGTTGAAATGTGTCTGTTAGTTGAGCTATAAGTTGTTCTGATCATGTTTTACTGTGGTTGAGGTTGTAGGTATTACATTGTCATGGTGAAGTTGAAAACTTGGAATTGGATTGAACTTTACACTAAAAATTGTAGTATTTTTTTAGCCTACATTTGAAGTCCCCATTAAAAATAAAAATGAAGTTATTTGGTTTGGAGTATTAATGTTTTGGCCTATAAGCTAGTATGTTTCAAATTAATGACAATTTGCATTTGCAAGATATAAAAATTCAAAGCTTACAGTCTGTAACTTCCACCAATATGGATCAACGATTTTAATGACATCACTCTGGACTTCAGCTCCTTATCAGACTTTCTGTCCAATCAAAAGCTCTCTAGAATCCAAAGTGTCCTGCCCCCTACACTATAAATAGACGCTGAAGCTGTGGCTGTAGTGCACTATATAGGGGATAGGAAACGATTCAGTGTAAGTGCATTGGTTAAGAGGCATTGATGCTTACTGTAGTTCTAGACTAAATGTAAACATGCATTTCCTCATCTTACTTGCACAAAAACAGATTCAGTATTCCTCAAAATGAATAAAAACTGTGATATGCAAATTCAGAATATGACACAAACCTGCACCTCAGGCATTAACAACCTTATTTATTTATTTTTTTTCATGAATCCCGTAATGGACAAAGTGGGATTGGTTTAATAAGGATTTTACACAGAGCTTGTCATAAAATAAACATCTACTTACTGCTCATGTGTCCCTGATAACAATTTAATGACTATTTAATGTAACATTTATCATATTTTTGACATTTTTACAGGACTGGAGCTAAAAATACAGAAATTGTGTGTCTATGGTCTCTTTATTTTTGTAAAAAAAAAAAATTTTATTGTAGTTTAACTAAAATCACAATTTTAGGTTTAGTTCTTAACATAGTAATTAGCAATAAATGCTTCTTTATTGTCTTCCCTTTATTTCTTTTCCAAAAATATTAACGTGACATTTAAAGTAAGATTGCTAAAAAATATATATTTTTGGTTTTGTTTCTTTATCATATTGTCTCCTTATTTCTGGGTTAACATATGCATGCCCAAATGTGGGTGTAATTTCTGATGCAGGATGCTTGTCAAAGTTTAAGTGGACATATTACATCAAAAATTCTATTTATAACAAAATACGAGTTGTCATGATTTTGGAATATAAGAATATATTTGCTGAAACCATGACTATTTTAGATTTTTTTCCATTCAAATTAATAATAAAAGAAGTAAATAACAACCCCACCACAAATTTACAACCTCTTGTTGGCACCCTTCCTGTTTTTTTATTTATTTATTTTTTGTTTGTCACACTTTAATGATTCAGATCATCAAACTAATTTAAATATTAATCAAAGATAACACAAGTAAACACAACATGCAGTTTTTAAATGAAGGGTTTTTTTATGAAGGGAAAACAAAATCCAAATGCACATGGCCCTGTGTGAAAAAGTGTTATTCTTTGGAAGGTGTGTGTCCCATTACATCTGGCATAAAAGTTACACAGCATTTCAGAAAAAGAACATCATACCATCTGTAAAATATGGTGGTGGTAGTGTGATGGTCTGGGGCTGTTTTGCTGCTTCTGGACCTGGAAGACTTGCTGTGAGAAATGGAAACATGAATTCTGCTGTCTACCAAAAAATCCTGATAGACAATGTCCGGCCATCTGTTTGTGACCTCAAGCTGAAGCGAACTTGGGTTCTGCAGCAGGACAATGATCCAAAACACACCAGCAAATCCACCTCTGAATGGCTAAAGAAAAGCAAAATTAAGACTTTGGAGTGGCCTAGTCAAAGTCCTGACCTGAATCCTATTGAGATGCTGTGGCATGACCTTAAAAAGGCGGTTCATGCTGGAAAACCCTCCAATGTGGCTGAATTACAACAATTATGCCTAGATGAGTGGGCCAAAATTCCTGCACAGCGCTGTAACAGACTCATTGCAAGTTATCGCTTGATTGCATTGTTGCTGCTAAGGGTGGCCCAACCAGTTATTATTTTATGGGGCAAACACTTTTTCACACAGGGCCATGTGGGTTTGGATTTGTTTTCCCTTCATAATAAAAACCTTCATTCAAAAACAGCATGTTGTGTTTACTTGTGTTATCTTTGATTAATATTTAAACTTGTTTGATGATCTGAAACATTAAAGTGTGACGAACATGCAAAAAAAAAAAAAAAAAAAAAAAAATTATATATATATATATATATATATATATATATATATATATATATATGATGGGGTTGAGGTTTACCCCCAAAATGGCCACTGCTCCTCATGTAGTTTGGAGAGTAGGCCATATTATGGCAGCAATAAAACAATTACATTGTAAAAACTTGAAAAGGAATAATTTTCATTTAGCAAAGATCTTGATGTTAACTTGTCCAGTGATTTTATGGGGTCTTTAAATATAACAGCACCCTGTAAATTAGTCTGTATAATAACGAGAAATCTAATGGCAAATGAGCCAAATGCAGTCGTTGTTATGCATCATAAGGCCTTTAGGATGACGGTGTCTGGGTGTTGATGAACTGCTGTCAGGAGTTTCTGCGCCAGGGCTCCAGGGTTCTGTGGAATCCGGGTGAGCTGACACCGAATCCACCGTTGATATAAGAGCCTGATCAAAGCCGCCCTGTTTCGCCTGACCGATTTTGACAGGATTACGGATTAGGGAGACAGGAAGCAGCGAGAGAGGCGCAGAGAGGGGGAAGATGGAGAATGAGAGAGACAGACAAACGGAGGGCTAGAGACCGCTATAATTATGTGGAATCACACACCGAATGCAGAAATGCTAAGTACAATAATGGCGAAGTGTGTTAAACTCCAAGACTGAAACTGTAAGTGCGGAAACAACCGTTTTCAATGAAATTTATAATGGATGTACTTTTTTTTTTTTCCAGTGGTGCAATTTTGTCTTTGTTAAAGATCATTAGTTGTTCAATACAACATATTTTTTGGCTGAATAGAGCCTGAATAGAAAATAGGGCCTGAATTTTTTTTAATAAACCAGCATCAGTGAAAGGAGGTGCTTAGCCTTTGGAAAATGTTGGTTGTTAACCTCAGGAGGTCAAACCAAATTTTTTGTTTGAGAGCTGCTCGGTTCATTTTATATGAGGTTTGTGAATTTTGGCAGACTTGTTACCAAAACCTCCAAATAAAACCTTGATGTCTGTGTTTTTGTTTTGTTTTATTATTCTGGCAGCAAGCATTAAAGGTCCCATATTGTACACATTTCTGGAGTTTTATTTTAGTTGTTGATGTCCTTAAGAATATATATTTGCGGTATAAGTGCCAAAATCCATCTCAATATATTTTTACAGCTCCTTTTTTAGGAGCTCTGTCAAAAACAGGTCGATTTTGGCCCATCTAATTAATATTCATGAGCCTCTCTTCTGATTGGCCTGTTGTTTTCTGAGTGACGCACAGCCAGGCCAATCACAGGTAACTACGGTCATGTATCGTTGTAGCCGAACCCAGAGCCATAGAGAGAGCCTAGCTTTCTGATACTCAACAGGATATTTCAGAATGATCATTAATGTTTTTTCTTTTTCAAACACCGAATGCAGTAAGCTACATAACTGTTGCTTTAGTAAAGCCCCTTTCACAATGCGCGCTGATTATGGAAAATTACGGGAAAGAGCGCTGTGTGAACAAAAGCCAGAACCATAAAGGCAGTGTTGTAGTGATGATGCACGTTATCATGCGACTCTTCACGACGAAAAAATACGTGCAAAGTGGAATGAAGCGGCGATCAGGCAGAGCCAGCTCCTCACTATCAGCACTGAAGCACAGTTTGTTCAGGTTAGTTTCAGTTTAGTGAAACGTACGCGTCACATTACATCTCACATCCAAATGTCACATGTCTTTATGGGTTGTGTGTAAAGCACGCACAGATTCCGGAAAACAACTGTGAATGAACCAAATTAAACAACTCCGGAACAAATCATGGGAAACATTATCCGTGTATTTACCGGAATCGCTGTGTGAAAGAGGCTGAAGTTGACGTGCCACTGGTCTCTTATATTCACGTTGTTCTGAAGCCTGTGTAATGATGTAGTTTCGACATCTATAGACTGAACAGGGTTTTCTAGATTAGTTTCCGTGTTGTTGTTGCTTAGCAATGTTATGGACACGATATTGTCTGGGTTTGACAAAAGGAGGGTGGGACGGTGGTTGCTGCTCTGGGTGGTGACTGAAGGCGGTGACTTGAGTCGATCGGACGTCACATCTTTACGGAAGTCACAGCGGCTCGTGAAATTGAACAGCTACTTTAAGCAGGCTCTGTGCAGTTTACTGTGGATTGACTGTTTTGAAACTCATATGGTAGTTACATAGCCCCTAGACCTCAGTTATCATGAAAAAAGCCAGGAAATTTCGATTTTGACAATATGGGACCTTTAAATGAACATCAAAATTAAATAGTCAAACAAATCCATTAAATTATTAAAATTCGATTTTCTAAAAGAACACCGTTGCAAGTAGCAGGGTTGTAAATTTAGTAGTTGCTGCTTAGTTTCAGAACATATCTGAAATAAGCGCCTCTAATACCCTATTTGTGGGATATTTCTCAATGTTGCTCGTTGCTTGCTATGATCTGATAAGACACACATAAGCATGAAGTCATGTCTTGCATCTGTGACATCTATTTCCCCTGAAACCCTTGCAGTACGGCCCCATATCCGTCACGTACACAGCAGAACCACAGGTTCATTAGGGTTGTGTGGTTGTAAAGCATTGAAAGCTTGTAACTATTAAACATAGTGCAAGCAACCAAACACATGGGTCTTGAATAGCTCTAATTAAATAAACTGCCGAACCAATCGGAATTGAACCTTTAGAAATATCCATGCAAAGGCAGCTATTGTGAATTGCATCCCAGCGTGCATGAGCAGATTAGGCATGCAGTTTCTAATGCTGTTTTCAGGACATTTACATTATACATAAACTCATGTTGCCAGCTATTTCATGGAGATACGAAGGCCAAACTGATGCTGTTGTGTGACACGATGGTGTGCAAAGCATTTTTCAAGTGCCAGACTTTTCCTTTGCTTGCATGGACAGACTGCACATACATCACTCCTCCCACAGGAGAGCTGTTTATAGAAATGTACCAATAATTCTCAGCCAGAATGCAAGTAAGCATGCTCAACATGTATTTGACTTACTATAAAACATTACAGCTCCCTATTCTTGCCCTATAGGCCATTTAAAATCCATTCACACTAGGTTAATTTAAGAGGCCCTAGGTTAATTTAACTACAGTTGAAGTCAAAAGTTTACATACAGCCTTTAGAATCTGCAGAATGCTAATTATTTTACCAAAATAAGTGGGATCATACAAAATGCATGCTATTTTTTTTATTAGTACTGACCTAAATAAGATACTTCACATGAAAAATGTTTACCTATATATTACACAAAAGAAAACATGAGCTGAATTCATAAAAATGACCCTGTTCAAAAGTTTACATACACTTGATTCATAATAGAAAATCAGAAAATCTTTCAGGTCCCACAAATTACTTGGTTTTCCAGCATTTTTGTGTATTTGAACCCTTTCCAACAATGACTTCACACATCTTTTCACACTCTCACCGATGCTTCAAAAGGAAACACGATGAATTAAAAGCGGGGGGTGAAAACTTTTTGAATTTGAATATCAGGGTAAATTTGATTTATTTTGTCTTCTGGGAAGCATGTAAGTATCTTCTGTAGCTTCTAAAGGGCAGTACTAAATTTTAAAAAATATGTTTATAAATTCAACTATTATTTTCTCTTGTGAACTATATGTAAACATCTTTTATGTGAAATATCTTATTCAGGTCAGTACTAAATAAAATAATGAACATTTAGCATATTCTGCAAGGTGTATGTAAACTTTTGACTTCAACTGTATATTTATAATCAATATTTTTTCCAATTAGTTTTTTTTTTTTGGCAACGAGACTGCACAAAGAATACAAGCAATGCTTTTGAATTTGGCCAAAATTAGGTAATCGGGGGAGGCAGGAAGGTAGGAGGCAGGAGAGCTGAAAAAAAGGTTTATGCACTGTATGTTTATGTTTACATATTTTTATGCAAATTGGTCTCTGATATTTCATATTTTTATATCCGATTTGCTTGTAGTAAATCATGTTGCTGTCATCTGCCGATGGAATGATATGTTTGACAGCTTAATACAAGGAAGTCTTTTTTTCCATGCTGTGTAATGTAAAAGGGCTGTGGCCCAATCTGATAGGATGAGGTGTGAGAGTTTGTACATTAATCATCCACTGAAGTTCACACATGACCGAAGACCACAGATCTGTCCCTGCCACAGTCACCTACAAAAAAAGCAACAACAACAAAAAAAAAAACACCAAGTATGTAGAGAACATATGTGACCTTGGACCACAAAACCAGTCATGAGCGTATTTTTTTTAAATTAAGTTTTATTCATCATCTGAAAGCTGTATAAATATAATATAATATAATATAATATAATATTATAAGGCCTGTTATAGCCTCGTACCTCAATATCTAGCTGAGTTAGTACAACCATACATTCCTGCATGGACTCTCAGATCTAGCAATGATAATTTGCTTGTTGTGGCCAAGTGTAAACTCTCTACGGTGGGTGGTAGGGCTTTCTGTATTATAGGCCCTAAGCTATGGAATAAGCTGCCCCATAATATTCGGGCTGCCTCCTCTTTCCAGATCTTTAAGTCTCAACTTAAAACTCATCTATTCACTATATCTAAATAACTTTTTCCCTCTCTGCATCTCATTTTCCCATCTTCGGTCTGTGTGTCACTGGACCATTTTCTTGACATATCTGATGTTCATATGATTGCATGACCTTTTGTTGTTAATTATCTACAGTTCCTTGTTGTCAACACTTGTTTGTCTGAATGTCCCCTCTGATATTCTGATGTATCTTGTTTGCCAATTGCTTGTATTATTTGTTTTTTGCTTGTATTATTTTGTAAAAGTGACCTTGGGTTCTTGAAAGGCGCTATAAAAATTAAACATATTATTATTATTATTATTTTGCCATAAAAGAAAATTGACATACAATGTATTGTTGGATATTGCTACAAATATACCCGTGCTACTTAAGACTGGTTTTCTGGTCCATATGAGAATATTTGCATGTGCACCCAATCGTCACTTGTCGGATTGTACAGTACACTGTCAGAAAAAAAAAAAAAAAAAAAAAAATTAGGCGTAACAGCTTGTCACTGTGACAGTATCCCTGAAGGAACAAACTTGTACCTTATCTACCTTTAAAACATGGGTGTCCAAAATCATTCCTGGAGGGCCACTGTCCTGCAGAGTATAACTCCAACTTGCCTCAACACAGGTGTCAATCTCAGTTCCTGTATGGCCACAACCCTGCCGAGTTTAGCCTCAACCTTAATTAAACACACCTGATCCAGCTAATCAAGTCCTTCAGGCTAGATGCTATACAGATGTGGCTACTGGGCAATTTTGAAATATGTGCAAGTAAATGTATTTAAAAGTTTAAACACTTTTATAATGACCGTGTTAGTTGATCTATACCGGGTGATGGGCACCGCCATGTTTGCTCGCGCTGAATCTGAGCTGTGGGATTTACAACATACAAATTTATCCTCTCCTCTCGAGACATTAAAGCAAGTCTCCGTTGAGCTGGAAGAAGAACAGAGTAAATTTTATTGTTACCTACACAATCTGTATATGATGTCAATAATATATGTTGTCAGATTACATTTGTAAGGATAATTATTGCCTCTTCCATAGACATCAGTGTGTATTTTACAAGCTACAAATGTATGGTTTTTCTAGTACGTATATGTATATTTAAATGTCTGAAACCTAAGCATTATTTGGTTGAAGACACTGAATAGTTGTGAAAATATAACAAGCGCTCAGCATGTCTGATCTGGCTCAGCACCAGCCAAAGCACCAAAACATATTTTAATTCAGCAGTTGATCACGTGATGTGCCGAAAGTTCGAATCACACCGGTGTGATAGTACGCTTCAGGGACCAGACAAGCCAGATCGCGTTAAAGGGTTAAGTACATTAAATGAAGACAAGAATGGGCTGCATCTTGCTGTTCCCTACACCTCCCTGAATGTCTAAATGAAACAAAATATGTACATATTAATGTTTGTGAAGTGTTGTTTGGGATGCAAGACGCAAACGCACTGGATGTGGTCCTCAGCTGCCTGGGGTGAGGCAGAATTTTGTTGCCTCAACAGGGGGCGGGAGGTAAAGGGTGGGCAGGGAGCATGCTCCAATCACCCACGAGCCACTGCTGGATATTTTATTTGTCAGCACATCTATCTGTACAAGCAGGGGACCAATGGCTGCAGAGGAAGTGGTCCTTCTGTCACAGAAACAGTTGGCACAGAAGCAACATATTACAGCATTATCCAACCCCCTCCTGGTCCCTTGCCGTCATCTCCTCCCTCCCCTTCAACTCCCTCCTTTTGCCTCAATCTCTCGCTCTGTATCGTTTTCCTGCAAGCTCTTTTAGCCATCAATGAAATCGCAACCAACCCTGCTGGGGAACCGACTCTTGCAGCTGGCTGAGCAAATCAGCGGAGCTGCAGAACATCTGCCGAATCGTCCACATTTTCTATTCACATCTGTCATTCTTCCAGAGATCTCTCGGCACCTTGTTCTGCTTTCTCTTTTTCCTCAGGATTTAAGCCTACTTGCTGTTTTCCCCTCTCTTCTCTTCTGTCCCCGCTGACTCCTCCCTCCGTTGCTCTCATACTCCCTCACTCACTCATGAACACACTTGAACACAAGCACACATACATGCGCACACACATACACACACCCTCCTCCCCCTTCGCTGCAGTGTCTCTTAACTGCCTTGGAGCTAACAAGAGGAGAAATAGCACGCCGACAATTATAAGAGGAGGAGAGAGCACGACAGCAAAAGAGTGCCAGTGAATGAGTGCATGTGTGAGAGGAGATTCAGGCAGATCTAAGGATGTTGGGGATTCAGGAGTAAAGGGACGGATCGCGCGCTCCCTCTGCCTCCCAAGTGAATGTTTGTCTGCAGTGTTGCTGGTGAATGGACGGCAAGCGGTGAAACGGTGAGGAATCCTTTCTCTTTTTTTCAGTTTTCTTTCCACACACCCTTATTCTTGTTGGCACACCAAGGATAGCTTCTCCGGTTAGTGTCCTTGGCTTTGTTTCTGGCTTGGGAAGGTGAACATGAGCATGTTTAGCACCTCGAGTAGCAGAATGGTATTTTCCTCCATCTCGGTGAGGTGATGCTCAGGGATGATGCTAAAGCAGCCCTCCTGAGCTTTGGATTGGCTAGCGAGTATATGATTGAGGACTAAACATCTTTGAAATCTTGCTTGAGCAATGTTAAACAGTCACATATTATTGAATCGCAAACAGGGCAGTACACTAGGTATAGTGTGTTCATGCCACGCTCCGCTGGTTGGTGAATATAGAAGGAGCTGAATAAGGTGCACACCCCGTAGAGAGACAAGGCTGCTGTTTCTGCTCCCAGTGTCGATATTCTCCTATCGCCCATATTCTGGCTTATCTTTGACTCCCACTGCTCCACCACATTAACCAACAATGCGTTCGCTCCTCATCGATCGCGTCGATGTGTGTGCCGGAGCTGAGTTTCTGCTCCCCCCGTAGGCAGGCCCCCTTCCCCAGCAAGTGTCATTCAAAGCATTTTTGCCCTAACTAAAATTCCTAGGATTGTTATTAGGGCAATGAGGGGTGGTGTAGCCTGGTGACAGGGTTGTGCATGCATGTGTGTGAGGGAACCTGCACAGGGAGGGGTTAGGTGGCTGGAGTGGGGGGTATAATGGTGGAGAGATAGTAGGGGCAGAGGGGCGGAGGTTGATGCGGTACACAGAACCAAAGGAGAGAGAAAGACAAAATATATCCTGCCAGGATCTGCCACAAGCGAAGGAATGGATGCACAGGAAGGCCCACTGACCCATTACAAAATGAAATCTCATTAAAGTCTCAATTGTTTCTCCTAGATGGCAAAGCGATTAAAGGGAAAGCAAATTGCCTCTTTTGAGTAAAGAGAGTTTGCTTCTCTAGAGTACAAGACTCTGATAATCCTTCGCTTATACCCTATCAAGTTTCTCGACAGAGTCTCAGAATGTGCTCCGATTTGCCTAAATGCCAAAGTCAAAAGTTTCAACTACGAAATAATTTGAGATACCCTATTCATGTTGATATCATTGCTCACAGACTGTTTTTATACCGATTCCATACAAGAACCATTTTGGGTTCCACAAAGAACCTTTCAGTGAAATTGGCAATAAAGAACCTTTTTAAAAGTGTATTTTACTTTCTCCAAACAATTGTTAGACAAATCTGAGACAAAGTTGATACTTTAATGAAACATAGCTGAGAACCAGTGGTGGACAAAGTGCACAAATCAAGTACTTGAGTAAAAGTACAATAAAATATTACTCCAGTAAAAGTGAAAGTACTACTTTTTCAATTTTACTCGAGTAAGAGTACAAAAGTACTTGATTTTTTATGTACTTAAGTAAAAAAGTACTGATAGATAAATGTATTTTGCAATTTTATATAGGCTACTTCTGTTCATTTTATATTAACATATATTTTTTTATTATTTAAAATACCTGGGATTTTCCCAAAACAACCACTAGCCTATATGGAGACAAGATATATTTTCTGTTGTTGATATGGACTGTGTTGATGAGAGTGATGTAGTAATGTTCATTGTGAAGCTTACACTGTGATGTACCTGAGAGAAAAAGTTTTGACCATTTAATTTTCATCAGTAAGAAAAAATTGTAGTTTTGCAGAACGTCACAGTTATATATGATATGAGAATAAGGCCTGAAGAACATTGTAAGGAAAATATAATTATATTTTAATAATTTCTTTTTTTTCCTACTCAAACCTTGTCTGTGGTGTAAAAACACCCCTGGCCAAATACCCCCAGAGGGCATCACTTCCCACTTTGATAATTACTGTAGTTACCATGTTCAGAACATCACATCCTTTCTTTTTCCCTCAGGTGTAATCTGTCTAAGTGGTTGAATAAAATACTTGGACTTCATATCTAAAAATGACCTCAACTTAGCACCAGCAAGCTTGTTAACTAGACAGTTAGCATCAGCTAACAATATAAACAGTTCAATTTGTGAATGAATCATTTGGTGAATCGATTTAACAGGTTCATTGAAAAGTATCAGATTCATACACCGATTCTGCGTCTCAGAGCACGTGATATAAGGAGTAATGATATGTTTTATGAAATGTAGTGAAGTAAAAAGTATGATCTTATGCTAAGTAAAACGTACTCAAAATAAAACTACTCCAGTAAATTACAGATACATGAAAAATTCAGAATGTTCAGAAAATTCAGAATTCAGCCAAACTCAGAATGTTTCATCTACAAAATAATCTATCCATGTTGATATCATTGCTCATAGACTCTTTTTATACCGATACCATACAAGAACCATTTTGGGTTCTACAAAGAACATTTCAGGGTAGATGAATGTATCTGAGAATTTTCAATATTCAATTACAGAACAGGTTTGGCAAAGACGGCGAGCAGTTACGCTAGACAAGTTCACTTCATTACAACACAGCGGCACCGGTGTTGCTCAATAGAGTGCTAATACAGTAAAGATGCTTTGGTACTCACAAAGACAGGAAAACACAGACTATGCAAAGATGAGCAGATACTGCCAGCACTCCAACCCTCCCCCCCAACACAACCCACAAACTGACCAAACTGCAAGATGGTAGTGCAACATCATCTAAGTACCAGTTAATATTTGTACATCCTGTGTTGTCATCTGATATGATGGCCGTTATGGGAGGCTTACCCTCATTTTGATATTGCTCCTCATTTGCTTGTAAAATTGCGAGGATAATAATGTCACGTCAAAACACAAGCATCAGTGTCATATTCAAACAAGGCAAACATCAACAACAAAATGATCACAATGAAAGCTTAGACTCGAATGATGGTGGTTAAAAATAAACTTCACAGCTTAACTCACTAGGCTTTGTTTCCCAGGTATCTGTGAACCAAAATCGTGGATAAACAAAACCGTCTAAACCACCGAACGTCAGATTGTTATGCATTTGGGTCATGTTTTAAAAATACCTGAGCTTGCTGCTATGATGGCAAAGCGTGCATGAATACAGATTTGATGTTAATTTATATTTTACAGAAGAAAGTCATTGCATTTATTATTTAGTATGTTTCTGTCACCAAAGATATGTTAAATTCACATTCGGTGTTTAGTTTGTGGGGTCGTCCTGCATGAAAAATTCTGTCCATTTTAGCTTGAAAACCAAAACGGGCTGCATGAAAATAATGAGAATTTTTTTTTAGTCAAAGTTTAACAATGATAGGAACATTCTTGAGAGGGAAATGCCAAAATATACAAATGCTGCTTTTGGAGTGAATGCTTGAACGATCATAACTGGGTTTTGGCACAACAGTAGGGGTTTGGCAAAACACCTCGCTGGTGACCTTACATGCACTGATAGCCAGCTGTTCATTAATGCTCAGGACAAATCACACATCTGCCATTGAGGATACAGTTTCTAAAGGGTACCGCTTATTAAAACAGTAATTAGTTTTATTTATTATTCCTGGTCTACTGTTTTGCAGTAAGATGTGTGACATTTTTAAAGGCTTGTGGATTAGTCAGATCCTTAATAGTGCAATGTTTTTGAATTACGGCACATTTTTTTAAACATAACTTTAAACTTTACTTTTAGAATTTACCCTCATTATGTTCTGAAATATGAAGTTTTTTCTTTAAAACAAAAGACTGTTTGCTACCTGATCTCATGACGGAAATGTACTTGCAACTTTTTTGCAAGAGGCGAAATACGTACTAATAAATACATATCAATGCAGTATCCAACAGAAATGAACACTAGAGGTCATCAAACAGTAAGTGCTTGTAATCGTTTGAGCTCCATGTGTTTCGCTTTCTGGACATATCAGGCTTGCTTGGTAGCTCAGCCGGCACATAATTGGATTTAAAGGGATAGTTCACCTGAAAATGAAAATTTAACATTTATCTGCTTACTCCCAGGGCATCCAAGATGTAGGTGATTTTGTTTCTTCAGTAGAACACAAACAAAGATATTTAACTCAAACCGTCACAGTCTGTCAGTCATATAATAGCAGTTAATGGGTTCCACGGCTTTGAGAGGCAAAAAAACATACACAGACAAAACTAAATTAAACCCTGTGGCTTGTGATGATACATTGAGGTCTTAACACACAAAACAATCGGCCTGTGCAAGAAACTGAACAATATTTATATCATTTTTTACCTCTAATCCACCACAATGTCCAACTGTCCTGAGCGCATTCACAACAGCAGGCGCGTGACGAAGAGCAAGCATCCATAACTTCAGTCGATCAGGCTCAAAGGTTGGGAGTCGAAGAAAAGTCAACATTCCCAGATGAGTTTGCGCAAGCAATCATTATCTTTTAGTTTTTAATTGGTTGCAAGGGATAAGCACAAGTAATTACCATTTTGAGTGGCAGTCGTACACACAATCTCTCTGTGTAAACAATGAGTGACGTATAAGTGCGATGGGATTGCTAACGCGCATGTGCCTACTATGCCAGAGCACTTTGACGCACCACATGCCAGCTGTTGTGAACACGCTCAGGACAGTTGGACATTTGGTTGATCAGAGGTAAAAAATTATATAAATACTGTTTAGTTTCTTGCACAGACCAATTGTCAGACCTCAATGTATCGTCACAAGCCGCAGGGTTTAATTTGTTTTTTTGACTCTCAACTCCATGGGTCGCACTGACTGCCATTATATGACTGACTATATGACTGAAATCTTTCTCACACACCTCCTATTACATAATCGTCATGGACCAATCATTGTATAAATGTGTTTTGCAGCTGGAACAAACTTTTCCAGAAGGTACGGTTTGGCAAGCCATTTCGAACTTCCAAAATGAACTTCGTTTTGGTTGGATTTTGTTTGAAATTATTTCACATCAGTTTGTTCTTCGATTTTTGTTGAAGTATATCAGGGCCTTTAGGATGCGGAATCCTTGGGTACGAATCCTGTGAAAAACATGACTCGTGATAAAAGAGCTGAAAGATCGAAAAACAAGCTAAAACGGCATGCTTGCGATTGCGTTTTTATGTCGTTTTTCATTGATTCAATAAGATCTGACTCAATAGAATCATTCACGATTCAGACTTCAACGCTGTAAAGGCTTCAGACAGCAAATCAAATGGACCACTGTAATTGCACTTTTATGGCTCTTCTGTATTCGAAATGCTTGCTTTTGTGTTCTGTGGAAAATAACTTAAATGAGTTTGGAGTGACATGAACAAGGTTCAGACTGATTGACGAATAATAATCTGTCCTTTCAGCTGGAGTTTCCCTTTAAGTGATATCATATTGAAAAAATGCAGCATGCATGTTGTGCAAGACTCGTCTCCTGACATAGATTGGCTGGAATTGGAGTATTCGGTGAAGTCGACTGAAAGGGCTTTTCTCAGTGAGAGCATGGAAAATCCAACACTCTGACAAGTTTGGGGTCAGGAGGTGACAAGGCCCTTGTTTTATGGAAACACATGTGAGAGAGGCCCTTTGTTGAATTGAAACAAGTCATTAGCTATATCCAAGTGGCTCGTTTGTAAGAAGCACAGTGGAATTCTGTGTGATACAGGTCACTTCCAATTGGTTCTGTTAAGGTTTAAATATGTGTTAGATTTCAAGTAAAACCAGCTCGAACGATCTGTGAGAAAACTGGCGACTGAAGGTTGCCCATAGTGTTGCCAAAAGTGGAATAGTTATTTCTGTAAACTAAACAAACAGGCCATTTTAAGGAATAAATTCCACTCTCAACAATGAGCAATGCCATTCCCATTTATGTATACCAAATTTTTATATTTTCCAAAGAAATTTAGTTTGTGCACAACTATGTTCTGGTTGGTTCATTAACTGTCACAAGTCAAAAGACTTGAAAGCTATATAAACGTGGCTTTTTAAATGATACCACCTTCCTATTCATGCTACTGTAAGTTTGTGTCTGTATCACCTTTAAATGTTTGCTTATTGCACCTTTATGCGTGTTCATTTACAAAGCAAAGTGATTTGGCATAAAAGCACTGTTGTCATGACATCAGCAGAATGAAATGGATCCGACTGTTAATTTTGTAGTCAAGATCACATTTCTCCTGATGGGTCGACTCAGCATTGGCTTGTGTGTACAGTCGTTGTTATCAGCAGTTTGTTCCACAGCAGCTTTGCATATAACACAGAATG
This sequence comes from Garra rufa, assembly GCF_049309525.1. NCBI lineage: Eukaryota > Metazoa > Chordata > Actinopteri > Cypriniformes > Cyprinidae > Garra > Garra rufa. Next base: position 34,903,155 of record NC_133383.1, read on the forward strand.
GTTTCATAATACTGTTTTGAGGTGTAGATAAGGAAGTATGTTTGAGAACTGAAATGACTATTTTGGCAGTTAGAAACTATGGTCAACTGGACTTTATGTGCAGTAGATAAAGAACATATTCAGTTTTATTCTTAAATATAAGAATATTAACGTGAAAACACTTTTAAGGGTGTCATTTACACTAACTCCGCCCACCAACATTTGTAATTGGTTACACAACACAACATTACAAAAGATCCTTGCAAAACAGTGGTTCCAGTGGCTTGAAGTGTTGACTTTTTGACATGTTTGACCCAAATTTGCGAATCCGCAACTCATTCTTCTCCCTTTTCACATCACATATCAGACTGGAAAGGCATTTATTTTCAATAAACTGAAGGTAATAATCGAAAAATGAAAAATAAAGGGCCTCATGGTTGTTTATCGGTTAGGTTTAGGAGTAGGGGGGGCATCAATTTTATAATTTTAATGCAAATTATCATTTAGGCTACTAGAGTATTTGTACTGTACGCTTGTAATTTTATTTCTCATATTGCAAACAGTGTTACATGCTATATTTCATAGAAAATATTATAACTATTTTATGAAATAAGTTTTTCAATATTATACATTTTACAATATTACACAAGACTTTAGGACAACACTTTAAGATTTAGGCCCCATCAAGTGAGAAACTACACAGAATATTTGTATATTTATTAATATGTATTTGTATAGTGTAGGATTATTTATGTTAAAAAAACAATGTAATTAAAACGTATGTATTTTTTAATTCAACCAAAATATTATTTAATGTATAATAATAATGATAATAATAATAATAATAATAATAATAATAATTAATATTAGTATAAAGTCGAAATGTTTCAACATAAAGTCAAAATATTTAGATTTTAATGTATCAGTCAGATCCGAGAGGTATTTCCATACAGATTTTACTGTTAGAGATTATGCCATTTGTAGGAATGGATTGAGAAACCCTGATGTAAAGTATTGTCATTGTTAAAAAAAAAAAAAAAAAAATCCAAGTTTTACGAGATTAAAGTTGTAATATTTGGAGAATAAGAGTGAAATTATGAGAATAAAGTCAAATATTATGAAAAAAAAAGTCTAAATATTTCAACAATAGTCAAAATTATGACAATGAAGTCGGAATGTATTGAGAACAAAGTCAAAATTATGAGACGTTGAAGTGTTTGGAGAAAAAAGTCAAATATTACAAAAATACAGTTGAAATATTTTGACAATAAAGTCAACATTATTAGAATAAAGAGAATTAATTTAAAGTGTTCTGAGAATAAAGACAAAATGTTTCGAGAATAAAGACAAAATTGCTAGACTTAAGTCAAGAATAAAGTTGAAATGCTTCTAGAATAAAGTCGAATATTACAAAAATAAAGTCAAAATATTTCAACAATTCAACAAAATATTTCAAAAAAGTCAAAAGTCAAAATTACTAGATTTAAGTTGAAAAAAGTCCAATAATACAAAAATAAAGTCGGAATATTTTGAAAATAAAGTCAACATTATTAGAATAAAGTCAAAATGTTTCTAGAATAAAGTTGAATATTACAAAAATAAAGTCAACATATTTTGACAATAAAGTCCAAATTATTAGAATAAATTCGAAATGTTTCTAGAAAAAATTCCAATTATACAAAAATAAAGTCAAAATGTTTTGACAATAAAGTCAAAATTATTAGAATAAAGTCGAAATGTTTTGAGAATAAAGTCAAAATTACTAGACTTAAGTAGAAGTGTTTTGAGAATAAAGTCTAAATGTTTTTAGAATAAAGTTGAATATTACAAAAATAAAGTCAAAATAGTTCAACAATAAAGTCAAAATTATGGGAATAAAGTCAAAAGTACTAGACTTTGAAGTGTTTTGAGAATAAAGTCGAAATGTTTTTAGAATAAAGTCCAATAATACAAAAATAAAGTCAAAATATTTTGACAATAAAGTCGAAATAATTAGAATAAAGTCGAAATGTTTTGAGAATAAAGTCAAAATTACTAGACTTAAGTAGAAGTGTTTTGAGAATAAAGTCGCAATGTTTTTAGAATAAAGTTGAATATTACAAAAATAAAGTCAAAATTACATTTTTGAGAATAAATTCTTAATGTTTTGTGAGAATAAAGTAGAAATTATGAGAATAAATTTGAATATTACATAAAGTCAAAATATTTCAACAATAAAGTAAAAATTATGAAAATAAAGTTGAAATGTTTCGAGAATAAAGTCAAAATTACAAGACTTAAGTCGAAAAAAGTCCAATACAAAAATAAAGTCGGAATATTTTGAAAATAAAGTATAACCCATAAAATTTACAAATGGCCGTGCCCGCTCTTACGGGAAAAATAAGGTGGATATGTCCAATTCGAACTGAAAAAATAATGATTATTTCATACAGGTTTCCTGAACACTCCCCCTGCTGCCATTGGTTGGACAAACAGATAGCCCCACCCCCAAACTCTATTGGTTGAGCCAGTGTTAGAACATTTCGCTAGTCGATCTTTACACTGCTTTAAGGGAAAACAACATACAAATGACCTACTTTTAGTCATCTCTACATATTAAACTGCAATAGGTGAAAGTATTTAAACATCAACAAAATGTACCAGAAACTAAAAGAAAACAGAAACTCATTTGCAAATGATAGGCACATCATGTTTTGCAAACTAAAGGTGTAAAGGTAAATGAGTTGGATGAGCCATTTGTGGCATTTATTGGTCAAGCATGGCTGCACGCGACGTCTGGCTCTATCACACGCAAACGGCGCTTGGCAGGAAGAGGAGGCACACACTCTTATCTAGGTCAGCAGGTACGGGAGAGGGACTCAGAGGTGTTTGCATCTTTTTGTGCACACACGCCACCAGGGGAAGTGGTTTTAGAAGCTTTAACAATACCTGGAATAAAAAAAATATCCTATAATACTGTAATGCATCATAATGACATTTTCGGTTATGAAATGCAGCATATCGGCTGGCTCATTCGCTATTTATTCAGATGAAGTAATACGCATGCAGTCATTTAATCACATTTTCTGCATACGTGAACCTCAACCAACTTCAGTAATGACATAAAGCTGATTTTAATGAATCAGTCAGAGTTTGATGAGCTGAAAGGTATTTTCATACAGATTATACTGTTAGGGATTATGCCATTTGTAGGAATGGATTGAGAAACCCTGATGTAATGTATTGTCATCATACTCAATCAGAAATTATATCATATATAATACGACTGCGTTTTAGTGCCACGTTAATGTTTTTTTTTAAATCTAAGATTACGAGATTAAAATTGTAATATTTTGTAAATAAGATTAAATATTATGAAAATAAAGTTGAAATATTTCAAGAATATATTCAAAATTATTTATTTATATTATAATTATATATATATATATATAGATAGATAGATATATTACTTGACTAACATTTAGACTTTATTCTCGAAACATTTCAACTTTATACTCAAACATTTCAACCTTATTCTAGAAATTTTGAATTTATTGTCAAAACATTTAGACTTTATTCTCGAAACATTTAAACTTTATTCTCAAAATTTTGACTTTTTTCTCAAAATATTTCTATTTTATTCTCAAAATATTTAAACTTTAATCTCAAAACATTTAGACTTTTTTCATGAAATTTCGACTTTGTTCTCAAAACATTTCAACTTCATACTCAAACATTTCGACTTTATTCTCGAAAAATTTTAACTTTATTCTCAAAACATTTAGACGTTATTCTCAAAATATTTAAACTTTACTCTCGAAACATTTCGACTTCATTCATGAAATTTTGACTTTATTCTCAAAATATTTCAACTTTATTCTCGAAACATTTCGACTTTATTCTCAAACATTTCAACCTTATTCTAGAAATTTTGAATTTATTGTCAAAACATTTAGACTTTATTCTCGAAACATTTAAACTTTATTCTCAAAATTTTGACTTTTTTCTCAAAATATTTCTATTTTATTCTCAAAATATTTAAACTTTAATCTCAAAACATTTAGACTTTTTTCATGAAATTTCGACTTTGTTCTCAAAACATTTCAACTTCATACTCAAACATTTCGACTTTATTCTCGAAAAATTTTAACTTTATTCTCAAAACATTTAGACGTTATTCTCAAAATATTTAAACTTTACTCTCGAAACATTTCGACTTCATTCATGAAATTTTGACTTTATTCTCAAAATATTTCAACTTTATTCTCGAAACATTTCGACTTTATTCTCAAACATTTCAACCTTATTCTAGAAATTTTTAATTTATTGTCAAAACATTTAGACTTTATTCTCGAAACATTTAAACTTTATTCTCAAAATTTTGACTTTATTCTCAAAATATTTCTATTTTATTCTCAAAATATTTAAACTTTAATCTCAAAACATTTAGACTTTTTTCATGAAATTTCGACTTTGTTCTCAAAACATTTCAACTTCGTACTCAAACATTTCGACTTTATTCTCGAAAAATTTTAACTTTATTCTCAAAACATTTAGACGTTATTCTCAAAATATTTAAACTTTACTCTCGAAACATTTCGACTTCATTCATGAAATTTTGACTTTATTCTCAAAATATTTCAACTTTATTCTCGAAACATTTCGACTTTATTCTCAAACATTTCAACCTTATTCTAGAAATTTTTAATTTATTGTCAAAACATTTAGACTTTATTCTCGAAACATTTAAACTTTATTCTCAAAATTTTGACTTTATTCTCAAAATATTTCTATTTTATTCTCAAAATATTTAAACTTTAATCTCAAAACATTTAGACTTTTTTCATGAAATTTCGACTTTGTTCTCAAAACATTTCAACTTCATACTCAAACATTTCGACTTTATTCTCGAAAAATTTTAACTTTATTCTCAAAACATTTAGACGTTATTCTCAAAATATTTAAACTTTACTCTCGAAACATTTCGACTTCATTCATGAAATTTTGACTTTATTCTCAAAATATTTCAACTTTATTCTCGAAACATTTCGACTTTATTCTCAAACATTTCAACCTTATTCTAGAAATTTTGAATTTATTGTCAAAACATTTAGACTTTATTCTCGAAACATTTAAACTTTATTCTCAAATTTCTCCTTTATTCTCAAAACATTTAGACTTTATTCTCAAAATTTTAACTTTATTCTCAAAATATTTCTATTTTATTCTCAAAATATTTAAACTTTAATCTCGAAACATTCAAACTTTTTTCATGAAATTTCGACTTTGTTCTCAAAACATTTCAACTTTATACTTAAAACATTTCGACTTTATTCTCAGACATTTCAACCTTATTCTAGAAATTTTGAATTTATTCTTGAAACATTTCGACTTTATTTTTCGAAACATTTTGACTTTATTCTCAAAACATTTCATCTTTATTCTCAAATAATTAAACTTTTTTCTTGAAACATTTCAACTTCATTCTCGAAATTTGGACTTTATTCTCGAAAACATTTCAAATTTATTTTTCGAAATTTCGATGCAATTTTAATTTAGGTTTTTCTGAGAAACGTCCTACAGTATTTGTGTGTGTGTGACTGGGCATCGATGAGCTAAGAGGGTCCTCTTTTCTGTTCTCTTTACGCACAGAGCATCATTGTGTTCGTCTGCATGGCCATAACAGCGGTCATATGACTGAGAGGGAGGTGGAGGGGTGCCACCACCCCATGAGCTCTCCATCAGTCATATGACCGCTGTTAGGGCCACGCAGACGAACACAATGATGCTCCACAGTATGCACAGGCCTTGAGTCTATCTAATGTTGTCAAATAATTAGGCCTACACTATTAAGTTAAATGATAGTCAAACCGCTATGTTTTGAGCATAGAAGAGTGTTCCAGGTTCATTAAAAAGTCCACATGAAATTGCTCAATGTCTGATGCTTTCTTACCAGTGTTGACATATTTCCTATTAAAACAGGAAGTTGTGGTGGGATATGTCAAACAGCTTGTCTCATTAGGTTTTAGTAAAGTCTCAATGGTGAAACATGACTTGCTGTTTGTTAGTCGTTGCATGTGGTATTGGGGGAAGGGCATTTAGAGAGCAGTTTATTAGATAAAAATCTGTGAAGTGCTAAAGGAGTCATCTGTATTTTTCTCTGGTTTTACCAGAGAAAAATTTTCAATCGACATGAATTGGAAATTCACCTAAACATTTTATTGGTCGTATTGATCTGATGTGTGTGTGTGTGTGTGTGTGTTTAACGTTTTGACCTTGTAATCTGTAATCAATGTCATCTTCCAGTGACATTTGCCAGACTTCTCTAATCATTTTGTGCACTTAAATCGAGCCCCACTCCTACAATCAACTGCAAGCTTGCATTGAATCAATTGAATCAAGTTACCACCCTACAGTTTTGTTTTTTTTATTTCTCGATAATACATTTCAGTCATATGTATGTTACAATATTGAAGAAAAACATCTGTTGCTATTTCCATTACAAAGCAGTTTTTAATCTCATTAAATCTTATTCCACATTTCAGAAGTTTTGTTTGAATTCCATTTTATGAATATACTCTTTGGCCGTTTTTGCAGGCAAGATCTTGTAATTTTAATCTACTTGTTAAATCATAGCTTACTGACGTTTCAGAAATACTGTTTCCAGATCTAAGCTGCTAATTGTTTCAAGTGAACATCTCAGTAGCCATTTATAAGCAGTATTTATTCTGCATCACATCTTTAAAAGGACAGTTCACCCAAAAATGAAAATTCTGTCATTAATTGCTCACCCTCATGTCGTTCCAAACCCATAAGACCTTTGTTCATCTTCTAAACACAAATAAGGATATTTTTGATGAAATCCGAGACCTTTCTCTCTGCGTAGACAGGAACGCAACTGACACGTTCAAGACCCAGAAAGGTACTAAGGACATTGTTAAAATAGCCCATGTGACATCAGTGGTTCAACCGTAATTTTACGAAGCTACAAGTCTAAATCGCCAAACAAAAATGTCTGGATTCGGCTTTTTCTTTCTACAGTCGCCATTCATTGTGTGCACTTTTGCATTAAAGCCTTCATTTAAATTGCATTGGATGCAGCTTGCGTTGGATGTAGGATTGTCAAATCCACATTTTTACCATGAAATTGGGCAGATTTTAAACTGTTGCGGCAGGTTGATTTTCTTCTGTGGGTTAAAGGTTTGAAATATTGCATAAATTACATTTGACTGAAATGCTTGTGTTGAAGCATTTTGCATTTTACCTCTGATAAAACCGTGGTAAATGGAATATTTCGAGTTTTGATATGGGATTTGGTCACCCCCTCTAAAATATGGTCACCCTATTCTATGCAGGGTCAGAAAGCTCTCGGATTTCATTAAACATATCTTAATTTGTGTGATGAACAAAGGTCTTATGGGTTTGGAACAACAGGGTTCCAAACCCATAAGGGTTACTGACAGAATTTTCATTTTTGGGTGAACTATCGCTTAAACAAAGATGGTCGCCCTCAAACAAATTTAGTTCGAGGGCGAAAAATTTCACCACATAGATTTCGCAACGGGTTCAAGTTGGTCACACAAATTTACTGTGTTGACCCTAGGAAGCTGTTAGGTTTTCATAGTCAGTTTTCTGTAAGCCAACCTGACCTCATAATGAAAACGTACATGTGGGAACATTTAGGCAAGAAGCAAGATATGTACCAATAAGTACAACTGCAGTTTCCAACATAAATGAACAATAGAGGTGGTAAAACAGCAAGCACTTGTAATCGCTTTCGTACATAGTTATGATTACAGCTCCATATGTTTCACTTTCCGAACGTAACTAGTCTGCTCGGTAGCTCAGCCGGCACAGAATAGGATTTAAGATACGTAAACCTTGGGTACGAATCCCGTGAAAAACACTCTTGATGAAAGAGCTGAAAGATGAGAGATCGGCATGCTTGCGATTGCGTTTTTATGTCATATTCGCTTTTGTTCATACTATCAGGTAGGTTTAGGTGGAGTGCAGAGGTATGTTATTTTAAAACGTCACAGAGCATTACAGTTATAGCACTACTCAAAGGACATTTCAAGTCATAACTGCAGTGACACATACAAAACCAACGTCACATAAAATGTACCATATACGTTCATCTGTTCCAGGAAAAAAACACTCTTTTAGCACCACTCAGTGGACATTTCACATCATATATGTCACAAAACTTACATGGCGCTACGTATAATGCGTCTCTTGAAAAAATGTTCCCATAGGTGAATTTTCGCCATGAGTACTTGTTTGTCCTGAACAGTTAAACTGCCTGCTGTTCTTTAGAAAAATCCTTCAGGTCACACAAATTCTTTGTTTTTCAGCATTTTCTGTATATTTGAACCCTTTCCAACAATGACTAAATGATTTTGAGATCCATCTTTTGACACTGAGGACAACCGAGGGACTCATATGCAACTATTACAGAAGGTTCAAATGCTCACTGATGCTCCAGAAGGAAAAACAATACATTAAGAGCCAGGGGGTGAAAACTTTTGGAATTTGAAGATCAGGGAAATTTCACTTATTTTGTCTTCTGGGAAACATGCAGGTATCATCTTTAGCTTCTGAAGGGCAGAACTAAATGAAAAAAAAAAAGATATTTAGGCAAAATAAGAAAAATGTACACATCTTCATTCTGTTCAAAAGTTTTCACTCCCGGCTCTTAATGCATCTTGTTTCCTTCTGGAGCATTTGAACCTTCTGTAATAGTTGCATATGAGTCTCTCAGTTGTCCTCAGTGTGAAAAGATGGATCTCAAAATCATACAGTCATTGTTAGAAAGGGTTCAAATACACAAAAATGCTGAAAAACCAAAGAATTTGCAGATTCTGCAAGGTGTATTTAAACTTTTGACCTCAACTGTACAAGCTAGTTACCATGTAGACAACATGCAAGTAACTTTAGTTTGAGGCTGAAAGGTTCTGGATTTGAAAGTTGAGTAGCTTTGCTTACATGTATATAGAGACATGAGACATGACTCCTGATGAAAGAGCTGAAAGATGAGAGATTGAAAAACAAGCTAAAATGGCATGCTTGCGATTGCGCTTTTATGTCACATTCGCTTTTGTTCATATTATCAGGTAGGTTTAGGTGGAGTGCAGATGGTACGTTATTTTAAAACGTCACAGAGCATTACAGTTATAGCACCAGGACATTTCAAGTCAGAACTGCATTTACACATACAAAACCAACGTCACATAAAACGTACCATATGTACGGTTATCTGTTCAAGGGAAAAAAACTCTTTTAGCGCCACTCAGTGGACATTTCACATCATATGTGACCCTGGACCACAAAACCAGTCATAAGGTTAAATTTGACAAAACTGAGATTTATACATCATATGAAAGCTCAATAAATAAGCTTTCTATTGATGTATGGTTTGTTAGGATAGGACAATATTTGACTGAGATACATCTATTTGAAATCAGAAATCTGAGGATGCAAAAAAATCAAAAAGACTGAGAAAATCACCTTTAAAGTTGTCCAAATTAAGTTCTTAACAATGCATATTACAAATTAAAAATTACATTTTGATATGTTTACAGTAGGAATTTTACAAAAAATCTTAATGGAACATGAACTTTACTTAATTTCTTAATGATTTTTGGCATAAAAGAAAAATCTATAATTTTGACCCATGCAATGTATTTTTGGCTATTGCTACAAACATACCCCAGCGACTTAAGACTGGTTTTGTGGTCCAGGGTCACATATATGTCACCAAACTTACATGGCGCTACGTATTTTGCAACTCTCGAAAAAGTTCTCACAGGTAAATTTTCACCATGAGTACATAAAGGACAAACGACCTTTATTTGTCTGGAAATTTTGCTAATGTTGCAGCACCTTTAGATCAGTAACCAGGGGCGCCGCTCGCAATTTTGGGCCCTATGACAAAATATGAGGTTGGGCCCCCCCTACCACACCAAAGCAGATCTCTGGGGGCCCCCAAAGGGCGTGGGCCCTTAGAATTGTCAGTAACACTCTCAGCCATTATCGTCAAAATATTGACAGTTCAACAGCACATGCGATGTAATATTGATTGTTACAGAAAAGAATTACTCTCAAAATGATTGTGTGTTAACTAGTATGGATAGAGCTAGGTATGTTCCTGTCTGACAACCCTTCATAAGCATCATTCCAGCCAGTTTTGTGCTGATACTCCCCCTCACGGTCTGTGTTTACAGTGAATAGTGAAATCACACCCCAGCTAAGTGCAGCAGCTAGCGCTAGCGCAGAAGATAAACCCAGCCCTCCTTTCAGAAATCTGCTGTGACTCAAAACGGCTCATATCTTATCAGAGCCTGAATTTGAACATTACACACAAGCAAAGCAGCGTTCGAGACCGATTAGCAACACGTCGCTTTTGAGCTTGATCAGACCTCTTTTGTATTAAAAGGTGGTGAACAAACGCAGACTGTTTGACTAATAGTTTATACACTGTTTCCCCTTCTTCAATCTAAGAGACGGTTTCCTATTAGCAGCTCTGCTCTCACATGTATAGAGAAACATTCTCAGTACACAGACTTGCATTGTCAGGGCAAGCAGGCCATGTGACTGCAAACAACAGTTTTAATAGGGGCCAGGCCATGCCCCTACCTCTCATGGGACCTTTTATGACAAAAACAGATCTGCTATACAGTCGCCCACCATCAACGCCGGCCTCAGCCAAATCAAAAGTCCTCTGTTTCGGGGCTGCTATTGACTGAAACACTGCCACTCATTGTTTCTCCTGATGTTTGCACTGTGGTACAACAAAGCTGTGTCCTTTGAGCAAGACATCTAGGGTCGGTTTTGGGCCATGAGCGTACAAAGCCTTGGACAAATGTGATTGTTTGAAGCTCATCATGTGACGCCCTCACAATACAATTTGAACGTGATGAAACGCATATGCCTGGAACACTCTGAACTTCATAAACATGGTTAATATGTTACTTTACACAATGCTTCACTCCTTTTTGGATTTTCTGTAGTGCGCATAAACATAAAGGCTTTGGCCAGGGGCCAAAATGAACATTCATTGAGTGCCGAAAGAGAGCAAAAAATGCTTATGGGAAGTAAATAAAAGTTACTTGCAAGTTATAAGCATTGTAACTAACGTGTATAATTTGCTGCAAGTGCAACCCTCAGTAACCTTCAAGGCCGACACAGAAGAGAAGAAATTGTTGAATAAAGTCATTATTTTTCTTTCCTTTGCACACAAAAAAGTATTTTCCCGCAGCTTCATAACATTAAGGTTGAACCACTGATGTCACATGGACTATTTTAACAATGTCTTTACTACCTTTCTGGGCCTTGAACATGTCGGTTGCGTTGCTGTTTATGCAGGGTCAGATAGCGCTCAGATTTCATAAAAAATATCTCAATTTGTGTTCTGAAGATGAACAAAGGTCTTATGGGTTTGTAACAATTTAAGGGTGAGTCATTATTGACAGAATTTTCAGTTTTGGGTGAAATATCCCTTTAATATACAGTTTTACATCCCTCTTTCAAAATCTGCAAAATGGTAATAATTTTACCATAAGAAGGATCATACATGTTAGCTGAATCATCCAAGATGTGATTTTTCTGCCTGCTGTTCTTCAGAAAAATCCTTCAGGTCACACAAATTCTTTTTTTCAGCATTTTTGTGTAATTGAACCCTTTCCAACAATGACTGTTTGATTTTGAGATCCATCTTTTCACACTGAGGATAACTGAGGGACTCATATGCAACTATTACATGAGGTGCAAATGCTCACTGATGCTCCAGAAGGAAAAACAATACATTAACCTGGGGTGAAAACTTTTTTGAAGATCAGGGAAATTTCACTTATTTTGTCTTCTGGGAAACATGCAGGTATCATCTGTAGCTTCTGAATGGCAGTACAAAATGTAAAAACAAAGAAAAAAGAAAAAGATATTTAGGCAAAATAAGAAAAATGTACACATCTTCATTCTGTTCAAAAGTTTTCACCCCCTGCTCTTAATGCTTTGTGTTTCCTTCTGAAGCATCAGTGAGCGTTTAAACCTTCTGTAATAGTTGCATAAGAGTCCCTCAGTTGTCCTCAGTGTGAAAAGATGGATCTCAAAATCATACAGTCATTGTTGGAAAGAGTTCAAAGACACAAAAATGCTGAAAAACCATTTTGTGGGACCTAAAGGATTTTTCTGAAGAACAGCAGGCAGTTTAACTGTTCAGGACAAACAAGGGACTCATGAACAACTATCACTAAACAGAAAAGCACAGCTGTGGATCATTCAGGAAACAACACAGTATTAAAAATTAAGTGTATGTAAACTTTTGAACAGGGTAATTTTTATCAATTTAAATCATATTTTCTCTTGTGGACTATATGTAAATATCAGTACTAAAAAAAAAACAATATGATTTTTGTATGATCCCTCTTATTTTGGTAAAATAATTATAATTTTGCAGATACTGCAGGGTGTATGTAAACTTTTGACCTCAACTGTACAAGCTAGTAACCATGCAGAAAACTTGCCAGTAACTTTAGTTTGAGGCTAAAAGGTTCTGGATTTGAAAGCTGGGTAGCTTTGCTTATATATAGACACATAACTAATTGAGACTTAAATGAAGCTCAGTGTTTCATTGAGATACTGTGACTTCTGTCGGAGATAAGAGGAAAAACTCTGAGCTTGACTGATTTAGTAATTAGTCATAATGCTTAACGACTTCATCCTGATAACCTGATGCTCTCTCTCCACATTCATCCTCATAAAGCTTTGTTTCAATTCTTCACCTCGAGCTCTTTGCCAATCTTCATAACCTGTCATAATTAAAATCTTCTAAGTACTATTACTTACTGTAAAAGGGAAGGCCTGTATCTTTTTGTCTCCCTGGCTGGACATGACTTGAGTCTAAGTGTTTGTCCTTTGGTAGGCCTAGTATCTTGTCGTAGGAAAAAAGAAAGGAAATTAACTGGAAGCATGTGATTGAAAGTGTATAAAGAAACGTGATAATAGGTTGTACTGGTAACCCACCAGGGCTGGTCTAAGAGGAATAGTTCACTCTATCTTCTATCTTTTACTTGCCTCATGAATATTTTATTGTTTATGGAGCACAAAAGGAGAAGTTTAGCAGAGTGTCCATGCTGCTTTTTTACATACAATAAAAGTAAATGGGGACCAAGATCTGTCAAGCTCATAAAATGACTAAAGGCTTGATAAAAGTTATTTTTGACTGATAATCTTCTTTGCTGCAGCTGTCATATCAAGGCAACTTTGACATTATTAATGGGAAATGTTCAAAATGCACAGAATTTAGCCCCTTACATGACATGCAGGTTTTATTCTATTCAAAACATTTTAATTCACAAATTAAAACCAGGTAATTAACTAATATGGCCATGATTTACTTAAAATGTTGGAGCAAATTAATATTTTGTGGAAATTATTTAATTAAAATAGCAAATAGTTCAAACTTGGCCACAAATTAATTAGCCATGGAACCGATTTACTAAAAATGAGGGGAACAAATGAATAAACTGTATTAAGTCATAGAACCATTTAATAAAAACAAAGCAACAAATTAATAAAAAGTGGCCAGGGATTAAATAGTCGTTTAAATGATTTAATAAAAAGAATGGGAAAGAATTAATAAAATGTGGCCACAAATTAATAACTCATGGCAACCATTTAATAAAAACTAGGGTAAAAATTAATAAAACTTGGTCATTTCGTCATGGCATGTAATTTCATTTTATTTTAATAGTAATTATATTACTTTATGTTTTATTTATTTTATTTTATCTCATCTCATTTTATTTTACATCATATTATTTATTATATTTTGTATTTTATTTTAATAGTAATTATAATACTTTGTTTTATTTTGTTGTATTTTATATTATATTTTAATTTAATTCAATATTATATTTTTTAATATTTATTTCATTTCATTTTATTTTGTATTTTATTTTAATAGTAATTTATTACTTTGTTTTATTTTATTGCATTTTATATTATATTATATTTTTTATTTTATTTTATTTTATACTATTTTACTATTTACTACTGTTTTATTTCAATGGCAATTATATTTTACTTTTTAAATTATATTCATAATTTTATTTTATTTCATACTGTTTTATTTTATATTTGATTTTATATTATATTTTATTTATTGTTTCATTTTATTTTATATTTGATTTTACACTATTTGAAATTATATTATATATTTTTTCATTTTATTTAATGTTTTATTTTAATACAAATTTTATTACTTTGTCTTTTATTTCATTTTTCATATTATATTATATTATTTTTTATTTTATTTTATTTCATTTTATTATTTAATTTTTATTATTTTATTGTTTTATTGCATTTCATTTTTTATTTTATTTTATTTTATTCAATTTTATTTTATTTTATTTTAGAACAATGTTAGAGAAAAATATTTCGAGTAACTACTGACTTAATTTTTTTTATTTATTTGTGCAGTTTTTGTTCTATTATGATAGGATTATTATCGTTATTAGACAGGAAGTGAAGTGGAAGAGAAAGGAGGGGTGGGATCGGGAAAGATTTGCAACTCGGGACGCCCAAAGCGCAACGGCCCTGTATGTCGACACATTCCCTGACTTAAATTTTTATCTTTTCTTCTCACAAATCCTATGGTCTGCACTTAAGGTACTTTCATGGTACTTTTTTCGCCATTTTCGGACATCACCAGTTCCTAGTCACCAGTCACTTTCACTGCATGGAATAAAGACGCATTCAGACTAACATCTCCTTTTGTGGTCAACCAAAGGGAACCACAACATGAAGCTGAGAAAATGATGACAGATTGTTCATTTTTGAATGAACTATAGCTTCAACAAATGTAAACGATGCTATTTCGGTCTCATCAGATGTCTTGCGTAATGTACATCTTCAAATGCAGCGTGCTGGATATCTAGTCTGTGACCTACATCTAACTTGTTTCTGATGTAGGCAGGTTCCTGTACACCACCAATGAGTCACAACCCCAGAATACTGATCTGGAACACTGTACGTTAGCCATCGCTTCGTCTTGCCCATAATCTATCTCACACCGTCTAGCGGCAGATGTCAGTACCAGAGGCGCAGTCCTGTCGCAGTGGTATTCTGAGACACGTTTGACATCGTGGATGAGCGTGGTTTGCCGTTTGAGGTTTTGAGATGAAATCAAAATCTTCCCCGTCGCAATCTCTGTCTCAAATCATAGAGAACCTTCTCAGAAAAACCCAAAGATCTCGCTTCCATCTGATGTTGTTTCAGTTTTTGTCATTTTGATTTTGCAATGTCAAGTTTGTCCTTTTTTGGTCATTGATAGCTCTGTGGCTAACGTGTTTCAGAGTCTTTCAAACCAATGATTATTAGCATATGAGAAGAAGCTGATGTTAAAGTCGCCAGAAGAACGTCCTGACTAAACAAAACTGACATGATTACTTTCCAGGAAAATTGTGAGTATTTGAATGATTTGTAGATTTATTAAACAGTCAAATTTCCCACTCTGAATTTAATTTATTCTTTAGTCCAGTATAAATTCTTGTAACATTTGAGGTTTAGACAGTTTCTGGGTTAATGGAACAACAAATTTACTTTAGTAACCAAGACTTTAATTTGGTTGGTTTATACTAGCGTATAGTTTGAGTTTTTGATATGTGACCCTGGATTACAAAACCAGTCATAAGGGTCAATTTCATGAAATTAAGATGTATACATTATACATTATTAAGCTTTCCATTGATGTATGGTTTGTTAGGATAGGACAATATTTGGCCGAGATACAACTATTTGAAAATCTGGAATCTGAGGACGCAAAAAAAAAAAAAAAAAAAAAAATCTAAATATTGTCTAAATGGCAATGCATATTACTATATATATATATATATATATATATATATATATATATATATATATATATAGACAGTTTCTGGGTTAATGGAACAACATTTACTTAAGCAACCAACCCTGGACCACAAAACCTTAAGTAGCATATATTTGTAGTAACTATACAGGTACATTATGGCTAGTTAATACATGTAATATAATATATAGCTACTACAAATATACGCTACTTAAGACAGGTTTTGTGGTTCAGGGTCATATATATCAAAATGTCATCTGTTTTATATATATATATATATATATATATATATATATATAACACTAGATGACATTTTGATATATATTTCATTTTATCAATATATATACTTTATAGATTAAACTAATAATACACAAAGTCTTCAAGGAACACTCCACTTTTTTTGGAAATAGGCTTATTCTCCAACTCCAACACGATATAACTACAGAAGAGTCAAGTTTTAAACAGGACAAATATGGGAATTCGTTGGCCATTTTTGAATGCGATGCTATATTGGTCTAATAGGATTCAATGATCTATGCTAAGCTATGCTAAAAGTGATATCGCCAGAACAGGAGAACGGCTGAATGGATTTCAAAATAGTAAAAGTCAACTTATTAACTCGGGGGGAGGTGGAGAATGAGCCTATTTCCAAAAAAAAAATAAAAAAAAAATGGAGTGTTCCTTTAAACAGGATGGATATATTTGTAGCAATAGTCAAAAATACATTGTATGGGTCAAAATTAATGATTTTTCTTTTATGCCAAAAATCATTAGGATATTAGGATCATGTTCCATGAAGATATTTAGTAAATTTTCTACTGTAAATATATCAAAACTTAATTTCTTATTAGTAATATGCATTGCTAAGAACTTCATTCGGACAAATTTAAAGGCGATTTTCTCAGAATTTCGATTTTTTTTGTACCCTCAGATTCTAGATTTTCAAATAGTTGTGTCTCGGCCAAATATTGTCCTATCCTAGCAAACCATACATCAATGGAGAGCTTATGCAGCTTCCAGATAATGTTTAATTATCAATTTCAAATAGTTGACTTTTATGATTGGTTCTATGGTCCAGAGTCAAATATCAAGTAGCTTTATCTGTAAACTAAACTTGTAAAGTGATTGCAAAAAATGATTCAACAAGGAATACAAAATGTTCACTTATTTTTAATACTGAAAATAAAACTCCTAAAAAAATCTGAAACATTAAATTGGTAAAAACACCAAGTGTTACAGGTATCATTGTACAGCTTTCTCATCACATCAAGTCATTTCAAAGAAATTTTCATTCGGATGTGACCAAAGTGGTGTTTCCTGAGTGGGCGAGTTGTGTACTTTGTGATTAGTCCATCTATTTCCATCAGTGCAACCCATTCAGGCTGATTAGCGGCCCAGTTTAAAGCATGATAAGGGTAATTAGCCAATCACAGCAAGTTTTTTTTGGAAGCGCTGCCTCGCTTGCCCCCTCGGTCAAAATGTGTTAATCGGTCAGCTTACAATGCTAACCACATGCTAAAGTGACACAGAGCTGCATTAATGACCTAGAAACAATTTGATCTGCAGTGTTCTTTGTTTTATTGATTTCTTTCTTCATGTATTTAAATCAGTTGTTATTGGTTTGTGGCACTGGCACTGGTGCAGTGTTGAATGTGTTGCATCAGAATCATTAGCTGTAATTGTTGTTACAACTGTGGCAATCTTTAAAAGCTGACAAGTCATGCTGGGTGTGTGCGCTGCTTCTGGGGCGTTAGTGCTCTTCAGGGGTTTAGTGTACTCTCTGTGCTGAAAGTTCATATTGTGACATCCATTTGTTCATAATGAGCAGCCCCCAACACTGACGTTATTGTTTGCTCTGCGACTATAAAAAAGTTTCTGTCAGTTTCACTGATGTTGCTTAAAGTTTCTTGCACGAGTTAGAAGTCTAAAAGTTGATATATCATTAGCTACAATGCTAAAATGTTCCAAAATAATAGAGTGTTTTCACGACACATCATCAGTCGGCCATATTGCCGGAACTGAATGTAAACAATGACACTAAAACCGAATGAAACACATATTTTGCTGATTAAAATGGTCAATTATTGTCATGTTTCGGGCTGTACTATTCGGTCATACCTGGAAAAACATTTGGGGTGCTACACACTGCCAAAAGTTATAACAAATCAAGGAGAAGAGTGCATAAAACTCTCTGAGGAACAACAGGTGTTCGTGGTTGGCCAAACTGAACCAGGATTTCCAAGAATCTTGTCAACATTCGTGTTTGTTCTTATCATTTCTGGTCAGGTAGGTAAAATATTAGGCTAATATCTTAATTAATACTGCTCATTTGTACAGTGCCTTGCAAAAGTATTCATACTCCTTCATTTTTTTTTACATTTTGTTTTGTTGCAGCATTATGTTAAACTGCTTTAAATGAGTTTGTCCCCACATCAATTTACACTCCATACACCATAATAATCACAAACAAAAACCAGATTTGCAAATTTTACAAATTTATTAAAAATAAAACACTGAAATGAGTATATTGCATAAGTATTCATACCCTTAACTCAGTTCATAGTTGAAGCACCTTTACAGCCTCAAGTCTTTTGGGGTATGATGTGAAAAGCTTTGCACATCTGCATTTGGCAATTATCTGCCATTCTTTGCCTCACCTTTTCACCTCTCATGCTCTGTCAGCTTGGATGGGGGCTGGCAGACATTTTCTAGAGTCCTAGTTGTTCCAGTCGTCTTCCATTATGGATAATGGAGGCTACATGCTTCTGTGAACCTTTAATGCAGCAGATTTTTTTCTGAACTCTTCCCTAGATCATTGCCTTAACGCAAGTCTGTCACTGAGCTCTACAGGCAGTTATCTTGACCTCAGGTTTTTGCTCTGATATGCATTTTCAGCTGTTAGACCTTTTCTGAGAGGTGTGTGCCTTTCTAAATCATACTCATTCAAATGAATTTGCCACAGTTTAACTCCACTTGAAGTGTAACATCTAGAAGCAATATGAACGCTCCTGAGCTAAATTTCGAGTGTCCCAGAAAAGGGTATGAATACTTATGCAACGGGATCTTTTCAGTTTTTTATTTCTAATAAATTTGCAAATTTGTTACAAACCTGTTTTGTGCTTTGTCATTATGGTTTATGAGATGTAGATTGATGTAGAAAAAAAAGTAATTTAAAGCAGTTTAACGTAATGCTGCAACAAAACAAAATGTGAAAAAAATGAAGGGGTATGAAGACTTTTGCAAGGCACTGTATCTTTACCACCTATTAACTTTAATTTGTCAAGATATTGCACCCTTTCCTGCTTACTAAGTCCTTCTCTATATGATTTAGCAGCTTCCATAAGTTTTTACCTGGTGTAGACAGCATAAATTAGCAGAAAAACAAATTCAGTCATACATTAACCATGCGATCTATGCTTGTTTACATCTGTGTCTCCAATATGGTTGGGCACCCGGGTAACTGACCAAATCGTGACGTAAATGCACCTTAGCATTTGCCACAAGGGGCTCTATAGTGGTAGCGCAAAATGTCTTCTATCGTCGGTTTCGAGCACAAAAATTTGTAGGTAACTCTATCGCCTCCTTGAGTATAGCGCAGTGTGGCCAAGTCTGCAGTTTTCCCGTAGAATTTGGCTACTTTTATACTGCTGCCGCAGGTTGTTTTCCAGTCTACAGGTTAAAGCAGAACTCCTAAAGTTATGTTCCTCTTGGAGCATAATTTGAATTGAGGTGGAATCCCTGGAAGGAGGTTTTGACCCTCCAGAATGTAAATTTGGATTGATTTTTATAGACATTTCCTCCTGGAATATGATTGGGCTTGTTTTGGCCGTGATTGGGCTAGTTTTGAGCAGTGTTGAGGGTAACGCATTACAAGTAACGCAAGTTACGTAATAAGATTACTTTTTCCAAGTAACTAGTAAAGTAACGCATTACTTTTTAACAACAAGAAAATTTCTGAGTTACTTTTTCAAATAAGTAACGCCAGTTACTCCCCCCCCCCATTTATTGATTAAAAGCTCTCCTGAGCTTGAGAGAAATTGTGAGTAAAATGTTACTTTAGTTCTAGAATAAATGTAAACATGGATTAATTCATCTCACTCACTAAAAAAAAACAAATACAGTATTCCTCAAAATGAATAAAAACAGTGAATTTCAACGCAAACCTGCAATAAGCAAATATGTTAAATAATGCAAATATCCTTTATGTATTTAATCCCATTTTATTAACCATATCTTTGCTGCCGACCTTCGATGATCAAATTCATCCATACTAATAAGCAAAAATTACTCAAAATAATCTAACATTTGTTTTTCTTTTTTTATTGCTGAAGAGTTTACATTTTTTCTTCTGCATTTACTTTTCTCTAAGCCTGAGGCTTTTGCTGTAAAAAGGCTTTTACTTTTGCCAAAAATAGATCTTTTTATATTATAAACAAACAAGCAATCCCTGCCCAGATTTAAAAAGTAACACAAAAGTAACATAACGCATTACTTTCCATAAAAGTCCAACTAAGTAATGTAATTAGTTACTTTTTTTAAGGAGTAACTCAATATTGTAATGCATTTTTTTTAAAAGTAACTTTCCCCAAGACTGGTTTTGAGTACTAATTTGGCTGAGAGCCCTTGTATGGAGGTTTGTTTAAGCAAGAATACAGTAGACATCATTTTCCAATCATTTTTTTTAATTAAGTTCACGCTTTTTCATTAAAGTGGACATTGGATACAAAACATACTTTTACATGGTGAATTGACAATACATGCACTCCTTCTATTTAATCCCTAAAAAACCTTAACAATCTAAATAATCAAGCCGTTTTAATTTTTTGAGCAGTATGACATTATACTGCTAGACCCCGCCCACGACTGCTGACCAACTTTCCTGTATTAGCATGTTTCCGTACTGAAGCAGCTGTAGCGTCAACAATGTTTCGTAAGCAATACAGGTGTTTTGTATTTGAATGTAAAAGTGAACATAAGAGTCTTAATTTTCTCCTGACATCAGAGTCTCAAAAAAAAAAAAAAAAACGGAAGAGAGGGGCGGGGTGAGCAGTAGCTCATTATCATTTAAAGAGCCAAGCACTGAAACAGAGCTGTTTTTGACATTTGAAATAGGTGTTGCTTTACACGACTATTGAAGAATTTTAATCAAAGTATGTTGCAGACTTGTGGAAACTGGGAATCCGATGTCCCCCTTAAAACCAAAATTAGTCGCAAACAATGTATTTGAGATGCATTTTTTGATTGCTGGCTCATTTAGCTGCAGCACACAACACAAAGAGCCTTGTGAATGAACACAGACTGGCTTTATTACTTGAATTTGAACAGAACATTGCTATGGACATTGACAAGCTCCAACATAAATGTTTATGAGCGCTTTCAGATCATCATGCATTGTAGAGAGAGTATAAATGTGTGCATGGTGTCCAGATTATATAACACTTGACAGAAAATGTATAAATTTAAGAGAAAAGCTCTGATATAGGGATTTAAACTCTTGACATCTGGCAACCCCAAGCATAAATGCATGAAAAAACTGTCAAATGAAAAATAATACAATGTTTTCAGGATAAATAGAGTGTTGCAGGCATGACATATTTCTGTGTAGGCCAAAACCTGGAAATCAGTTTGCCTTTTAGCACATCCAGCCCATCATCCTGAAATAAGTGGGTTTTTTTTTTTTTTTAGAATAGATTAAATGCCTAAAATAAGGTCTGTGATTAACACAAGATCGAGATATATTAACAATATATATTTTACAACATAAAATGCATCATGTAATCAGTAAAGCTTTCTGAACATAAAGGTCATAGCAAACAGGAAAGCCATCTACTCACTAGTCGCTTTCACACCCTCATCGTGTTTAGAATCGGACTCTTGCAAACTGTTCTAACTTAAACTCACAGGAAACACATTTTTAGCACTAATGACTGTGAAGTCATGTGACAGTAGCTTACATTTAGCTTTTTAATTCTGGAAATTGAATTTAGGCTTTAAATGTCATTAAAGGAGACCTGTTATGCCCATTTTACAAGTTTTAGCTTAAAATACCCCACAGAGCAGAAACACACTGTTTTCGTGCATGTCTCTTTAAATGGAAATGAGCTACTGCTCCCGGCCCCCTTTTCTAGAATAGAGCTGTGCCTTTAAAGCTCATACCTCAGATACTCTATTAAAAAACATCTGTTTGGTTTTGATTATCATGTCTATTGTGCTGAAATCATGTTTTTTAAAGCCAGTTTAAATTTCTGTTATAGGGTTTTTCTGTGAGCACACATCCGAAGCACGTGCACAGAAAGCTGCTGTCACACAGCATGTGAGTAATAAACTAAGTTCTCCTTCATGTCTTATTGTGCTTAAACTGTCAAATACACACACGTTTAGGTTAAATCACATGAGTAGTGTTATGTCTGTGAAGGTAAAGAGCTGGGAAAGAAATCGCATGTTTATATTAGATCTGTGTGGCAGCAGTGTAATATACAGTAAATAAATCAATAAATCTTCTGCTTTACTCTAAATAGTGTTCTGTGCTCGTCTGTGCAGCCAAAGACAGAAGAGTTAGTATGCTTTGCTCGAACTTTCACTGCTAAAATTTCAGAATTACAAGATGTAAACTCAGAATTGTTATAAAAAAAGACTCAATGGTGAGATATAAAAATTTGAATTGTGAAAAAAGTCACAATTACTTAAGATATAAATTCAGAATTGTGAGGAAAAAAGTCACAATTCTAAGAAGAAAGTCAGAATTATGAGATATAAACTCAGAATTGTGAGCAAAAAGTCAGAATTAGATATAAACTCGGAATTGTGAGAAAAAAATTGAATCTCGAGATATAAACTCAGAATTGTGATAAAGTCATAATTTCAAGATATAAACTCAAAATTGTTATAAAGTCATAATTTTGAGATATAAACTCAGAAATGCAAGAAAAACAAGTAATTGTGAGATATAAACTCAGCATTATGATAAAGTCAGAATTTCGAGATATAAACTCAGAATTTTGAGATAAAAAAAATTGAATTGTGAGAAATATCAGAATTACAAGATATAAACTCAGAATTGTGAGGAAAAAAGTCACAATTGTAAGAAAGTCAGAATTTTGAGATATAAACTCAGAAATGCAAGAAAAAAATTTGAATTTTGAGATATAAACTCAGAATTGTGATAAAGTCAGAATTTCGAGATATAAAGTCAGAATTGTGATAAAGTTAGAATTTTGAGATATAAACTCAGAATTGCGAGAAAAAAGTCAGAATTTTGAGATATAAACTCAGAATTGTGATAAAGTCAGAATTTCGAGATAAACTCAGAATTGTGATAAAGTTAGAATTGTGAGATATAAACTCAGAATTGTGAGAAAAAAGTCAGAAATTTGAGATAAAAAAATTTAATTGTGAGAAATATCAGAATTACAAGATATAAAGTCACAATTGTGAGAAGAAAGTCAGAATTGCAAAATATAAACTCAGAATTGTGATAAAGAACAGTTACTGGGTTGTTCTTTTTCACGTGTTCTGAGTTGGTAGATGCACCCGGACCTGATTGAGGCCTTGAAAGAAGAAAAACAGGGTGATGCAAACTAACCGACTCACTGCAGCACTAACAGACTCACTCCAGCGGACCAATATCGCAGACAATTATGCTCAATTGATTTAAAGAAGCAGAAATCGTGATCACGATTAAAATGCGTGCAGTTCTAGACATGAATATGTTTTTGGCCAATTTGCACTCCATTTCATCTCATCAGTCTGTAAGAGAAATAATGGAAATGAAGGAGATTGTATATGTGATTTCCCCATAAAAGCTTCTCTTCTTCTATCTGCGCTCACTTGTGCTCTCTGTCAAGTGGACTCCAGGCGCTCTGCGGTGGAATTCACAAGAACAATTAAATGGCTGATTTGAGTCATGCATGTTCCATCAAATCTCTGACGTCTCTGCTGGCCAAATTGAAACCCTGTGTGTTCAATCCAAAGATGAGAAACGAAAGAAGCACAAAAATCAAACAGTACAACAGGAAATTCACTTGAAACCGATTGCAACAGTGGTTGCGAGGCATTGAAAATTCCCCTCTGATACGCATCTCCTGAAACAATGATTGCTCTTATGACAGACGGTTGAAACCAAGGGGACAAATTAAGAGAAATGCTATCTGATTCTACATTGTTCGGTGAATTGTACGATTGTTCACTATTGTCAGTGTGATCAAAGGCTGCATCTGTTCTGGTCGATTGTGGTCTCAGCTGCCCACTGACACAGTGACCCAGGACTCTTCCCGTCGCTGTTCAATAGGCAAAAACACACTCATCCCGATGTACGATTTGAGAACTAGCTTAGCGGGGAGTGGATTAATAGCTTTAGAGTTTATATCAGACATATTAATGCTTTAGCGTTTAGTGCTTGTACATTTGACACAACAAATCTCGGTAGTAGGTTGCCCTCAGGAATGCCTATCCAGTTTGTGAATTTGGTGATTGTGAATGTGGCTTCCTTTTCAGTGATGCCTTATTAATAATACAGTGAGATGAGATGAGATGAGATGAGATGTGATAAGATTTATGAGTCTGTTTCACTGAGCTGGGATACTGTATGGTTTCTGTATAATGGTTCTGCACTGTAATCAATTAGTGTCTGTAACTGGGGCATGAGTCATTGTGGGGGAAATACAGCGGTGTGATATATAGACAGCAACCCTTCCTTAATAGTGTGCCAGAATACCGAAGGGACAGAGGCAGGGTGGGTGGAGGGGGGACAGGGACTGACGTCAAGCCGTCCTCAACACAGATGGCAGGAATGAACTCTCTGGGTCATTCTACTTATAGGAGAAGAAAAGGTCGTAGGTTTGTCAGGTTTGTGCACACAAATATTGCATATTTGACGAAGTGTGTTAATGTAGTGCATTTTTCTGGATTAAAAAAAAAAATCTATTTATCTATTTATTTACTTTCCTATTTTTCCCCCAAAAGAAAAAAAAAAAAAAAGATTTTTAGTCTTTCCCCCCCTGAAAATCACCCCAGAATTCTCATGAAATGGGTCATGATCTTACAAAAATGGTAAATAATTTGATTAAATTAATTATTGATATTTGTGTGTGCAGACTAAAATTAGTTTTAGAAATTCAGAATATAAAAAATATTTAGTTTTCTTATTTTTGCACGCATACACACACTTTGTATATGTGTATAATGTGTGTATAATTACTTAATTATTACTATTACTAAAGGACAGAATTGTAAGATATAAAATTTTAATTGTGAAAAAAAGTCAGAATTGCAAGATATAAACTCAGAATTGAGAAAAAAGTCAGAATTGCGAGATATAAACTCAGAATTGTGAGGAAATGAGTCAGAATTGTGAGAAGTAGGTAAGAATTGTGAGATATAAACTCAGAATTGTAAGAAAAAAAGCCTAAATTACGAGATATAAATTAAGAACTGTAGGAAAAAAGGTCCAAATCGCAAGATATAAACTCAGAACTGTGAGAAGAAAGTCACAATTAAGATATAAACTCTCAAAAAAAGTCAGAATTGCAAGATATAAACTCAGAATTGAGAAAAAAGTCAGAATTGCAAGATATAAACTCAGAATTGTGAGGAAATGAGTCAGAATTGTGAGAAGTAGGTAAGAATTGTGAGATATAAACTCAGAATTGTAAGAAAAAAAGTCTAAATTACGAGATATAAATTAAGAACTGTAGGAAAAAAGGTCCAAATCGCAAGATATAAACTCAGAACTGTGAGAAGAAAGTCACAATTAAGATATAAACTCTCAAAAAAGTCAGAATTGTGAGATATAAACTTAGAATTGTGAGAAAAAAGTCTGAATTGTGAGATATAAACTAAGAATTGTGAGAAAAAAGTCTGAATTGTGAGATATAAACTAAGAATTGTAAGAAGAAAGTCTGAATTGTGAGATATAAACTTAGAATTGTGAGAAAAAAGTCAGAATTGTGAGATATAAACTTAGAATTGTGAGAAAAAAGTCTGAATTGTGAGATATAAACTAAGAATTGTGAGAAAAAAGTCTGAATTGTGAGATATAAACTAAGAATTGTAAGAAGAAAGTAAGACTTGCGAGATATAAACTCAGAATTGTGAGAAGAAAGTAAGAATTGCGAGATATAAACTCAGAATTGTGAGGAAATGAGTCAGAATTGTGAGAAGTAGGTAAGAATTGTGAGATATAAACTCAGAATTGTAAGAAAAAAAGTCTAAATTACGAGATATAAATTAAGAACTGTAGGAAAAAAGGTCCAAATCGCAAGATATAAACTCAGAACTGTGAGAAGAAAGTCACAATTAAGATATAAACTCTCAAAAAAGTCAGAATTGTGAGATATAAACTAAGAATTGTAAGAAGAAAGTAAGACTTGCGAGATATAAACTCAGAATTGTGAGAAGAAAGTAAGAATTGCGAGATATAAACTCAGAATTGTGAGGAAATGAGTCAGAATTGTGAGAAGTAGGTAAGAATTGTGAGATATAAACTCAGAATTGTAAGAAAAAAAGTCTAAATTACGAGATATAAATTAAGAACTGTAGGAAAAAAGGTCCAAATCGCAAGATATAAACTCAGAACTGTGAGAAGAAAGTCACAATTAAGATATAAACTCTCAAAAAAGTCAGAATTGTGAGATATAAACTTAGAATTGTGAGAAAAAAGTCTGAATTGTGAGATATAAACTAAGAATTGTAAGAAGAAAGTAAGACTTGCGAGAAATAAACTCAAAGTTATAAGAAGAAAGTAAGAATTGTGAGATTTAAACTGAGAATTGTGAGGAAATTAGTCAAAACTGCGAGAAGTAAGAACTGCGAGATATAAACTCAGAATTGTGAGAAGAAAGGTCTGAATTGCAAGACATAAACTAAGTAAAAATTGTGAGATATAAGCTCAGAAAAGAAAAAAAAATTAAATGGCGAGATATAAATTCAGAATTGTGGGAAAAAATGTCCAAATTGCAATATATAAACTCTGTTGTGAGGAGAAAGTCACTACTAAGATATAAACTCAGAATTATGAGAAGAAAGTAAGAATTGTGAGATATAAACTCAGAACTGTGAGAAAAAAATACAATATATAAACTCAGAATTGTGAAGAAATAAGTCAGAACTGTGAGAAGTAAGAATTGTGAGATATAAACTCAGAACTGTGAGAAGAAAGTCACAATTAAGATATAAACTCAGAATTGCAAGAAAAAGTCAGAATTGTGAGATATAAACTTAAAATTGTGAGAAGAAAGTAAGAATTGCGAGATATATTCAGAATTGTGAGAAAAAAGGTCAGAATTGCGAGATTAACCACAATTAAGATTTAGATATAAAAAAGTTATGGCATTATGGCAATAGTTTTTTTTAGAAAATGAAATGAAAATCATCCAGTCTTGACATAATTTTGAATGGAAATGAGCATGAATTAAAAATCAGTACAATTAGCTTATTAAACATGATTAATACATATGATTTAAACTCGTATCTAACAATTTTATGTTACAGTGTAGAGTCACTGTGTCACTATTGTAACAGGATATTCAGTAAGAAAAAATGTAGTTTACTCTGCATAAAACAATGTATAAATTGTTATTTGACAGTTGGTTAACATTACCAACAGGGAACATAAAGATGAAGTGAGCAAGAACATAAAGATCCCAAGAGGCCCTTTCGAATCTGTGCGTCATGATACAATAACCATAGTACACTTTCGCTTAATTTGACACAGGTTTCCCGCTCTGTGAAATGTATGTGATATTTGTCAGACATATATGAGTTGGGCCAGGAGCGTATCCCAGAGAGTTACAACTGGCAGGCAGCCTTACATAACACAAGCATTCATCAATAAGACAGAGATGCCATTGCATGTTATATAACAATCTATTTATTGCACAAAGCTGGGTTTGTTTTGGGGAAAGGGAGTAGTCTGTAGTGGCCAGGGTCACATGGGTGACCAACTCAATAAAAATACAACCTCAGTGCTCCTCAGAATGCATTCATCTGACAGGTACACTGACTTTTATTTGTTTCAGACTCTCATTTTTGCTTTCAAACTTTTTCAGGGTCTCCAGAGGAACGGTCAGTATCATCAAAGGCCGTGCCTGTACTAGTCGAGTTTGAGTCAATGTGAAATTAAAATTTGTTTTGCACAATTCAGTCAATAGCAAATAGATATAATCAAGTTTTTCTCACTACAGCAAATATATAATTCCAACTTTCTTTTCAGAATTGTGAGAAAAAGACAGAAGTGTGAGAAAAAAATCTGAATTGTAAGATAAGCTCAGAAATGTGAGAATAAAATCAGAATTGAGAGAATTGTGAGATATAAACTACAAGAAGTTCAATGAGAGGAAAGTTAGAATTGCATGAAAAAAAGTGAAAAGTATACTTACAATTGCAAGAAAAAATTCAGAACTGTAAGATCTAAACTCAGAATTACGAGTGAAAGTCAGAATTATGAGAAAAAGTCAGGGCTGTGAGATATAAACTCAGAATTGTGAGAATAAAATCAGAACTGAGATATAAAGAATTGTGAGAAAAAAGTCAGAATTACAAGATATAAAAAATAGAATTGTGAGAAAAATCAGAAATATAAGATGCAAACTCAGAATTGTGAAAAAGTCAGAATTGTGAGATATAAACTTGTTATTGTGAGAAGAAAGTTGGAATTAAGAGAAAAAAATCTGAATTGTGAGATATAAACTTGTTATTGTGAGAAGAAAGTTGGAATTAAGAGAAAAAAGTCAGAATTGTGAGGAAAAGTTAAGAAGTTCAGTGAGAAGAAAGTTAGAATTGTGAGAAGTATACAATTGCAAGAAAAAAGTGACATCTAAACTCAGAATTATGAGAAAAAAGTCAGAATTGTGAGATATAAACTTGTTATTGTGAGAAGAAAGTTGGAATTAAGAGAAAAAAAATCTGAATTGTGAGATATAAACTTGTTATTGTGAGAAGAAAGTTGGAATTAAGAGAAAAAAGTCAGAATTGTGAGGAAAAGTTAAGAAGTTCAGTGAGAAGAAAGTTAGAATTGTGAGAAGTATACAATTGCAAGAAAAAAGTGACATCTAAACTCAGAATTATGAGAAAAAAGTCAGAATTGTGAGATATAAACTTGTTATTGTGAGAAGAAAGTTGGAATTAAGAGAAAAAAAATCAGAATTGTGAGATATAAACTTGTTATTGTGAGAAGAAAGTTGGAATTAAGAGAAAAAAGTCAGAATTGTGAGGAAAAGTTAAGAAGTTCAGTGAGAAGAAAGTTAGAATTGTGAGAAGTATACAATTGCAAGAAAAAAGTGACATCTAAACTCAGAATTATGAGAAAAAAGTCAGAATTGTGAGATATAAACTTGTTATTGTGAGAAGAAAGTTGGACTTAGGAGAAAAAAGTCAGAATTGCGAGATATAAACTCAGAATTGAGGGACAAAAAATAATTTTGAGAGATAAACTCAGAATTGTGAGAAGAAAGTCAGAATTAAGATATGCACTTTGAATTACAAAAACAATTCAGAACTGTGAGATTAAAACTCAGAATTACGAGATATAAACTGCGAATTGAGAGAAAAAACTTATAATGGTGAGAAAAATGTCAGAATTGCAAGATATAAGCTCAGAACTGAGAAGAAAATCAGAATTGAGATATAAACTACAAGAAGTTCAATGAGAAGAAAGTTAGAATTGTGAGAAGTATACTTACAATTGCAAGAAAAAAAGTGAGATCTAAACTAAGAATTATGAGAAAAAAGTCAGAATTGTGAGATATAAACTCAGAATTATGAGTAAAAGTCAGAATTACGAGAAAAAGTCAGAATTGTGAGATATAAACTCAGAATTGTAAGAATAAAATCAGAATTTAGATATAAAGAACTGTGAGAAAAAAAGTCACAATTGTGAGATACAAAAATTTGAATTGTGAGAAAAAAATTCTGAATAACAAGATGTAAACTCTTTGAATTGTGAGGGTAAAAAAAGTCAGATAGTGAGATATAAGAATTAGAATTGCAAGAAAGATCTGAATTACAATAGACAAACTCAGAATTGTCCAAAAAAAAGTCAGAATTGTGAGATATATATTCAGAATTGAGAGAAATATGTCAGAACTGTGAGATCTAAACTCAGAATTATGAGAAAAAAAGTTAGAATTGTGAGAAATAAACTCAGAAATTGTGCGGAAAAAAGTCAGAATTGCAAGATATAAACTGAGAATTGAGGGACAAAAAAAGACAAAATTGTGAGATATAAGCTCAGAATTGTGAGAAGAAAGTCAGAATTAAGATATACACTTGGAATTGCAAAAACAATTCAGAACTGTGAGATTAATACTTATAATGGTGTGAAAAATGTCAGAATTGCAAGATATAAACCCAGAAATGAGAGACAAAAATGTCGGAAATGTGAGAAAAAAATAATTAAAAAAATTATTATTATAATCCAATTCCAAATAGATATGTTTTTCTCAGAACTGCAAATTTATAACTCACAATTTCATCTTTTCTTCTCAGAATTTTGAGGGAAAAAGTCAGAACTGCAAAATATAAACTTAGAATTTAGAATAGAGAATAAAATCAGAATTGAGACTCAGAAATGTGAGACGAAAGTCAGAATTACAAGAAAAATAGCAGAATTGTGAGATATAAACTCAGAATGCCAGAATTCAGAATTAAAATATATACTTAAAATTACACGAAAAATACAGAATTATGAGATATAAGCTCAGAACTGTGAGAAGAAAATCAAAATTGAGATATAAACCTCAATTTAAAAAAAAAAACTGTCAGAATTTATACTTAAAATTGTGGGAGAAAAGTCAGGATTGCAAGATCTAAACTCTTTCAGAATTGTGAGAAGAAAGTTAGAATTGCAAGAAAAAGTCATAATTCTGCCATAAAAAGTCAGAATTATGAGTAAAAAAATGGCAAGACATAAATTCAGAATTGCAGAAAAAGTCAAAATTATAAGATATAAACTCAAAATTGGGAAAAACTGAGAATTGCGAGAATTTTTTTTAGATTTGCTGAGAATTGTGAAATGTAGACTGAAAAATGTTTTACTCTCACAATTTCTAGTTTACATTATGAAGTTCTGACTTTTCCCCCCTCAAATTCTCCTTTTGTATGTTGTATTAAGATTTTTTTCTCAGAATTGTAAGGAAAAAGCAGGCATTGTGAGATCAACTCGGAATTTACGAGATGTAAAAATAAGTCCGAATTGGGAGACGAAAAAAAAAATTACAGTTACTTTTTGTTTAATGTTTTTATCCAGTGGCAGAAATGAACTTCCATAAATAACAGACGTAAAATGGGCTAGAATCTAGTTTTGTGTAATCATTCCCCTATTCCATAACATAAAACTCACAAATCAAACATATTGCACAAGAGTATGACATTAGGCCGTCCTCCCATGTGCAGCTTTCTGAAAAATCATTATAATTATGGATGCATTAAAATCAGGAAATATGTGAGTCTGACAGCAGCTGATCTCTGGAGGCGAAAGGGAGCCGGTGGGGTCAGATTACCTCAGCGCTCATGAGAAAACATGAGTCTGGCTTAACCGTGAGACCCCTGTCATTCTCCATCCTCTCACACATTCGTTCATGGCCTCAGGACACATTTCTGAAAAACGTTGCCAATGCATTTTTGATACACTCAACAAAGCCTCGCAAGCGTAATGTTTTGGTTTCCAGGTTACTGTTTTGTCTGATGGTGCTTACGTCAAGCGACAGTGTTCGTTTAGACATCCAAGCATGGCTTGTGTTACGAAAGCGGAAGTGGTAAGAAGAGACTCGGTCTGGCACATTCTGCGTTTCTCAATCATTCCAGCTGTCATCCTTAGTCTCCAACAGCCGTGAAATGTTGCAGAATAATCAATTATCATAAATATACTCCAATTGCCAGATATGCTCTGAAGTAATTATATAAATGGCATTAGCTCTAAAAGCATCACCGCTTGACTGATGTAATGCTGATCCGGAAGAAATGCAGACATGAGATCAAGCACTTTTTAAATATTTATGGCACTTTCCACAAACAGGATACAAAATAGGGTCCGTTTTTTTATTTTTCATATCTAAATATTATATGAGCTGTCATATTTTCTATTTATTTTACATTTAGGCTTATGCATTTTGCATCCTAGGTCCAATTCGGTGTCGGCTGGGCTACCAAGCAAGTTTGTTATGTCCGAAAAGCGAAACATATGGAGCTGTAATCATAACTGTGTACGAAAACATTTACAAGTGTTGCTGTTTTACCGCCTCTAATGTTCATTTCTGTTGGAAACTGCAGTTATATGTACTTATTGGTATGTATTTTGCATCTTGTGAAAAAGTTCCCAGAGGTACGCTTTCTTCATGAGACCAGGGAGGTTGAAGGATAAGCTTAATTATTGCAGGAGGGTAGATTAACTCTGGTAGACTTAAACTTGAAAATCTTTCCGTGGTTAAAAAATAAAATACCCTCTGATGTTCATTCATGTTTATTTCTTGCTTTAAGTAAGCAGTAAAGTACAAGAGTACTTATTGCTTTTATAAAATGGTTACCACACAACAAAATATATTAAAACCAAAAATATATGTATTGATATGTTACTTTCTTGAAGCAAGTTTGTTAAATGCTGTCCTTCCACTAAAAAATAGTTCTGATGTAACCTGCCTCATCCTTGGAGCTCAAATAAAAACAGAGAATAGGAGCTGTGTAATATTTTTTTTAACACCATATATGATATTTTCTCACGCACACATCTGCTTATCTCTCAGTGTGAGAGAATGTCTGTTTTCCGTCTTTTAGTTTTAAAACAGACCGATCCATGGCACTACGCGAGTTTCATTACAGTGTAAACTGATGAATAGACATACAATATCATACCTGAAACAGAAAACAAGCTGTTAATTCTGCCAATATACATAATACATGGAACCGTTTGATGCTATATTACTGATTGTTCATGTTGCTAAGGATGTTGCGCAGTGATACACAAAACTGCTGGGTAAAGCAGGGGTAATAAACAATTACGCCAGGGTATATACAGGAATCATGGACCTTTTTAAGACTCTTTCCATACATTTTAAGATCTCATCGCCACTTCAAGTTTTAACTGGTTACACAGGCAATCCTTTAACTTACATTTACTATATATTGTCAGTTTACCTGTTATTACAGAGTGCTTGATATGATGCACCAGAGCAGATCCTTCAAACACAGAGTGTTAGTACTGCACTTTAACAAGTCTTGCTGCTCAAAAGATCCTAAGCTCATTGACAAATATCATACGCCGTGTCCTAACTGCATGTGATGCAACAAGATTCCAGTGACAAGCAACTTAGTTGTCCACACCAATTTAGTTGTGCAGAATTGCACTCTCAATGAAATGGACAAGTTTATAATCTAATTCATAAATATTAAAACTTTTTAACATCATTAACACTAAATATTGAATGACTGATACCATCTTTGTCATGGAAAACACTTGTTGGTTTGCAATTTTATCATATGTTTGCCTAAATTTATTTTCAAGATCTGAGGTTAACTTTCTGTTGTTGCGTTTAGTATGGTTATAAGTGACTTTTAACATTGAATAAAGCACATAATCAGTACCTCAGATTATTACCGTCATAGTTTTTGTTGTTGTTCCAGCCGCGACGTCACAGAAATAGAAAGCGTTTCTAAAATAGAAATTTTGTGTGTCACCCGTCATGGCTAGTTAGGACAAAAAAAATCATTTTTATCGCATGTCCCGGTGTCATGTAGGACACGGTGATATGTCGTAAGATGTGCTCACTTTACACAGAGTGCGTGTGGTCGCGAAAACTGTTGCTGTAATGACATATATTTCAGAATTAGCCACTATCAAAATAAACTGGCTGCGGGTGTGCACCAGATATTATTTCTGGCGAGCTGCCTGTTGCCGAACACTGCAATACAGTGTCATATCTGTCACAACACATTAATAAGCCACAAAACAGTATTTATTGTTTGAATTCTAAAAAAAAAAAATAAGAAATTTAAAAGCGGAGACCTTGTTTCATACCAGTAACCTGTTTTTTGTTTGTAGTCTTTACTGATAAATTACTGGTAAATTACCGTTATGAAATCATGTGTGAATAGGACCTTTACAAAAATACCGGTAAATTTGTTCTGGCAATTTACCAGTAAGGGTAGTTGGAACATAACCGGTAAATTGCCAGAAGGATGCTGTGTTTGAACGTGGAATGAACTCCAGTATGATCACGTAGAGCGCTCTGACGAATAAAGTCTGCTTTGGTCTAAATTGGCCAATCATAGCGTTCTTGTAGAGATGACGTGATTACTCTGAGCTGTTTACAAAGCTACGCTGCTTGTTTAAATTAGTTTTTCTTTGTAAATATGCGCTTGATGGATATCTTCGACCATTCAGCCTCGCCTCACAGCTGTTTCAAGTGTTGTGCTCAAGAACCAGCCTTCTTTCTCAGTGCTGCGGCTTTGCAGTTGGATATTATTATGCGCGTTATTATGTGTCTTGGGTTTATAAGAGCAAAAAACGCATTCTGTTTGATCATTTCCTTATGCCGTTCACTATGCTTTGTTGTCAAATTGCACAGATAGTGAAATTAAAAGCATTTCTGATGACATGACAGAATTTGCTGGCATTTTGGTGCTGTTGTGTGAATGGTCTTTTACCGTTAAAAAGCCAGAATGCCATTGCCTGTGTGAACAGCATATTTCTGTCAGTTGAAAAACTGGAATAAGGGTATTCACTTGTCTTCCTATCATGATGCTAAAAAGTATCCAAGTGATGTCACTTCCTGTGTTTCACAATGTTGAGGGACCTTACTTTTTTGTAATACAGGAATTAATGTGGAAACAGAGCTACACAGAATGTTACATACAATGCCAAATATTATGTTTATGGTAAGACAGAATAGGTCATAATTAAGGCAACAGCTATTTGCACAAAGTGCTATTCATACTATTTATTGCAAATAGTGGCAATTATCTCCACCTCAGAATTGTAGTACATTATAAAAAAGTATGCAATCATAACGTATTGAGTGTAAATTATAATTTTAATTCAGATTATTAAATGGATGCCACCTTATTAGGACCCATGATGCACTTTATTTTATACTTTCTGATTCTTTCCTTTTTTGAAAATGAATGCCTTTCAAATCTGCAGAAGAACGAGTTCTGCATAATGTGGATTTCATACTCAGCCGTTAGTGTGAAAAAGTCACAGCTACAAGCTTCACCACCTACACCACTGGAGCGTTTGTTTAGCAGGCGTCTTTTGTAATGTTGTCTATCCCAACCACACTTTAATGGGCAGAGCTAGTGTAAATAACCTCAGTCAACAAGGCAGGATATTTGCACTAAGTGTAAATAGACACTCAATAGTATTCAATAGTATGTCATTTTTTAATTTAATTCTTGGATACAGTCAAGAAGGCCTAACTGAATTTCATGAGAAAATGCAACTAGTTTACACTGTGGTAAGTTGTGGCGAATATGAATTCAGGATTGCATCAACCAATCACAGAGGAACAGAACCAGTCATATCCAATCATTTCACGACTCTCACATGACTTTCCATTCATTCTCAATTACCCCCCTACCAAACTCACTGCACGATTTAGGGGGTCTGTTAAAACTCAGTGGGCTCAGGGGAGGCGAGAAAGACTCCCGCTGTAACATTACCTGTTGGTGTCACAATTTTTTTTTTTTTGAAAAACAAGTGATTTATTAACTTTTAATGTTATATTTTATAATTTTGGCATAGTTTAATTTTTGTACAACAAATATTTTGTGGAGATACTGCCTCCCTTGCCTCCTTGGAGGAAGCGCCCTTGATAAGACGGTACAAAGACCTCAAGACCTCTAAATTGGGACAGGCCAAAATCACCCTTTAAAAAGGAGCAATTGCTGTTTTACAAACTGGCCACTTGCTCTTGGTTAATCTAACATTTAGATCATACTTTATCTAAAAAATGTAATAGTTCTCACAACAAAAATTGTGTGGTTAGTGTCTCTAATGTTTGTTTTGTATTTGGAGTGTACACACGGAAACTGTGCTCTGCTGTGCTAGCTGAGCAAATAGCTGAACTTGAATGAGTTTGACATGATTTCTGAAACACTTATTGAATCAACAGAAAACCCCTCCATATACAGTACCTTCCTTTGTGTGGGTCGTGCTTTGCTGTGGCTTTTCCCCGTCAAATCCTGCCACACATGTTTGTGCAATAATCTTTCTAAGAGCAGGATTCTGTCTGTGACAGATCTTGGAGATGTATTCTCTCTCTGTGCGACCGGTCTAGGAAATGTAATCTCTCCGCCGAAACTAGGCCATGGCGTGATTTCACATTTGTTACACCGCCAATAGCACACGGCTTGTCACAAAGAGCATCCATTTATTATGCTGTCCCTCAGGCTCTTGTGTTCTAACAGATCACCTTTAGAACTCATCTACTCCCCTTCAAAGTACATATTTCATTATGAATTGTTTTAGAGCTCACATCATATTGAGGGATCCTCTATCCATATATTTCAAGATGCTTTCAATTATGAATGGCATAATGCATGCAGCTGTCAGACTGAAGAACAATGTGTTATGCAAGGATATGAAAAATGACTGGTAGGGTTTTTTGGTGTGTTTAACTGTGAACTATCCAGTTGCTAGGGTGTTCTGTGTGGTTTTCAGAGTGTTGCTAGGGTGTTTTTTAGGGTGTGAAGATTCTATGGAGTTGCTTCGTGGTTGCTTTGGTGGTTCTTTTGGTGTTGTTATGCAATTCCCAAGGTACTTTGAATGGTTCTTGCTGTGTACTTGTGAGGGAATTGCTATGGTGTTTTGAGTAGTTGCTGTGTTGTTGCTCTGCAATTGCTAAATTGGATGTTCTAAGTGGTTCTTAAGTTGTTGCTTGAGTATTCTAAGTGTTTTATTAGGGTGTTTCTATGCTGTTGCTAGGGTTCTGTGTGTGGTTCTTAGGGTGTTGCTATGCTGTTCTGAGTAGTTGCTATGGTGTTGTTATGTAATTGTTAAATGGGTGTTCTGATTGGTTCTTTAGTTGTTGTTTTAGTGTTCTAAGTGTTTCTTAGGGTGTTTCTGTGCTGTTACCAAGGTGCTCTGTGTGGTTTTTAGGGTGTTGCTAGAGTGTTTTGAGTAGTTGCTATGGGGTTATTATGCAACACCATGGGACATTCCGATTGGTTCTTTAGTAGTTGCATGACTGTTTTAAGTGTTTTTAGGGGGTTTCTTTGTTGTTGCTAGGTTTCTGTGTGTGGTTTTTAGGGTGTTCATAAAGTGTTTTGAGTAGTTGCTATGGTGTTATTATGCAACACCATGGGACATTCCGATTGGTTCTTTAGTAGTTGCATGACTGTTTTAAGTGTTTTTAGGGGGTTTCTTTGTTGTTGCTAGGGTGCTGTGTGTGGTTTTTAGGGTGTTGCTATGGTTTTTTGAGTAGTTGCTATGGTGTTATCATTCAATTGCTAAATGGGAAATTCTGATTGGTTCTTTAGTTGTTGCTTGAGTGTTCTAAGTGGTTCTTAGTGTGTTGCTATGGTGTTTTAAGTAGTTGCTATGGTGTCGCTATGCAGTTGCTAAATAAGTCTTTTAATTGGTTCTGTAGTTTTTGCTAGGCTGCTCTGTGTGGCGCATAAGATGTTGCTATGCTGTTGTCAGGGTGCTCTGTATGGTTTTTATGGTGTAGCTATGTTGTTTTGAGTAATTTCTATGGTGTTGTTACGCAACTGTTAAATGGGGTGTTCTGATTGGTTCTTTAGTTGTTGCTTGAGTGTTCTAAATGATTCTTAGAGTGTTTCTATGTTGTTGCTAGGGTTCTCTGTGTGGTTTTCTGTTGCTAGGGTGTTTTGAGTAGTTGCTATAGTGTTGCTATACAGTTGCTAAATATAATGTTCTGATTGGTTCTATAGTTGTTGCTTGAGCATTCTGTGTGTAGTTCTTATGGTGTTGCTATGGTGTTTTAAGTAGTTGCTATGGTGTAGTTATGCATTTGCTATAATGTGATGTTCTGATTGGTTCTTTAGTTGTTGCATGAGTGTTCTAAGTAGTTCTTAGAGTGTCTCTATGTTTTTGCTATTCTGGGTAGCTTCTACGGAGTTGTTCTGTGATTGTTGGGGTGTTCTGAGTGAAGCTCAGGGCGCTGCTTTGCAATTCTGAAGATGTTCAGGGAGGTTCTGTCTCTTGAGTGTTGAGTAGTTGTTAGGCTCTTGTTATTATGTAGTTACTAAGGTGTTCTGAGATGTTGCTCTGCTGTTTTTAGGGTGTTCTAAATGGTTCTCAGTGTGTTGCTATACAATTGTGAAGATGGTCTGTGAGGTTCTGTCTCTTGTAGTTCTGTGTAGTTGAGTAGTTGTTAGGCTCTTTCTGAGTGGTTGTTAATATGCAGTTACTAAGGTGGTCTAAGTGGATGCTGTACAGTTGCTAGGGTGTGTGGTTCCTGGGTTGTTGTTGTTTCCTTTGCTATTAAACTGCATGTTTTATTGTTCAGGCAGATATGAACATGTGCTCAGTAAGTTTCTTCTCATAATGTTGCTCCATTATGACAGTAGTTGACTTTGCGTGGTGGAATACGTTTTTTAAATTACCGTCCATTATTGTGACCCTTTCACAACATATTGATACACAAAATCGAGATTTCATAGCTAGAATCATCTGCGTTCACATACTCGCATAAGAGTTTTGAAGTTTTTATTTATTTATTTATCTATGTATTTTGCAGTGGGGTCACTGAAAGTAAAACAATAGACAAGTGAAAACACTGAACCTTAATAATTACCTTATTATTGAGCCTTGCGGTAAAATGATTACTAAGGGTTTTCTAAAGGGGTTTGTTACATTTATTACATTGGCGTGAGTTGGAGAGAAGCACCTGCTGGCCTGAGTCAGTTATTTTCCACCATGACAGTAAATAAACAGTCCACCTGCTATCAGTTAGCTCAGTGGTTGAGGCTTGGGGAAAGGGAGAGTAGAATGGGCGGTACCTTTTGCTTCAGGGAAGGACATTCATTTCACATCTGTTTCCGTTTCACACCCTGCCTGCCTCTGCTTGCGTGTGTGTGTGTGTGGATGTGGATGTGTCTGTTCGAGAACAAATGTGTGTGTGGGGGCTTTGTGTCCTGGATCACCATCTTGGCAGAACTGAATCTATGTTCGCAGAGAGATGCAGGTGACAAGGAAGTGCATGATGGGACAGGCTTACTATGGAAAATGTTAGATTTTTGAGGTTGTGTGTGTGTTTGAGAAAGCAGAAGTGTGTAGCAGAAGTATATTGTAGAGCTAACAGAGACTGACTGTGCTAATGACCATGTCTGTTCATGTTTTGCATGAGTTTACTCTGCTTTTGTTACTTGTGGGCACATGAAAGCAATTGATGTGATTTTTCTAGGGTTTATGTCAAGCATACACATGTGCAATTGTTTTTTCTGCATGTGTAATACAAGTCTTTTTCTTGAAAAGATTTCTGTGGTGTGCAGCAGAATACTAAATCTAACCCAACACTATATACTTTCATAATGCTACGAAAAAAGTTTGTCTTGATTTTATTTTCACATCACCAAGCCAGTACCCAGGTTTAGGGCACTTCTATAGGTAATATACCCTTTTTCTTAGATATCATTCCAGCTAACATAAATATAATTCCAGTTGCAGTAATAAGAGCAAGTAAAGATAGATTTGAAAAGAAGCCTTATCATTGAGATGCATCTAGGAGCTCTTGATGGCAAACTTGACCTTCAGCCTACATGCCTGGCCAAAATGCCTCCTCAAAAGTGGCTGCCAGCAATGTTTCATTCAGGTCTGACTCCATCCTACTATAAAACACTCACTTCTCACAATCTAATCAATTCCTTATGGACAAACTCAAGTCCTAGTCCAAGTCCTAGTTTTTCTCATTGTATATTCTGTTTCAGAAATACGTCACTTTACAGAGGTAAAACTGGGTTATGGATGCATGTGTTGACTTTGAAGTTAAGAACTGTGAAGTGATTAATATTTAATTTTGTAGGAACATCGTCCAGTCCAGAAGGTTTAAGATCTCCCAGACAGAAACCTTCTTCTCAGAATTCTCAGTTTTACTTTCCCTCCTCTCTGTTTTATGATTACTAATGTTTTGTATTTTTTTTACCTGCAGGAACATGGGCCTTTAGCTGCCTCACTGGCTTATGTAAGCAGGACGATCTAGCACACAGACGCCCAAAACAGTCTACCACAAAGGTCTGACATTCCATTGGATGGAAAGTGTCTGAAGAAAATAAAAGGAGGGAGGAGTTGACAACAGATGAATCAGTCACAGAAGTACAGGGAAGCACACTGGACGCCATGAGGGAGGAGAGTGAAGGAATCTTACGCTTTCGCCTTTCTCTCTATGAACACTGACAAGTCCAATTAAAGCCTGCTTATGAACCCCAAGTCCTTGGGATATCGAATGCAAACACGCCCTTATACCAGGGCCTAAGTGGGTCTTCCACCATGTCATGGTAGCATTGTACGCCAAAACATCAACCCTTGAAAAAAATAAAAAACTGTAGACTTGGACAATGCATGTTGTCTAGCACCAATCTGAAACTGGTTTCCAGCAAAAGCTTCCTCTAGTATCAGCTCAACTGCATCACCATATTTTTTTTACATTGCATACATACTGTCCACTCTCCCACTTCCTGGGATTACCAGCTCAAGTCCAGGTGCAGTCAACCATGGGGTGCCGGCAGAGTTCGGAGGAGAAGGAGGCCGCCCGGCGCTCACGTCGCATCGATCGACACCTCCGTTCAGAAAGCCAGCGACAGCGGCGTGAGATCAAACTCCTGCTGCTTGGCACCAGCAACTCTGGCAAGAGCACCATCGTGAAGCAGATGAAGATCATTCACAGTGGAGGCTTTAACCTGGAGGCCTGCAAGGAATACAAGCCCCTCATCCTCTACAATGCCATTGACTCGCTCACCCGCATCATCCGTGCCCTCGCCACCTTGAAGATCGACTTCCACAACCCCGATCGGGCTTACGATGCGGTGCAACTCTTCGCCCTCACAGGGCCTGCTGAGAGCAAGGGTGAGATCACGCCAGAGCTCTTAGGGGTGATGAAACGCTTGTGGGCCGATCCAGGTGTCCAGGAGTGCTTTTGCCGCTCCAACGAGTACCACCTAGAGGACAATACAGCCTATTATCTAAACGACCTGGACCGCATTTCTGCACCAGAGTATATCCCAACCGTCGAGGACATTCTGCGCTCACGTGACATGACCACTGGCATTGTTGAGAACAAATTCACCTTCAAAGAGCTCACCTTCAAAATGGTGGACGTGGGCGGCCAGCGTTCAGAAAGGAAGAAGTGGATCCACTGTTTTGAGGGTGTGACTGCCATTATATTCTGTGTGGAGCTCAGTGGCTATGACCTCAAGCTTTATGAAGACAACCAGACGGTAAGGAGAGCCCAATTTTGACTTCAGGCCAACAGATAATGCAAACAGAAACACACAAACCCTGTGTTATCTGCACTATACTATGTACATCTCTACAGTAAATTCATCGTGCCTGTGGCACTCACAAACATGCTGCTTTTATCATCTTGCTTGCACATTTCCTGTAGCATGCAAGCTTTTAGTCACATTCAAGCTATTCAGAGACATAACAGTGCTCTGTTAAAAGACCAGCAAAGCTTGTTGTGTTTTAAACCTTGATATCCCCAGTAGATCTGGACTGAATTAATAATCAATAATATATTGGTCATCTAACTTTATCAGAAAGATCATGCTGGACAACAGCCAAGGGTAGGTGGTTTACCAGCTTAACCAGTGTAAACTGGTTTGTTGGTCTGAGAAGGTCTCCCAGCCTTTTGAAGCTTTTAGGGGCTTTTG
Source organism: Garra rufa (assembly GCF_049309525.1). NCBI lineage: Eukaryota > Metazoa > Chordata > Actinopteri > Cypriniformes > Cyprinidae > Garra > Garra rufa. Next base: position 34,944,799 of record NC_133383.1, read on the forward strand.
CACTGTGTAGTTATAGGAACTAGCCAGCATGGTGGTTCCTAGAGAAGCAATTTCGCCCTTGGGGCGTTTTCCTGGTCGCATTCGCACCAGAAGCAGAAACTCTGAAGCAGCCAACAGTGAACGGAGAACTAGATTCTGTGGTGCGAACACGCCAAAAAGCCAAGTACTGCTCATTGCAGAGCCAAATGGCCTCCAGCTCCCCCTCTCACCTCTGTGTGTGCAAATGGGTGGAGTTATGTTTAGGGTTAGGGTGTGGTTAGGTGACTATCTCCACCAATTACCTCCAGCGAGGGGAAGCTGGAGCTCAAGCTACTCACATGTGGTTCTGCAGCAAGCACCCTCTCCAAAAAGCGGGTACATCTACCAACAGTTCTAGGAACTATGAAAAGGTTCCTCCACTGCGAAAGCCCCTAATGTGTTGACTGTTGGATCTTAGGCGGGTTTGGAGACCTTTTCAACAGTTTAGTTGGCATATCACCTGGTCTCCCAACTAAAAACCACCTTGACAGTGGTGCATTCCCTTAAAACAGGGATCTCCAACCTTGCTCCTAGAGATCTACCATCTTGCAGACTTCAGTTCCAGCTCTGCTTCAACACACCTGTTATTATCAGGTCACCCTGAACATCTTGATTAGCTAGTTCATGCGTGTTTGATTGGGGTTTGAGCTGAAATCTGCAGGATGGTAGATCTTCAGGAGTGGAGAGCCCTGCCTTAGAATAAGATAAAGCTGCCTATAATAACGATCATAGTATGATGCAACATTGCAAAATGTAACTAGTCATGACTGTTTCCCAAAACTGTAATAATTTTGTCACACATTAAAAATTCCAAACATACTAACAAGAAACAATGCATAGTTTAGCTGATCCTGATTAACGCTCATCGTCATAGTTGTAAACACGATGGCTTTCTTCTTCCATGAGGGAGTTTGGCGTCACAGCATCTTTGTTTCCAGACGGAACGTTAATTTCAACCAGTCCAATGAGGACTTCGAAACTCCAGAAGTGTTTCGAATTTTGTGTATGATAGGCATCAGATGTTTAGCCAATGGTCTGTGACATCTGAGGCGGAGACTAGTCGACATACAGTTTGATTTGAGGTCCTTTGCCAATTCCATTCCCTTTTTTCCACACTATGCTTTCCTGTCTAATCTGTACTGTTTATGAAGGCATATAAAGGCTGAAAATATAACTTTGCAGTCCTGTTTGCGGTTGTTTTTGGAACTATAGTTTTGCGAAAAACATTGAATCCCTGAACTATCTCATAATGACAGAACATGTGGCAATAGTTGGCTAACAATTTGTTTAGGAAATGCACCCCAGACTGGAGACCACAGTAAACTAGCTAAGACCAACAAATTAGCTAAGTTTTTTTTTTAAGCCTTATTAATAGCAAATGATATTTACAGAGTAAACCTGATTATATTTGCCTCCAACGTTAATTAAAGGTGTGTTTGTGTTAAGACTTGGAATTAACTTCTAAACTGCCATCTAACCGCATATGTTCCCTCTCCATGTGGTAAAGCTAATTGCTTATCAGTGAGTTCAAAGACTGCATACCTGTGCACGCTACACTAAACCTTTTCCCTCGACTCACAACAAGAACTTCCAAGTAGTGCATTAGGCTGGAATATCAATTAACGTTGGGGAGTTAAAAATAAACGTGTTCTGCGAGTCTTGGGGAGAGGAGGGGGGATGTACAAGAGTGATAATTGAGTTCACAGTGCAAGGTGTCAGGGTGTACCCGTGAGAATTATCAGATTTAGCGCTGGGGAAAATTGCTGATGTGATGGGGGTCAGAGAAAGTTTTGTGTGTCTTCTTAAAAGTTTGAAATAAAAAAGAAGTAACACGTCGAAGGGGAAGTGAGAAAAACTGAAGGAAGCAGTCAGTGTCTCACTGGGGGACTGGTAAAAGGAGAATATACTTGAGGGGGAAGACCTCCTTCAACATTTTTTTTTTTTTTTTGCAGATTTGCCATCTTATCTGTTTAAAAACCGTTTTAACACAAGTTCTTACAGTATTGCAAATAATTCATATATTAGCTTTGGGGTTTAGAATATATTACAGTTGAACTCAAAAGTTTACATACAACTTGCAGAATCTGCAAAATGTTAATTATCTTCCAAAATAAAAAGGGATCATACAAAATGTTATTGTTGTTTTTTATTTAGTACTGACCTGAATAAGATATTTCACGTAAAAGACGTTTACATATGGTCCACAAGAGAAAAAATAGTTGAATTTATAAAAAGGCCCTATTCAAGCATTTTTGTGTATTTGAACCCTTTGTAATGATGACTGTATGATTTTGAGATCCATCTTTGCACACTGAGGACAACTGAGGGACTCGTATGCAACTATTACAGAAGGTTCAAACACTCACTGATGCCCCAGAAGGAAAAACAATGCATTAAGAGCCGGGGGGTGAAAACTTTTGAACAGAACGAGGATGTGCACATTTTTCTTATTTTGCCTAAATATCTTTTTTTTTTCATTTCGTACTGCCCTTCAGATGCTACAGAGGATACTTGCATGTTTCCCAGAAGACAAAATAAGTTACATTTACCCTGATCTTCAAATTCAAGAAGTTTTCACTTGCTCTTAATGCATCTTTTTTCCTTTTGGAGCATCAGTAAGTGTTTGAACCTTCTGTAATAGTTGCATATCCCTCAGTTGTCCTCAGTGTGAAAAGATGGATCTCAAAATCATACAGTCATTGTTGGCAAGGGTAAAATACACAAAATTGTTGAAAAACCAAAGAATTTGTGAGACCTGAAGTATTTTAATGAAGAACAGCGGGCATTTTAACTGTTCTGGGCAAACACAGATTGGGATCATTCAGGTAACAACACAGCATTAAGTATCAAGCGTGTGTAAACTTTTGAAAAGGGTCATTTATATAATTAAATTCAACTATTATTTTCTCTTGTGAACTAAATGTAAGCGTCTTTTATGTGAAATATCTTATTCAGGTCAGTACTAAATAAAAAATAGCATGCTTTTTGCATAATCCCTCTTATTTTGGTGAAATAATTAACATTTTGCACTTTTGACTTCAACTGTACGTTATATTACGGAAGTAAAATAGCTTGCTAACATCATGTATTGTTGATTTTAAAAGATAGAGGGATTAAATATGATACATCAGCTTTTTTTTCCCTTGTTCACAAGAAGTTTTTTGCTCTCCCTGACCATCAAGGAAAGGCTCATGGAAAATCTGGGCAGCACAGGGCCTCACGAGTTTCGTAAACATACGCTAACAGCTAGATGAGCGTGTGTTTGAGCTCCAGGGTCTGGGGTGAGCCTCTGAATTAGATTACTCAATAAGCACTCATCTCTGAACTGGCCCACATGTGCTGCCGCTTGCGTGCTGCCAATCTGCTCTGGTTCTGCCAGCGCAGAGCAGAATTTCTAAAATGACACTCTGCACATTCACTCGCTCGCACGCATCGGATGAGGCAAAGGGGATCAGCGCGGTCACCGAATGATTGAGTCAGAGTGGCAGAGAAGGGTTTTAAGCAATGCTCCGTGGTCTTGAAAAAGTCTGTCTGAATGGACTGTCATCCACAGGGAGAGACACAAGCATTAGATGAGAACTAGTGAGGCGATGCTCTGAAGAATGCAGTTAATAGGAGGAAATCTTGGTGACTTGTGTGGTTAAATAGACAATGTTGACTAAGACGACAGGGTCGGGCAAGTGACACTAAAAGCTTTTGTGCTGCAATAATGTGTCTAGACTGCCACTACTTTATATAGGACTTTTGAACACAGTCATTATATAGGAAAACAGGACTCTATTAAAGTGAACAGCAGTTTTTGCAGCATATTAAACCATTATACAGCTACAGGCAGAAGCGTCATGCTTGCTCAAACAGATCTTTGAGCCAAGTGGGTTTTGAATGGAACAAATAAATGAGTCACAATTGCTAAACAGTCATGAAGTGAGGTCAGCTAGTTCATTTATTGTATTTTATCAAAATAATTTTAATTTTAGGCTTTAATGAGCATGCTAACAGTGTTATGTTTTGTTTTTTAAATTTATCCCCTTTAAAGCACCTCCCCTACAGCAATACAGGTTGCTCACAGAAGGGTGTCTTTGGCTGTTGTTTGCATCCCAAGTAGGTTTTTAAGTATCCCGTTGCATTGGGGTCAGTAAGTTTTAATACTTTCATTCAGCAAGGATGCATTGAATTGATTAAAAGTGACAGCAAAGACATTTATAACATTACAAAAGATTTCTGTTTCAAATACATGCTGTTCTTTTGAACTTCAAACAATCCAGAACAAAATGTATCACAGTTTCCACAAACGCAATCAGCCAAACAACTGTTTTCAACAGTTTGAGACTTCTTTCAAAAACAAAAAATCATCAATATAAACTTATTTATTAACTAAAATCAAATATTAATTTGAACCCAGGTTTCATTGCTCACTAAAACCTCTATTTAATTAAAAGAATAGGGAAAAAAGAGGTTCCAAGGCAAGTTTTTTCCAGGGCACAGCAAACACTGAATTATCTACTGTATCCAACAACACAGTATTATGTAAACTTTTGAACAGGGTCATTTTTATAAATTCAACTATTATTTTCTCTTGTGGACTATATGTAAACGTCTTTTATGTGAAATATCTTACTCAGGTCAGTCCTAAGTAAAATATAGCATGTATTTTGTATGATCCCTCTTATTTTGGTAAAATAATTAACATTTTGCAAATTCTGCAAGGTGTATGTAAACTTTTGACTTTAACTGTATGTTATATTAAGGAAGTAAAATAGCTTGTTAACGTCATGTACTGTTGATTTTAAAAGATAGAGGGATTAAATATGATACATCAGTTTTTTTCACTTGTTCACAAGAAAGCTTTTTGCTCTCTCATTTTGTATGATCCCTCTTATTTTGGTAAAATACAGTAATAACCATTTTTGCAGTTTCTGCAAGGTGTATGTACTTTTGACTTTAAACACTCAGCACCTTCCCCAGATAATGAATTATCTACTGTGTTTATCTATGTATGTCCAGCTGTCATGAGCTTTGCAAAAAGCAGTTTCACTCAGGCTTAAATGGAGTGATATTTCATAGAAGGAGGTTCACTAGAAATCCAGTAAACATTTCTGTTACAGTTTTAAAATCCCCAGTTTAAGGGCCAATTCTCTCTTTTAACTAGGACTTTTGCCTCAATAAATTAATTGCTGCTTATTTATACTTAGTAAGGTTGTTGTTAAGTTTAGGTATGGAGTATGATTAAGATATCCAAAATATAATCATGCGGAATAAGACATTAAAGGAATAGTTCACCCAAAAATGAAAATTCTGTCATTAATTTCTCATCCTTATGTCGTTTCAAACCTCTAAGACCTTCGTTCATCTTCAGAACACAAATTAAGATATTTTTGATGAAAAGGCTCAGGAAGGTAAGGACACTGGTAAAATACTCCATGTGACATCAGTGGTTCAATCGTAATGTTATGAAGCTATGAGAATACTTTTTGTGTGTTTTATTTGACTTTGTTCAACAATTTCTTCTCTTCTGTGTCAGTCTTTGTTGTCATTCACGAGAGTACATGGTGTGTACTGACACGGAAGAGAAGAAATAAGAAAAAGGTGAATAAAATGCACAAGTATTCTCGTAGCTTCATAATATCACACTGTAAAAATGACTATGAATGTAACAGTAAAAATCTGTAAAAATGTTTCAGCAAAAACCTGTTAAATGGTTAACGGTAAGCCCCTACTATATACGGTGTAATTTTACAGTAGTATACCGTATTCAGAAGTAGAAAAATAATGTAAAATTTACAGTGAATAACCGTAAATTGACATTCACAGAATTCCTGTGCATTACCTTTCAAATTTGATGTTTTTTTTAAAATAACTATGTTTCTTCTTAGTTTTTCTTATCAGTTTTGTACATTAGGGTTGTATATAACATCTAATGTTGCTAAATTAAAGTTTATTGCATTTTGTTAATTTCATGTGTGTCTGTGTGTATAACAATGTGCACCTTCTATATATGTTAGTATTTAAAATACTAACTTGTGATGGGCTTCTTTCATCATGGGACTTTTTCATCACCATCTGCTTTTGTTGGTTATCACTGTATTACAAAGGTACAAAATGAGATTTCAGTACTTCAATAGATTGGTATATTAACATTATATCGTTAATGAAATTACGGTATTTAATGTAAATTTAAGTTAAGACCGTAAAACCTAAAATGCTGCTACCATTTTTTTTTTTACAGTAAAATTCTGGCAGCCACAGCTGCTAGTTTGTATTTCTATACAGTGTACGGTTGAACCACTGATGTCAAATTGACTATTTTAACAGTCTCCTTACCACCTTTTTGAACCTTGAACGTGGTTGCTGTTGCTGTCTATGCAGGGTCAGAAAGCTCTTGAATTTCATCAAAAATATCTTAATTTGTGTTCTGAAGATGAACAAAGGTCTTTAACAAAGGTATTTGTGTCTTTCTTAACAAAGTTTAGAAAGACACAAGGGTGCGTAATTAAAGGTTGTATCAGCGATTTCTAGGCTGAAAAACAAAGTGTCAATTTCAGCTGACCTTTCATCACGATCCGCTCGCTGCCTGCCCCATAAATTGTCTGTGAAAAAACCACGTCTCTCTGGTCAGCCTAGGGTCCGAGATATGCCAAAAAAACAATCGGCGCTATCAACCTTTCCACAGATAAACAAACAGTGTTCCAACCAATCAGCGTCAGGGGTTTGGTGTTGTGGACTTTCCTACTGGTGCAGGGATGTGAGGGAGGCGGAGCGAAAGACCACAACACCAAACCCCTGACGCTGATTGGTTGGAACAATGTTTGTTTATGTGTGGAAAGGTTGGTAGTGCCGATTGTTTTTTTGGCATATCTCGGACCCTAGGCTGACCAGAGAGACGCGGTTTTTTCACAGACAATTTATGGGGCAGGCAGCGAGCGGATCGTGAAGAAAGGTCAGCTGAAATTGACACTTTATGTTTTAGGCTAGAAATCGCTGATACAACCTTTAATGACAGAATTTTATTTTTTAGTGAACAAACCCTTTAATATGTGCTTTATAAGTATGAATAATCAGCCATATGTTATTAATATGCATGCTAATAAGCAACGTCTTAGTAGGGAGAACAGGTTCTTAAACTAATGTTACCAGTCCCATCAATAATGATTTACACCACGTCTTTTTTTAATTATTTAAAACTCAACAGATTTGTATTAGAAACATCCTCTCCTCTGTAGCCCCACAGTCCATCATTAAGGGAAAGTGTATTCCCGCACATCTGGTACAAAAGCTTTCCAGTAATTCATTGCCACAAATGTAAGTTCCGAGTTACGATCCACAATCATCTAATTCTACTGGGGACTTGAAGCAACAGTTGTCAATTTTGAGGCACGGCGTGTTTTATCTTCTTTTCCCCCTTCAACATCCCTTTCCAGGTTCCTTTTTTTTTTTGACCCAACCCTCCCTTAAAAAAAAGGTTTCCATGGCAACTGTTGCCAAGCAACAGAGCAGTCAAACGCTCCTAATCCTGGGCTGTTGACAATGAGCTGTGACCGGGAGAGAGAGGGGGGTTGGGGGGGAGGGGTTTACGTGGTGCTCGGCAACCGGAGAAAGGATAGAAGTGCACTCGTGCAAGTGGCGGAGAACGTGTGCTTGCGCGTAGAAGGATAGCGCAAGGAACTGCATTGCGCAATAGTTGGTTGAAGCAATGCTGCTTTGGTGCCAGTTGGCTGGGAGGAGTTGGAGAGAGACTCAAGATCTGGGTCATCATGGGAGAGGGATGCTTGGGCAACATGGAAGGATATATTTGGCTTTGAGGAAGTTCACTGATGGAGGACTTCTGCTGTCTTCCTCTTTATGAGTGGCATCAGTTATTGAAGCACATTAGTTTATTCCATTTCTTTTTTATTGGTCCGATTTTTGACTAGACGGAAATGAAAATTTTAAATCAGGCAATCATTTATTCAAACTCATGTCGCTCCAAATCTGTGTATCTTGCTTTCCTCTGTTGAACACAAAAGAAGATATTCCGAAAGATGAAGAAGTGTTTTTTGTCCATATAATGAAAAACAAAGGGTTCTTTGATTCCCAACGTTATTCAGAATAGCTTCTAAGTTTCACAGAAGAAAGTAAGGCCCTGTTTAAACCTTGTATTAAAGGATTAGTTCACTCCAGAATAAAGATTTCCTGACAATTTACTCACCCCCATGTCAAGATGTTTAGGTTTTTCAGGAAAACATTCCAGGATTTTTCTCCATATAGTGGACTTTAATGGGGATCAGCGGGTTGACGGTCCAAATTGTAGTTTCAAACCAGCTTCAAAGGGCTCTACATGATCCCAACCAAGAATCAAGTCATAGACATGTATCGCATTTTTATTGTTTTTAGAAAAGGAACGATCGTTTCGCTAGATAGGGCCTTTATTCCTTGGCTGGAATTGTGTAGAGTCCTTTGAAGCTGCATTGAAACTGGAATTTGGACCTTCAACCCATTGATCCCCATGGAAGTCCACTATTTGGAGAAAAATCCTGGAATGTTTTCCTTAAAAACATCAATTTCTTTTTGAAATACACGTGTAAAAAGGGTCTGAAATCTTTGTAGCTTGCCTGCTTTCGGCCACTTCCAGAGCCGAAAACCAGTGCTCAGTAGTGACATTACATGTAATCTGGATTTTGTAATCAGATTCCAAAAGTTAAATGCTCATAATTAGACTATATTACATTTTAAAGTGCTTAACTACAGCAACTAAAGTTAACTACAGTAACTACATTTTATTGATTACATGACTACAAATTATTCACACAAAAGCAATAAATTATTCATAGTTTATTCCCCCTAATTCTTCCTTTCCATCTTTTAATTTTTCTTTTGTAATAGCCTGCGATTTCAGAAATTCTTTGAGTTTTGTTAACTTTCACAGCTATAATTACACAAAAAAATTGAGAGGCCACACAGAATTTGATCACTAGACTTATAAAATGTATTAATTTTAAGAATTGTTTCTCGACTCAATTGTTTCCTCAAGATTCCAACATTGCATCAACCACCGAGGAACACATTCTTTTTTTATTTGAATTATCACATACAATTTTTTAGTAAGTGTTATTATTTTGATTGTTGCTATTTTAAAATGATTTTTCTTTAATTGTAAGTTTTCATGCTTTTTGAATTAAACTAAAAAAAAAAAAAAAAAAAACGCTGCAGTTTCTTTACAAACCCCAGTTTAATGCACTTCATGTTGTTATTAACAGCGAACAGAATATATTTTATTTTTCATTGTATTTTAATGCCAATATGGTACATTTAAATCAATGTAATAACAGAGTTAAATCAAAAGTAATCTTAGGCTGATGATACATCTGGCAACTTTTTTTGAGCAATGTTGCTTGGGCACTTTCCCATTGAGAATGGGTTACAAATTTCTATCTGGATAATTTAGATCAGTCATGGTCCCTGTATTTCACCTGGCTGCCCATTGACGGCAACATTGTTTAAAAAGTTACCCAGCGTATCATCAGCATAAAAGTAATCAAAAAGTACACTCTTAAAAATAAAGGGGCTTCACGATGCCATAGAAGAACCTTTTTTGTCTAAATAGTTTCACAAAGAACCTTTAACATCTGAAGAACCTTTCTGTTTCACAAAAGGTTCTTTGTGGCGAAAGAAAGTTTTTCAGATTACAAAACGGTAAGAAAGATATAGTTCTTTAAAGAACCTTTGACTGAATGATTCCTTGTGCAACCAAAAATGGTTCTTTTATGGCATCGCTGTGAAGAACCTTTTAAAGCACCTTTATTTTTAAGAGTGTAAACTAATTACGTTACTAAGTACAATTTTTGTCAGATATTTTGGAATCAGTAATAGACTACAGTTGTTGTACAATCTCGAAAACGCATTTGACCAGATTGCGTACATAGTGCAGACACTCCTGTAGTTGAATGTGTTCGAACAGCCACTAATGACAGCCTACTCTTTGCCTACTTACCTATTTCTTAAACATCACAGGATATGTTGTTTAAGTGTGCTAGCCAGTTGGGATTTAAACTTTGCCGGCTGAAATCGTAAGTTTGGTTTGAAGACCAAAAAAAAGGTAAAAAGCTAGCATTCTGCGTAGTTTTTCAGCTATCAGAGCAGAAAAAGTTGCTGCTCTGTATCATTTCCGTTGTCTCCTTTTACGTTCATATGTAAATTGCGCAAACTTGTTTCACAATGTTAGAATGATAGATCAGAAAAAGCCTGTTCATGCACCTGACCATAGACTCTATCTGTAACGTAATCAGGAAAGTGATCGAAAGGGGACAAAAGAGATGGATTAAAACACCAGGTGTAAATAGGAATGTATCTCCATCATACTTGTGATCCGACTGACCAAAACATGTAAATGATGACATAATTTTTTAATATTTAAAAAAAAGAGATAGTTACCCAAAAATGAAAATCACCCCATGATTTACTCACTCTCAAGCCATCCTGGGTGTAGGGTACAACGGGGCTAAAGGGACACCCTAAGAAAAAAAAAAGTGCTTTTTACTGTGCATGATTGCAGAAAATATATACATTTGTATTAATTGATTTTGTGTAAAAATAAATCATACAAGTCTTATAAATGGCAAGAGGGGCCTTTTACCCCATACACGGGGTAAAAGGCTCACCGGCATGGGGTAAAAGGCACACAGTATTGATACAAATACTTAGCTAAAATAATGTTTTTTTTATTTAATTTGTTAATACTTGTCACTTCAGCAAAGTTTGTACTATTTTCTGCTTATTTTGAGAAATAAAATAATTATTTTTTGTTCAATAAATACACTATCATTAAAATGTTAAAATAAAACATATATTTTAAAATACAGAAAGAAAATCATTTTAAAATGTAAAGATTCTGAAAGCACTGGAAGGAGATCCCATAGTAATTGAATATAGATTTCATCTTAAACATCGTGATTATCTCTAAGATGGACACCCAACATAATATATGATTTTTACCATCTGAACTGAACAATGCCGTGTCAACAAATGCCAGCCTTCTATTAATGATCATGTTAATTATTGTGCCTTTTAGCCCCTTTTAGCAGGGGCACTTTTTACACCAAATACCATACTACTGAAAATCATTAAGAAGACGTTTGTCTTAAGATAACTTCAAGAATTTAAGCGTTTCTAATTTGCTACTTAAATCCACAAAATTTTTAAAAACATCAAATATTAGATTAAGTAAGCACAGAATCGGCTTTGCGCTGCTGCCCGCGATTGTGTCAAGCATCAGCCAAAATTGCACCTGTATCTTGAAAAGCAGATGTTTTGAAAAGTGCTACGGCACATTTTTCTGCCATCAAGTGGTTTAGAGGAAAATAATATCAAAGGTGCCTTTTACCCCAGAGCACCTTTAGCCCTGTCATACTCTATATGACTTTCTTCTTTGAGATAAATACAAATCGGAGTTTTATTAAAAATATCTTGGCTTTCCAAGCTTTATAATGGCAGTGAATAGGTGTTGAGATTTTCAAGTCCAATAAAGTGTGTCCGTCCATCATAAAAAGTGCTCCACACAGCTCTGAGGGGTTAATAAAGGCCTAAAGAAGTGAATCGATGCGTTTATGTTAAGAAAAATATCCATATCATGTTCATGAGAAGGTGGCATTCCAGTGTATGACGTAGGATGTAGACGAAGCGTAAGCTCAAGCGAGAATATGCGAGTCTCACAAGAACCAAGTTTTGTTTACAGCAGTCTCCTCTTGGCTTTTTCATTTAAAAGTCCTCATTTTGTACTTCTAATTAGTGGCAACATCCAGCAATCTGCTTAGCAACATCCAGCCATCCACAATACACCAGCATCATGGCAGGACAGACCTGGCATTTTCTTCTAAAAAATAAAAAAAAATCTTGTGCTAAATTTGTATTTTGATACATTATACTGCATTATACCGCAGCCATTGCCAGTAATTTTGAAGGATGCCAAGGGAGCTAGACAGACACTGACTCATGTGTTTCAATTACTGATAAACATGGATGTCAGTGAAGAAAATCCATAGCAACCCAGGCAGCTTAGGCTCCCTGCATTCAGTAAAGCTTTGACGCTAACCATATTAGCCATATTAGGTGAACTGACTCATATTAAAGCAATTGGGAACACATAAACTTATCAACCAGCTTTGTCATTGAGACAAACAATAGCTTGACAGTCAGCTCTATGCTTCCAACTTTCAATTATGATTACAGTGGGAGAGTATCGCTTTTAGACTTTTATTACTGCTATTAGTCATATTTTCAGCAGTTCCTCTGAGAATACTATGTTCAGACCTCAAAACACTTTTACCTTATACTACGGGGCCGTTGAATGCTTGATTCTGATTGGCTGACGAACGTTCTAATGGTGTGCATTATTTTCAGGGAAACGCACGGCGAACGTAGTTCTAAGCACTTGACCGCAGTGCATGTCTATATCAAGCTTCGCCACACGATTTCAGTTATTTCAAAAGGTCCTTACAGCCCAAAACAGCAAAATAACCAAAACCCACAACGACACTGGCCAAACAAATAAATACACTAAACAACGGGATAAAAACGACAGATTATTATGTGTTTTTGCCACAAAATTACGTTTTATTATGTACGTAAAGCACATACTCTATTTCTCCCACTCTCTCTCCCTCACAGACGCACACACATACAGTTAGCACACACGTTAGCATACGTGCTAATGTTGTTAGCGCTGATCTGATGATTAACAACTTAAAAACTGCATGACAGTTCTCACAAGCGAGGTAACAATGGCGTGGTCTTGAAGAAAATGAACTTAAAGTAGTAGTTCACTTTAAGAACAAAAATGTACAGATAATGTACTCACCCCCCCTTGTCATCCAAGATGTTCATGTCTTTCTTTCTTCAGTTGTAAAGAAATGATGTTTTTTGAGGAAAACATTTCAGGGTTTCAGAGTTTTATCTTCCAAAATGCAGTTTAAATGCAGCTTCAAAAGGCTCTAAATGGGTCTTATCTATTGAAACGGTTGGTTATTTTCTAAAAACATTTACAATTTAGATACTTTTTAATGTCTACATCTCTACTAGAGTACACACAGAGCTAGACAAACTGAATATCTCTCCCCCTTTCTCTTTCCATCTGCCTGTCAGTCTGTCTAAACTTCATTATTACCTGCATTAGTTTGCTATCAACACTCAAATGTCGTTGCTAGGTCTAAAATGACGTTTTGGAACTAGCAAGGAAGGCATTGGATGAGCTGCGTAGGAAATTAATTCTACTCATAGTAGCATTTTAAGGACAAAAACCAGACGAATGTCTTGAAATATATCATCTGATCGATGTCTTGAGGTGTGGTAACCATATAAGCAGAATGATTGACTTTGGTCCGTTGAATTCTATGAAAATAATGCAATTATAATGCAATTATTCCTTGATTTGTAAACTAATAAATTGTGACATTTGCATTGCATAACCAGCTGCACATATACGGCTTTTCTGATATAGTAAACTTGCTTGTGAGCACACCCGGTACAGCATTGCACAATATGTGCTTGCTTTTGTTAACAGGATTGGTTCGGTTTAGACTAGGCGTTACCTTATTTTCAAACATGATAGAGAATTAACTTTTAGTGCCACTCACCAAAATTTAATTTCCAACCTGCTGTGATAACCACAACAGCCAAAGTAATAAAACATTGATTGATTCTCGTTTATCTGTTGTGGATAATTCTAAATTTGCATTTAGCTCCCCTCACTGGACATTTCACCATAAATTTGTTGCAAAACATACAATAAGCAACGTAAATGTTGAGCAAGCTACGTTTTTTCTAATAAGCCTGGGTTGCAGTATAATAATTAAATATAAAGAAGGCATAACTAGGAGTGTTTCTACATTCTAATACAGATCATCTTTGTGTAATCTGCTTATCTTCCACAAAGGAAATGTGAGTAAGGTGGAATAAAGAGAATGAGAGACAACTGTGAGACACAAAGCGTGGCAATTACGAGCAGGTATGGTGAAATGTACTCTCTCTTGTTGCTGCTGGGCTATTAGAAGACTAGACAAGAGTCGTTTTCACTCAGCTTCAATGAAATGGATTTTCTAGAGCGAGACGTCTCAATCCAACAGTTCTTATTTACAGGAAACAAAGCATTAATACACTGTTGAACCTCCTTATTAATATTTAAGCCTAATGAAGGCTTGTGTCTGGAGTGCGCAGGGAGAGGCCGGGCGTCACGCTGTGCGGTGTGTCTCAGCGGGGCACCCCCTCCCGCTGGCTTCCTGCCTTCTTGTCTCTTTCTTTCTCTCTTTCTCTCTTCTCCTTCTATCTCTCCAAGACTTGGCTCTGGAGAATGCTGTAGTTGGAAACACCCTGAGCTTCAACAAAGCACTTCCACCCCGTCCCCTGGGCTGCCCGATTGCCTAATGGACACCTTGAGATCTGCCGGGACGTTTGGCTAATGGTGTGACCTGATTTCAGAAAGCCCAATTCAAGGCCATTGGAGGGCCTCTCTGTAGGAATATGAGTGCACACTTGAGCCTCAGAGAAAACCGCAGCTCCTCGCAATCTGACAGCTGGCTAGACGTTATGGATAAATGTTTATGTGCGTTTACAAGAGAGTTTTTTTTTTTTTTTTTAAATAATTAAATTTGTGCAAGACATGTTTCAAAGATTACATCTGGATGTCATGAAGGATTACTCATACTATAAGATATATCAGCCTATAATGTCACTTCTTGGTCTGCATGACCAAAGCAACATATAAAATGGCATATATTCCCCAATAACATGCTTTCGGTCCAATTATGCAACAATATTTCTTGGATTAATATGACATTCCTGTCGAATGGTTTGCTGGTTTATAGCTAAAATTCATAGGCCTCATAGAATGCTAGGGAGTTTGTGAAAAATTTGAAATAAATAAATTAAATAATTTATAATTTTGCTAAATGTATTTTGTAGAACTGTCAATGCCAACATAAGATGTTCACAAAATATGTTTAACACAGTAATTTCATTATGCGTTCATGTGACTGAAATCCAGACTAATTTTATTCACAGTAAAAGTTGATTTTATTAAAATTTGTGAAAAGTGCTATTTAAATGTATTAAAATTAGTGCTGTCAAACGATTAATCGTGATTAATCGCACTCAAAAAAAATTTGTTTACATAATATATGTGTGTGTTTAGAAAACTAAATCAAATAAATTTAATTCATTTCATTTTTAAATAGTTTGCTTTAGTTTGAGTACATATATATATATATATATATATATATATATATATATATATCAAAAAGATAATAGATGTATGTAAGAAAAAATATAAATAAATTAAAAGTTTATAGTGGAAAGAAAATACTGTCTTTTGCTTTAAAATTTCACATTTAATTCAGTTTTTTTTCTTACAATACAGAAATATGTTATTGTGAAAAGCGCTACAGAAATGTATTAAAATATGAATTAAATATAAGAAAACTAAAATAACTAACTTTTATTATTTATTTGAAAGAAGACAAAATAGAATTAATTAAAATTCATTTTATTTTTAAATAGTTTGCTTTGGCTTTAGTACATTTTTATATGTATAAAACGAAAATATGATAAAAGATAAGAGATATATGTAAAAAATGAAATTAAAACAAAGTTTATTGGAGTACATTCAGTTTTTAACATTAAGAATTTATTTTATTGCAAATGTATTGTAAAAAGAGCTATAGAAATGTATTAAAATATGAATTAAATATAGGAAAACTAAAAAAACTAACTATTATTGTTTTGAAAGAAGAATGGAATAAATTGAATTAATTTCATTTTTGAATAGTTTGCTTTGGCTTCAGTACAGTATATATATATATATATATATATATATATATATATATATATATATATATATATATAAAGTAAATTGTAAATAAATTAAAACAAAATGTATTGAAGTACATTTTCATCAATTTATATTTAATAATTATTTACTTTTGGAAATGTTGTCTGTATTATATTATGCCTAATTTCTTTTCTTATACACTGTAACAAAATATCTAACAAAATATTATTTAAATTCTACTATTTCACCTTTAATTCAGTGTGGTACATGCCATTTCTTTGTAAGTATTTGTTACATTTAGAAATTTCTGAATGAAAACTTTGAATGTAAACATTCAGTGTACTGTATGTATACATGAATGTATGTAGCTGTCCTTATGTTTTAGGAAAGAGATCCATTATAAGGGATATTATTAAGGATCCTTAAAATATAGTTTAAAAACCCTCTGGGTTTCAACCTTAAACTATAAACCTTTGCTCAATGGGAATGTTGCTCCAGGACCAACAAGAAAAAGGAGACTGAAATTCTGAAAGAGCCTCAGTGATGAGGTCTTTCCATTATTTTTATCACAGCAACTTTTTCTCTATCATAATTTTCACATAGTTCACTGATTTGTTTCATTTCTCTGTGAAACCCACTCTTACTCTCTCATAGATGATCTTGTGATTTGCTTAAAGCACGATGATGTTTTGTGTAACCTTTTAAACAGCGGCCCAGTCTTCATATCAGATTCCTCCCTCAGTCACAAGCTGCTCGTTCCAACCACGTGCCTGCAGCCATTGCTGTGGGAGGGAAGCACACACACCACTTACACGAAATGTGGTAAACTCTGCACACTATATTGGATAATCGATAACTGCTTAATGCTTATCATGTATACATCCTGTGATGCGCTTTCTTTAACTGTTGTCTCATAGTCTGACCTATGCAGCTAAAGTAGATAATGTAGTAAATTATGTTTGGTAAACACTATAACCATTGAAATAGTTGCAGAATGCACATTTTCAGGGATTAAAATGCATTACTTGGACCGATGATGCTATCGTAAAAGGCTCAGCTGATGTTGCCAGCAAAATGGTTCTGCACATTTCACGGGTGTTATTTACATCCTGTCCTCTGCCTTTGTTTTATGGGCATTACCCTGGCAAACACAGCAAGGTAATTGAACATGGGCAGGTGACTAATTGAATTAGATAGGGAACTCAGCGGGGCTAGAGAAATAGAGGTTAATAACCTCACTTGGCCATATGATGCTTGCTGAAATCGACAGGATTCTGTGAGCTGCTTTTGCTCTTAGGGATTTGGCTTTTAATCTTATTTTAGATTTTTTTTCTTGTTTAGAAGGTTATTATATCGTTTTTTTTTTTTTTTTTCACAGAAAGGGACAATTAGTTTCAGTGAGTGCTATTATGGCTTTATGTAGCTAAATATTGACTGATGATTGAGCCATACTCAGTGTTTACAGAAAGACTGTTCTCTGGTCAGCTAATCATCCTGCGGTGTAGATACGGTATATTAGGATATGTGTCAACATTCAAATGACAGTCTAAGTATTACGCCAAAACAATGATAGAATGAAAAAAAGGCTTCAAAACCCTGAAGAAAAATAAATAACGTTCAAAAGAGTATTTTTAATATAAAAGAAAATACTACCTGGCCTCATGACGAAAACGAACCAATAAGTACATATCACTGCAGTTTCCAACAGAAATAAACACTAGAGGCAGTAAAACAGCAAGCACTTGTAATCGTTTTTGTACAGAGTTCAATATGTTTCACTTTCCAGATGTAACAAGCTTGCTCGGTAGCTCAGCCGGCCAGGAACTGGACTTAGGATGTGGAATTTTTTGGGTACAACAAGCAAAAAACTAATGTAATTGTTAGAGTGGTCAAGGATCGTCAATCTCCACATAAAACTGATCGGGCAGACCAAACCGTAAGTGACAAAGACTTAAAACTTGGAGGGATGGTAGTACTCCCACTGTCTACAATGTCACCAAAGCTCAGCCCAGTCGGCCTGACGGGGGCGCTACAGCATTCAAAAGTACAAAATTGCTTATAACTCCTAAACTGTCAGTGGCAGGCTCAAATGTCTTATGCTGTTGGAATCCTTGGCTCACGCTGGACAAAATGCACACAGATTCATTTTTGGGTATTTTGCATTTTTGAAAAAACAATTTTGCAAACAAGTCCTAGGTTTTTTGCCCAATCAGAACCAAACCAGTGCAGGAAGATTCTCTGAAGAGTGAATGTCAATAATTATCAAAAAGGTAGGACTTTTGACTCTGCTTCGCAAAGGTATGCCAAAACGTGTGAAAGCGGCAGGGCCACTTTTACTAAAACGGCAGTAAATGTCACATGAAAAAAGTTGTGAAGCTTGGCCACTAGGTGGTGCTTTAAGAGGGGAAAAAAATAACAAAATTACCTTAACTACTCATCCGTTTGTCCTATCGATATGAAAATTGGTATGCACAGTTTTGGTCCAAAGTGCCACAAGTGGCTATAAGGAAATTTGCATATCTCTAAAAACATGGCCGCCATAGCACTTGTTAGCACAAGGTTAACAGAGGTTGATCGGATTAAAACTTGGTGGGCCTGTTTGACTCGTGGCCTTAAAGGTCTGTGAGAAATTTGAAAGAAATTGGCAACAGGGGGTACGACATTGCATTCTTCAAGGGGCATAAACGATTTTATGTTGTGCACATTTTCACACATACGCACAATATTCTTATCATACGATAGACTACCTCATTCCGAACAACTTTGCCTTTAGAACCACTGCTGTTAATCAAATCATTAGTTAAATGATTGAAAAAAGAAAAAAAAAATAGTAAACTAGTCCTAGGCATTTTGATCTGCAATCCAATTCTCTGGACTCTCTAGGTCAATAATTATCAAAAGAATGTTTAAATCTACTCTTTATAAGCTATAATGGGGTTGTTTAGAAAAGGGGCTTGTCCAAATTTATCCAAAAGCCTATAAAGCCAAAACGAAAACTCAAAACTTCACGAAACCCAGGGGATTCTAAACAAGTATGCAAAGTTTTAAGGATATATATATATATATATATACTACAAGTGCACATTAAGTGCAGTTTTTCCACAAGAGATGTAATTAATGATTCACTGATTGATGAATCCACCTGCAAAAGTAACAATTTTAATGTCATCTGAAGGAACGTTGCTAAATGTTTGCTTCCTGTCAAGAGTCTAACCCAGTGTCTCTATGAGCTTTTTGTCCCTCATGTTCCTCTTTCACTGCACGTCAACTATTTTTGGCCTGCTTTATGGCCTGCCGAGGGAGAATTGTAATTCTGTTGGCACACTTTTCCCTCAACAAGCCACACAATTTGAGGTATCACTCATGTAGCACAAACAGTGCGAGATGAGAATTTTAATACTTAGGTTTAGAGGCTTGTTCGAATTTAAACAGCAAGTTTGTGAGAGTTCAAGCACATTGTCTATCCCCTGTTGCCACAACAATGAAAGTCCCATCTTGTAGTGATTTGTTGTCCTCACACTGGGTCATCTCCACTGACATTCAGCCCATCGTCTAGATCTGGGAACTTAATACGTTACCCTGTTTGCTCTCTTCAAGGTTAAAGGCCACTGATTTCATCAGCTCCAGAGGGAGCCAGGTCCCTTGTTAGCACTTCGACTAACCATTTCTTGTCTTTGGTTTCCTCACAGAGCCGCATGGCGGAGAGCCTTCGCTTGTTCGATTCCATCTGCAACAACAACTGGTTCACCAATACCTCGCTTATCCTCTTCCTCAACAAGAAGGACCTGCTGGCCGAGAAGATCAAGCGTATTCCGCTGACGGTCTGCTTCGCCGACTACAAGGGGCAAAACACCTACGAGGAAGCGGCCGTGTACGTGCAAAGGCAGTTTGAGGACCTCAACCGCAACAAGGAGACCAAGGAAATCTACTCGCACTTCACTTGCGCCACTGACACCAGCAACATCCAGTTTGTGTTTGACGCGGTGACGGACGTGATCATCCAAAACAATCTCAAGTACATTGGTCTGTGCTAGGACGAGGGGATGGGGGAGAGGGGCGGCAGGCGAGGCATACGAAAAAAAACCTTGGCGAACGACGAGGCCCGCCTGTCGATCGATCTGAGTGCCCTCAAAAAATGCTTGTTGACACAGGAAACTCATATGAGGCCCAGAGAAAAGGGCTACATGCTGCCATCCTGCTAGATTTATCAATGTCAAAAAACGTTAAAGGTCAAAGAGGATTTTACAAGGTTGGTATAAATGTGTTTGCACTGAACATATGAGTATGTAGACACACACACACTCTCACATACGCCATCGTTACGTTTGTTCACACACAACGGACTTCGGGATCAGCTGTCAAGCACATGTTTGACATGGAAACACTGGAAACAGATCTGCCCGCTCCTCTCTTCCCTGACAAACAGCAGGAATTCCTTAACGTCCATGAAAGGGATAGTTCACCCAAAAATGTGCTCATTTGCTCATGTCACTCTAAAACTGAATGATTTACTTTATCTGTGGAACACAATTGGAGATGGCAGAATGTTCATGCTTCTCTTTTAGATGCAATGAGAGCGAATGGTGAATGAGAAAAAAACACCATAAAAGTAACTTAACATTTTAATTGTGCACATATTATTAAAGGTCCACTGAAATGCTTTGAAACACACAGCATTATTCTATGTGTTGACATAATTTCAACTAAAACAGGAAAACTGGGCATATCCAGCAGCCCCGCCCTCTTTTTTAAATAGCCAACAGCGTTTTCGTTTATATCCACATCCATATTGAATTATCTATCTATAAAATGTGTCCGATATGTTTTGTGGTCTGTGCCAACTTGCGCATATGATCTGCTCCGTGTTATTGTCTCTCTAGACTTAATTTGCCTGAGTCGTACCCTATCCCCTATATAGTGCACTACATGCCATTCACCGTACAGAAAATAGTAATTTTGTGAACAAAGAAACCGATTTCAGCCACAGCTTCAGCATCTATTTATAGTGTAGGGGGCGGGGCACTTTGGATTCTAGAGAGCATTTGATTGGACAGAAAGTTTGATGAGAAGCTGAAGTGTAGGGTGATGCCATCAAAATCGTGAGAGACTGTAAGTTTTGAATGCTTGTATCTTCTAAATGTGAATTTTGTCACTGTTTTGGAACACACTATTTTATAGATAACCTTAAGGCCAACATATCCAAACTAAAAGCCAAAAAAGGTCAATTTTGATTTCATTGGAACTTAAAATTGGTTAAGCTACAGTTCAAATTATAATCGACTTCACAACTCATCAAAATAAGTGTTCTTTAAAGCACTATTATTCAACCATAATAACTTAAAATGTAATTTAAAGTAAAACTCAGTATATATATAAAGTGTGCTTTTTAAAAGTAAACATGGTCATGAAACTATACTTTCTTTAACCTCTTAACTGTCACCTGTCCCCTCAGTAGGAAGTTTACTTCACCATATTACAAATAAATCCTAATCTAATCATGACAAACTAAATATTGTTGGATAGGTATAAGTTTGGATTGTGCATTTTTCCGTCTATGTTCGAAAATGGAAGTGATAGTTAAGTACACTTAAATGGCCTTTTATTTCATTTATGTTATATTAGCAAATACAACTTTTTAAAAATACGCTTTTAAAATTTAAAACACTCTGAGTGCACATTCAACAATTAAGTGCATTTTTTTTCTCTCAAGTGATGAAAAGAGTCTTTGGGTCTGTCCCAATACCCACACTTGTGGTCTTGGTCACTAGAGAGTGTGTGCATGTCACAGGAAATAAGTGTGAAAAACTGACGGAGGTCAGAGAAATGTCAAAGCTCAGTGCCCTTGATGCACACTACTGTAAATGCACACTGTCTTTACTATCACTTCAGAGCAGTATTTGAGGCCCAGCATATACCATCATTCATTATGAAGATTTTTAGAAAGAATTCAGATTTTTTTGGAAACTTTTGGCAAGACTTTTCTTGGAAAATCTGCGAGAAAGTTTTCACCCTTTTGCAACCCATAACAAGAATTTAAAAAATGTGCATAAAACTCACAAAATATTGAGAAAAGAAAAACTTTCCAATGTAAACTAAATGAATTAGATATTACATATAATTTGGTAGGACAACAGCTTTTTATCACTTGATTTGAGGCACCACAATGAATAGATTGTGTTGTGTGTTACATATGAACTTCTGAACAGATATTTTAAAGTTTATTTTAAATGTGCAAGGTATTGAAAATAAAATTGTGTAACTAAAGCTCCGTTTAAAAAGAAGTTCTGTGTCAAAAGTTCGACAGACACTTGTGGTTTGCACACTCACTTGACCACTTGGGTCAAATACAGGAAACATGTAAGTAAACAAGTGGTCAAGTGCAATGACCGCAAGTATGGGTATTGGGACAGGTCCTATTTTTTTGTCAGTTGAAGGAAAATTGGAGTGCTTGTCTGTGCAAAAAACTGCCTCCATTATTCTGTTGTTGTTGTTGTTACATTTTTAAAAATAACGGTGCTTTGAAAGGTTCAATATCAATATCAAAACAATAGAACACTGTCTCTCAGCAATATTATTAAGTCGTATCTACCTTATTCTTCAATGTGGAAGTAAGCCTATGGGTGAGGCTTCCTGTTCATTAGCCACTATAGGGAAGTAATGAGAAGAAAAAGAATGTGCAGTAAACTGTGAAACTGCACTATGAAGCAGTGTGTCCGTTATTAAAATAATACATTAAAATAACATAGTAAGACTCACCAATTTGCAAGCAGCAAAACAAGCTGATTTGTACAGCTAAAAAGAGCTGGAAATGGATGAGACTGTAAGTCAGACCCATAAAATGTACAAATCGGGCATTAAAACTTGAGATACACAAGTCAAACAAGTCTTGATGTGCCATATATGAAGATATGTGAACATGAATGAGATTTGAGAGCTGGGGAAGATCATGTGACTTTGGAATATAGATTATATAGATTTCATTTATAGTACTTTTTGCATTTTTGGTGCTTAACAGCCCCTGGTCATCATGCACTGTCATTGAGGGGAAAAGATCAGCATGCTAAACATCTCTTTTTGTGTTTCACAGAAGAATAAAGTCATTCAGATTTGAAGTGACATGATAAAAGTCAGCGAGTAGATAAAATTGTAATTTAGGTGGACTGTTCCTTCACGTTTTGTCTTTCTTTATAGGGTCTTTGATTTGCCTGATTTAAGTAATGCTGCTTTTGGAGATGATATAAAGAGTTTATATGAAAATACAATTCTATATGAGAAGGTAAACGTATCCTGAGAGAAAGAAAAACAACAACAACAACAACAAAAACGATGTCATCTGGTTTTGCTCCAAAGGTGAAAACTGCCGCTGTCTGAATATGGAGTCAAATGGCTTTTCTACTCACGTTCACACTGTAGTTTATTTTTGGCTGTCTGACCCCTAGGAATCAATCTATTTTCTTCTTTCTTTTTATTCTGTTTTCCTTTTGCCTAAAATAGGATGTAATCCAGAGTTTTTTAGAGCAAGCGTCCTTCTTTCCATGAGAGTGTTGCACTGACGTGTGCATTAAGTGTTTCGTAACGTTCATTCCAGATTCTAAGAAAAATAAACAGTGCCAATATCAATGTAAATAAAAAAAAGGCCCGTCAATCATGTTACTTTTTCGTTTTTTTATGGACAAAAAAGTATACATATTGTAACATTAAATATGCATGAATTTGTTACTTTGGGTTTTTGATAAATTATAGTTTGATTTGCTTTCTTATACTTTTTAGTTTTAATAACATGCTCCAAAAATATATCCAAGTCAAACACTGTGTACGATTGTACAGTTGTTTCCTGCGAGGTATTTATTGAAAAGAGTTTTATGTGCAGAAAGAGTCATTTTACGTCCAGCGCAACCTAAACTCAGCACGAAAACATTAAAAGAGGATCTACTCCTCAAATTCTGTCTGAATCAGAAAACGAGAGAAGGAGACAGAAAAGAAAATCCATAAAAGAGCAGAATCTTTCTATTCTGGTGTCATTTTGACTGGACGTGGTCCGCTGTATGTGTAAATACTATGTGAGGTACACTTTGTGAGACGATGAAAAAAAAAACGAAATCACTTTTTAAGATGTAGGGATGATTGACAGATTAAAAGGGTCCGTCCCGCTCCAATCCTCCTTCTGTTCTGCTATGACGATGTACAACAAACCCAAAAAAGGGCTTCAGGATTGATTTTACAGGATGTCCACCAAGAAAAGAAACAAAGAAACAAATAATAAAGTATAACAGAACAATAATAGTGAATAAAAAGAATTATGCAAATGTTTGTGCAGCAGGTTTGTTTCTTGTGTTGGGGTGAGTGAGGATTCAGCAACTCTTGGTCATCAAAGTTATCCATAATCGCTTGTCTTTGACACTTTTTCACAGTTCAAAAGTTTATATCCCACTTTTAGAATCTGCAAAATGTTACTTTTTTACCGAAATAATAGGGATCATACAAAATGCATGTTGTGATTCTTAATACTTTGTCATCTGAATGATCCACAGCTGATTTTTGTTTAGTGATAGTTGTTCATGAGTCCCTTGTTTGCCGTCTGTTCTTCAGAAAAATCCTTTATGTCCAACAGAGTCTTTGGTTTTCCAGGATTTTTGTGTATTTGAACCCTTTCCAACAATGACTGTATGATTTTGAGATCCCTCTTTTCACACTGAGGACAACTAAGGGACTCATATGCAACTATTACAGAAGGTTCAAACACTCACTGATGCTTCAGAAGGAAACACCATGCATTAAGAGCCAGAGGTGAAAACTTTTGAACAGAATGGAGATGTGCCAATTTTTTCTTATTTTGCCTAAATATCTTTTTTTTTTCATTTAGTACTGCCCTTCAGAGGCTACAGAAGATCATCAGTGAGCGTTTGAACCCTCTGTAATAGTTGCATATGAGTCCCTCAGTTGTCCTCAGTGTGAAAAGATGAATCTCAAAATCATGCAGTCATTGTTGGAAAGGGTTCAAATACACAAAAACGCTGAAAAACCAAAGAATTTGTGGGACCTGAAGGATTTTTCTGAAGAACAGCAGGCAGTTTAACTGTTCAGGACAAACAAGGGACCTATGAACTACCTTCACTAATCAAAATAACACAGTCGTGGACCATTTCGGTAACAACGTATTAAGAATCAAGTGTATGTAAACTTTTGAACGGGGTCATTTTTATAAATTCAACTATTGTTTTCTCTTGTGGACTATATGTAAACATCTTTTATGTGAAATATCTTATTCAGGTCAGTACTAAAAAACAATAAAATGCATTTTGTATGATAAAATAATTAACATTTTGCAGATTCTGAAACTTTCGACTTCAACTGTATATAGGCAATGCAACCCAACAGTAATGTTATAAATCCAAAGTGTTTGCTTCTGCACTTGAAAATATATTCTCTGATGTTTGCTTCCAGCATTGACCACTAATGCAAGACAAAATGAATATGGTCACCGATACACATTCCAATAAATGCATGTTTTCACAGCATCAAGCGCATTATCAGCCTCATTAAATGTTAAAAGCAATAACTTGGGGCAGCTAAGATCACTACATTGCCTCCATGATAAATCGTTTGCACACATGTATTGAGTGCTGTCACTCTAATTCAATGGCATATGCCGCAGGCTGATGCATTGCATGTAATCCATGAGGAAATTGTTTCTTCCTGCCTAATTGTCCCTGGACATCAGATTCTAGGAAATGTCTTCTCAGTCTGTCTCCGTTCAGTCCACTCAAGCAACAGTAGAAGCTCAACGCTGCTTTTATTTATGGTGCATTGCACCACGGCAATCAACATGCTAATTAAATGTGCAATTAAATTATTCTTCAATTGATTTATGTCTGCAGAGGGTTTGTAGTAAAAAGAAACGGTGAGAGTGAGAGATGGACGGAAGAGAAGATGAGGGAGAAAGAGAGGCTGGAATGATCTGGCATAATGGACCAATTAGTAGCCAAACCCTGATGACCCTTTATTGTTGTCATTACTAACACAACCCATTGTTTATCACGCCACTAATTCTAGAGGACCAGGACAAAGCAGCCTACAGAACTGACAAAATAAAGGTTGATGTACCAAGGAAGCATTCCGAATTAATCTGTTCAAGATATTCAGGGCTATTATATCATGTGTGGGTGCCACCTCCTCCATTTTAGCACTAATGTTTTTTTCCTGACCACTATGTACAACTCATTTTGTATCTACACGATCAGAAAAAAATGTCTTAGATATTTACAACTCTGCTTTTCATCCTTTGTAGGAAGAGTGAAGAGATAAATTATAATATCAGGGGCGTTTCCTTCGAGGAGGCAAGGGAGGCAGTGGCTCCTGCCAATATTACTAAATCTAATATTAAAAACGTTTAAGTTTTGATGAACATGGAAAAGTGAGAGGAGGTAATGCCTCCATTGCAATATGATTGGATATGCCTGATTATGATTCGCTTTGATTGATTCATGCGATAAATCCCCCTTTATGTGTTACAAACGGGATGACTGAGAGTGGGGATCCAAATGCAAGGCTTTATTTAGACGAGGTCAGAACAGACAGGGTCGATCACCAGCAAACATCAACAGCAAAGATAATCCAATAGCGTAATCCAAAGAACAAGCGTGGGTCAAAATCCAGGTGAGCAGTCCAAAGGAAACAATGAAATGAAAACCAGAAACTAGAAAACTATGACTAAGACTAGGAATCAACTGACTAAGACTATGACTAGGAAAACAGGAAAAACAAACAGGGAAAAACGCTCAGTAAGGTCCACAAATGTAAATCAATACTTCGCAATGTGTGTGTGTGATGAGCTGGCTTTTATGTCTGGTAAACAGGAAGTAACCATAGAGGCAGCAGAGGGAGCAGCAACAGTCAGTGGGGGTAAGGGCTCCCTCTGCTGGCCTGGCGTAACATAGCCCCCCCCCAAGGAGCGGCTTCCAGACGCTCCAAAAAACAACAGGAGGAAACAGTCCAGGGGAGCGGTGGGGGGGCCAGGAGACTGAGGCAGAACAGGTGGGGCAAAGGCCCTCCAGAGCAGGGCAGGAGATTCAGGAGCCCTCCAGGGCAGGGCTGGAGGCAGAGCAGTCCTTTGAGGTGGAGCAAGAGTCTTAGGAGCCCTCCAGGGCGGAGCAGGAGGCTTAGCGACCCTCCGGGGCAGAGCAGGAAGCGTAGAAGCCCTCCAGGGCGGAGCCGAAGGCGGAGCAAGGGGTTTAGGAGCCCTCCAGGGCGGAGCAGGAGGCGGAGCGGCCCTCCAGGGCAGAGCAGGAGGCGCAGGAGCCCTCCAGGGCGGAACAGGAGGCGCAGGAGCCCTCCAGGGCGGAGCAGGAGGCGCAGGAGCCCTCCAGGGCGGAGCAGGAGGCGCAGGAGCCCTCCAGGGTGGAGCAGGAGGCGCAGGAGCCCTCCAGGGCGGAGCAGGAGGCGCAGGAGCCCTCCAGGGCGGAGCATGAGGCGCAGGGGCCCTCCAGGGCGGAGCAGGAGGCGCAGGAGCCCTCCAGGGCGAATCAGGAGGCGCAGGAGCCCTCCAGGGCGAATCAGGAGGCGCAGGAGCCCTCCAGGGCGGAACAGGAGGCGCAGGAGCCCTCCAGGGCGGAACAGGAGGCGTAGAAGCCCTCCAGGGCGGAACAGGTGGCCGCATCATGGACTGGGACCTGGGGAGAACAGGGATAGAGGAGGCAGACAGAGCAAGGAGAGAAGTAGAGAGTTCACGGGAGAACGTGGCCTCCATAGCCGTGACCAGGCAGACGAGAACTTCAGGACCGACTTTCGGGGCGGTTCCTGGGCAGACAGAGACTTCTGGAACGGCCCCAAACGCCAAGACAGAGATGACAGGGAACCTAGGCGGTGCAGGCAGAGCAGGGAGTCTTGGCGGGGCAGACAGAGCAAGGAACCTTGGCGGAGAAGACAGGGCAGGGAACTTTGGCGGCGCTGGCAGAGCAGGGAGCACTGGCGATGCGGGCAGAGCGTGAAGCCTTGGCTGAGCGGGCAGAGCGTGAAGCCTTGGCGGAGCAGGCAGAGCGTGAAGCCTTGGCGGAGCGGGCAGGGCGCGAAGCCTTGGCGGAGCGGGCAGGGCGTGAAGCCTTGGCGGAGCGGGCAGAGCGAGAAGCCTTGGCGGTGCTGGCAGAGCGTGAAGCCTTGGCTGAGCGGGCAGAGCGTGAAGTTCCGCTATGGACGCCACCTCCGAAGGAGGTATAGGCGCAGCGGACATGCGTGCAGAAGAGCTCTCCAGAGCAAACTTGTGGGCAGACTCATGGGCAGAAGAGGCCACTGGGGCACAGTGTGCAGCCCACACACTCAAAATGGCGATAGCCATAACAGGTAACACAGTTGGCGGAGGAATGCCCTCCGGGTCATTGGGCGTGGGGCTTGGGAGCGTTGGCTCTGTGTGACTTGGGAGCGTTGGCTCTGCATGGCTTGGCAGCGTTGGCTCTGCATGACTTGGGAGCGTTGGCTCTGCATGGCTTGGGTGC
Source organism: Garra rufa (assembly GCF_049309525.1). Classification (NCBI taxonomy): domain Eukaryota; kingdom Metazoa; phylum Chordata; class Actinopteri; order Cypriniformes; family Cyprinidae; genus Garra; species Garra rufa. Next base: position 34,973,098 of record NC_133383.1, read on the forward strand.
GTTGGCTCTGCATGGCTTGGGAGCGTTGGCTCTGTATGGCTTGAGAGTGAAGGCTCTGGATGCTCAGGGGAGATGTGACTTGGCAGTGAAGGAGTAGCTATGACCTGACTCGTCATGACAGGAGCAGCAGTGACTTGATTTGGCGTGAGAGGGACAGCTGTGGCTTGACTTGGCTCGGAGGGAACAGCTGCTTGACTTGGCCTGACAGGAACAGCAGCTGTATCTTGACTTGTCCTGGCAGGAACAGTGACTGTGACGTGACTCGACTCGGCAGGGACAGCAGCTGTAACTTGATTTGGCGTGACAGGGACAGCTGTGGTTTGGCCTGGCTCGGAGGGAACAGCTGCTTGACTTGGCTCTGAAGAAACGACTGCTGCGACATGATTTGGCCTGACAGGAACAGCAGCTGTATCTTGACTTGTCCTGGCAGGGACAGTGACTGTGACGTGACTTGACTTGGTAGGAACGGCAGCTGGTGCAGGTTCGAGAGAAGCAGATATGACGTTCACAGGCAATGGCTTGGTTGACGTGGCGTGAGCAGACGCTGGCTTGGTTGACGTGGCGCTAGCAGATGCTGGCTCGGCTGACAGTAAGGGACCAGCTGAACGAGCCGACCGCAGTGGTGGGTCCTCCAAGCTAGACATTAGTCTCTGATACGTCCTGGGAGGGTGAGAGTCTGACGCTGTAGCCACCCTGTTAATAACAGACTCAGGTATGGCGGCCATCTTGCGTGCAGGTTCAAGCGTGGCGGCCATTTTGTGTGCAAGCACGGGCGTGGCGGTCATCTTGGGTGCAGGCTCTGGCGTGGCGGCCATCTTTGCAGCAGGCTCTGGCGTGGCGGCCATCTTTGCAGCAGGCTCTGGCGTGGCGGCCATCTTTGCAGCAGGCTCTGGCGTGGCGACCATCTTAGCAGCAGGCTCTGGCGTGGCGGCCATCTTAGCAGCAGGCTCTGGCGTGGTGGCCATTCTGACCGGGAACTCAGGAACGGAAGCCATCTTATGAACGGGCCTTGGAACGGCGGCCATCTTGTGAGCAGGGTCTGGAAGAGCGGCCATTTTGGGTGCAGACTCAGGAAAGGAGGCCATCTTATGAGCTGACTCGGGAAGGACAGTCATCTTGTGATCGGGTTCGGGGGTGGCGGCCCTCTTGTGAACAGGTTTGGGGATGGCGGCCATCTTGTGATCGGGCCTTGGGGTGGCAGCCATCTTGTGAGATAAGTCAGACGTGGTAGATTTCTTGTGAGCTGGGTCCAATCGGGTGTCCATCTTGAATGCGGACTCAGGAAGGATGGTCCTTCCGAAAGCTGATTCGGGAAAGGCGGCCATTTTGTGAACGGGCTCCTGAAAGGCAGACATCTTATGAACAGGCTTTGAACTAGCAGATATCTTGTGCTTGGGCTCGAAGCTAGCAGACATCTTGTGCTGTGGCTCGAAGCTAGCTGACATCTTGTGCTGTGGCTCGAAGCTTGCAGACATCTTGTGCTGTGGCTCGAAGCTAGCTGACATCTTGTGCTGTGGCTCGAAGCTAGCAGACATCTTGTGCAGAGGCTCTAGGCTGGCAGACATTTTGTGCTGTGGCTCTGGGCTAGCAGACATCTTGTGCTGTGGCTCGAGACTAGCAGACATCCTGTGCTGAGGCCCTTCTAGTACTCCCACAGTGAACGGAGATCCACAGTGCGACAACACAAAGTCAATAAACTGTGCGAGGGTCCAACTAGGGTCCTCATCGGGTAAATTGTAACCGATATCTGTGTCCAACCCACTCCAAAAACACTCCTTCATTAAGGTCTCATCGTAAGGTGCCAGATAACAATAAGCAATGAAATCCCTCACATAATGCTCGATGGGACGGCCATTTTGAAAGATGGAGCAGAGCAGACTTACGGGGTTGGACAAACTTCCTGCTGAATCCATTCTTGATGGGTTGTTCTGCTGGTGGTGAATAAAGCCGCTGGATCCGGGTGTGGCGAAGTATTCTGTTACAAACGGGATGACTGAGAGTGGGGATCCAAATGCAAGGCTTTATTTAGACGAGGTCAGAACAGACAGGGTCGATCACCAGCAAACATCAACAGCAAAGATAATCCAATAGCGTAATCCAAAGAACAAGCGTGGGTCAAAATCCAGGTGAGCAGTCCAAAGGAAACAATGAAATGAAAACCAGAAACTAGAAAACTATGACTAAGACTAGGAATCAACTGACTAAGACTATGACTAGGAAAACAGGAAAAACAAACAGGGAAAAACGCTCAGTAAGGTCCACAAATGTAAATCAATACTTCGCAATGTGTGTGTGTGATGAGCTGGCTTTTATGTCTGGTAAACAGGAAGTAACCATAGAGGCAGCAGAGGGAGCAGCAACAGTCAGTGGGGGTAAGGGCTCCCTCTGCTGGCCTGGCGTAACATTATGTGAGTAATGTGTTTGTGCACATTACAGTCTTATTTTCGGTTTTCCAGCGGAATTAACACTGTGGCTGTGGGTTGTTTTTCATGTCAGTGGGTTGAAGCAACTCCAAAAATGTGATATTTATCCCCTGAAATACAAATTTTACCAGGGACACCCCCCTAAAAATGTGTATTTTACCACGCTAAATTGAATTTTTAATGGGGGACCCCCCTCGAAACGAGATTATAGGGTATTTTTGAGTAGCAATTGGGCGGGTTTTGTTGTAAAAACCTGGTGCACATTCTGCATTTGCGAATCAGTCTGAATGAACAATATAATGGCTTTAATGGGAAGACTCGTTTAAAAAAGTAAGTAAACAACTCTTACACTTAGATATAACAGCTTTGTTACATCAAAATAAGACTTAAAATGGCATAAAAACATGATATGTGTGAGTTTTTTGTGAGTAATCAGCTTGGTGAAATTTAAATAATATAAATATTATTAATATGTCATAAATGATAATATGTTTGATTTGATTTAATGACTAATGAAATTATGAAAAATTAAAAAATAATTAAAAGTTAACTTTTAAAAAGAATAGCTGAATATAAATTCAGATTCAACCAGATTCAACTTAAAAACTTAAGTTCAGCAGCTGCCTTAAAATTTTAAGTTAAATCATCTTAAAAATACAAGTCATTTTAACTTATTACACTACAAATGAGTTGATTTAACTTGTGAGTTAAATTGACTTAAGTTGATTTAACTTAAAATTTTAATGCAGCTGCTAAACTTAAGTTTTTAAGTTGAAACTGGTGAAAACTTTTTACAGTGTATATTGTTTCAATTGTTAATGTTCTGAGGTATATAATGCAATAAATGTAAAATGCTTTAAAACACTTGATAAGATTCATACTTGGCTTTAATAAATCGAATGTTTACATTGTCAATAAAGTAAATATATAAAATAGAATAATTTTTTTCTGATAGCGTAAGTAATGTTTATTCAACCAAATGTGACGGTGACATAATTAAAAAATATATATAATATAGGATATATAATATATAATATTATTTTATTTTATTTTTTCACCTGTGTCCCCTTTATAGGCAAGGTGGATTTAACTCGTCACCTTTCGGCAAAATTCGGCAATCTCCAAAATGTGTAATTTTAGAGTTTTAATATTTATTTATATATTTATTCTATTAAAGGATAACTATTGCCAAAATGCAACCTGGGCTGTTTTTTTTTTTTACTGTAAACGAGACAAACTTATATCTAAAAGCATAATTGCGACAAACGAGCCGTTTTTGAGATTGACCGTGATTTCATTTTGTGGTCAATGGCCGGTGAATGGGAATACTAGGGGCATAAATTTGAGCGCATCAAAATCAATATTTTTACAACACTAAGAAGGCTCGACACACCATGAAACTTTGCTTGCAGTATCACCTGGGTCTCTACACATGAACTCCAGCATTGAGAACACAAAGAAAGTTTTTGAACAACTCACTTTCACTGTTTGGGTTTCCGCTCGCAGCCAGTCAAGAAGTGTAGATCTCCGAATGCGAATGAATGGACTCCATAGGACTAAATATTAGGCTTATATGAGGCTCTTTTTACAACTAGAAGGTTAATATTGTTTTCACTTGCGACAAAACAATGAATTAGCCGTGCATTTATATGGAAATATGCTTTAGGAGCTATCCATCCTCGCATTCGGAGATCGACACCTCTTGACTGGCAAGATGGCCGCGAGCGGAAACTCAAACAGTGAAAATGAGTTGTTCAAAAACTTTCTTTTTAGTAAACTTTGTGTACACAAACAATGTTGTCAATGCTCGAGTTCATGTGTAGAGCAAAGTTTCATAGTGTGTCGAGCCTTCTTAGTGTTGTAAAAATATTGATTTTGATGCACTCAAAGTTATGCCCCTAGTATTCCCATTCACTGGCCATTGAAAACAAAACGAAATCACGGTCAATCTCAAAAACGGCTTGTTTGTCATAATCATGCTTTTAGATATAAGTTTGTCTCATTTACAGTAAAAAAACAGCCCATGTTGCATTTTGGCAATAGTTATCCTTTAACAAGGGTCATGTTTTATCACCACTTTTGTATCCCCATTTGTTTAGTTTTTTTTTAGAGAAAGTGGATAAAAAAGTCCAAAAACAAACTAATCAAAAAGTTTTTTTCCCTTTTTTGCTCAGAAAAACCACAACAAAAATGCAATTAAATTAAAGAGAAAACTTTTGAAATACAACAATAATTTAAATCAGTATTACACTTATTGTATTTACGCTAAAAAAAATTTTTGTCTTTGACCCGTATACACAAACAATTAACTTGTCAAGACAAGACCATTGAGGAGTTATACTACTGAGGTATTTATTGTAAATTCATATAGCTAGAAGTTTGGTCAACTCAGTGCTCAAGGAATCTGATTTACTTGTACTTGTTAAACTCGTGGGAGCTGAAAAAGAAAAAGAAAAGCCTTGGAATGAAGACTAATTATATTATATGCTTTTTAAAATTCCTTTAATATTTTTTACCACATTGAAATCTCAGAATAAAAATGTCCTGATAAATTACTCACCCCATGTCATACAAGATGTTTATGTATTTCTTTCTTCAGTCAAAAAAAAAATTAAGGTTTTTGAGGAAAACATTCCAGGATTTTTCTCCATATAGTGGACTTCAATGGGATTCAACGGGTTGAAGGTCAAAACTGCAGTTTCAGTGCAGCTTCAAAGGGTGCTACACAACCCCAGCCGAAGAATAACGGTCTTGTCTAGTGAAATGACTGGACATTTTCTTAAAAAAATACAAATTTATATACTTTTTAACCACAAATGCTTGTCTTGCACTAGCTTGACATTGTCAGGAAAGGTCATGCATGACGTAAGCAGAAGTACCAACCCAATGTTTACAAAGCGAACGTGCAAAAAAAGACAAAACTGCCCCATTGAAGTCCATTATATGGCGAAAAATCCTGGAATGTTTTCCTTAAAAACCTCAATTTCTTTTTGACTTAAGAAAGACATCAACATCTTAGTATCAGGAAATTTTTATTCTGAAAGTGAACTAATCCTTTAGGGCGTGTTCACACTTGGTGTCTTTTTTGAAACTGCCAGTGTCTGTTTTACATTATAATCCTATGAAGTATGGAGTTGTTTTCAAAAAAAATAAATAAAAACACCGAAAAGTCCTGAGCACTTTTTTAAACGCCATCACCAGCATCTTTTTTGCAGCTCAGAGCGTCTTTTCAAGTTGAAAAATGTTTAACTTTCCTGAAGTAAACGCCCTACCTCAGACGTTTTTGAAAGCTGACCAATGACATGCGAGTAGCTACACCTGTCATTTCCATAACAACAAGAACAACAAGAAAAAATGGGAAAGGTACCGGTAGATAGACTTCTATTTTATTGTTGTGCTCTGACATTCGCCTCCCTGTTAACTTTGAAAACCGCCATACTGCGCCAATAGCTACTTGAGCCGCACATCGACATATACAGTAGCGCTGTTGCACATCCGGTGTCCCTTTTTCGAGTCGCGGCTCGCAGACTTTTCCCGATCCCGTCCCCTCTCTCTCTCCCACTTTGCTTCCTGTCTAAATACTGTCCTATCAAATAAAAGGCAAAAATGCCTTTTGAGAAAGCTTGCTCTTTTCTCGACATTTCTGCACCACATAGGCTACTATAGTTCATTAGTCGTATTTTGTATGTTTACTAATGATCTTTTACTAATTTAATGTTCTTTATAAACACCTTGAGAAACTTTTAATTGGGTTGATACAGTTCTTTAATAATTGCGGTAATATGCTCGAGTCACACACAGTTTAACATTCAGCACGCGAATCACAACAATGGTAACAATTCACTTGTTTATTTTTATTAAGTGTAACAACAACCATTTGCTTTTTTTTGTTGTGCTACTGACACAAGGCAGCAAATAAAATTGGCAAATAAAAACAACAACAGTAAAACTAAGCAATTGCATAATTTATTCATGCCCCAATGCACTCTGGGTGTCACGAGAGTGCGGGGAGTGAGGACCCAGAGGGAGACAAAGGGAGGTAGGAATGCCAAATAACACTATTTATTAAATAAACAAACATAAATCCAGGGATAGACAAACACGTCAAAACATTAAGATCAGACAAGGGGAAAATGGGAACCAAGGACTATTTAAACAAAAGCAAAGGTGAGTGGCAACTAAACAAGGACAGGTGTACACAATCCAGGTAAGGAGGGGGAAGTACAAATATGGGCATAAGGAGGAACCAAATAGTTTTAACACTAGGGGGGAAACAAGGAAGAAACCAAAACATGGGAACCACAGGGGGGAAAAACACTAGGAAAACATACAAAAACAGTCCATAATCTTGACACTGGGAGTCAGTGAGTAGCTATACTAACCGCAAATTGATATTACAAAACATTTTAAGATAAATGAACAGATTTTTTTTAAGTTCACATTGCTTAAATTTTTCTATGGCAACTAGTTTCCTCATAGCCTGGGTTTCCCCATGCTGCCTTGCGTGCAGCGCAATTTTATTCACGCTGCTAGGCAGCCTGGAAACCATGGACCAAATTTTCACCTCAGATAGGGAACCAATCACAGAACGGAGAGGGAACAGTAAGACGATGACGCCTTCTATGCCACTCACCGAAGCAGTTTGTTTATAAATATGGATCCAGCATGGCAGCAGACGCAAAGTTATCTTTCGATGCAGCCTAGATAGTTACACACAAGGCCGTTTCTCAATACCAAGTACGCAAAGTTCGGACTTGCGTCCTTCGTAGTTCGGACTTGGAAGTTTGACTTGGGAGTACGAACTCCCGAGGACAGGATGCAAGTCCTGCAGTTCTGTAAATGGAACAGCAGTGTACTTGATAACTTCAGTCAGCTCGCCTTTTCTACTCCGGTTATCTTCACTGCTTCACTGTATGTATTTACAATAAGACGAAATATGATATCAACCACCTCTGCCTCTTTTCGTTTTCATTTAAACATATTAATAGCTGCAAAAACGTAGTTCAGGGAATGTACAACATTACAGTGAAATGAAATATTTTATATCAAACAGCATTGCCTTCGTTTCATTTAACGTTAATAGAGACAAAAATGTGGTTCATGCAACGCGTTACAAAACAATAATTACAATAAAAGGAAGTGATATCAAACACCACTGCCTCTTTGTTTTCTTCAAAATATAAACCACAACTCTCTTTTCGTACTCATTTTAAAAATAATAAAACATATTAATATGTGATTTAAGCTATATGTGCACTGTGTATAATACATCTTTACTCTATGTATAATAAAATGAAACATGACAAGCACAACTCTGCCTTTTTTGTTAAATGTCAGTTTTAATGAACAATATTAGACATTATAAAAGTATAAGTATAAAGTATAAGAGACTTATGTAATCGGAAATAAAGACAAAAGCAGACAATTCAGTCAAATGCATGCTAAAAAGTCAGCGTTGAATTACGATTGATAAATAATTTATGAAGCATAACTTTGTCCTCAGTCAAAACTCTTCGTCTTCTTCCTTGTCGAATTTCTGTCGCTCTACGTACGTTGTCCGGTATAATTGAAACGATTAGGTGCGTTCGACTTCATGCGGCGCTGCGCAGACCGATCGGCGGCTGACTTGAAGTAGTGCATGCCGGTTAGAAATTTTGTCCGACTTGAACCGGCGCCGACGCCACGTGACGTTCACGTGTGGCATCAAAGTAACGCAAGAGCGTTTCGAGAACAGCCGGCTTGCTCAGCCAGCGCAACATTTCAGAAGGGACTGCGCCAGGCTGTGATGACGTCACAGCTTCTCATGATTGGCCACATTCACCACATGACGATGATCACACGTGTTTCGTGCATAACAAATCAATTTGCATGCCATTTCGTAAATAGTTTACGATCTTTTGACTGCAGTACATTTTTTCCCTTAAATTCTTTATATTGGATTTGTGCATAAGTTTATTATTGTACTTTTTTCATACAGACCACTTATAGTATTCAGCTGCATATTTAAGTAATATTTTTTATGGAATAACTAAAATGTCACAGACATTTAATCTAATGTGGTCAACATTGATTGATGCTGAAATCTGTAGTTGCTGCTTTACTTGCATGTGCTGCCTGCATTTCTTCCAACAAAAAAAGGTATTTCTATAGCTTCCAGTTAATCTGCAATAAAGTAGGCAAACGCCACGTGATCTGCCATGTTTGAGGGAGCAACAAGATCTCCAATTTGTCCGACTTCACGGCTCCGTTTTCAGCTCCTCCCTGACTGCTTTCGGCTAATCTCGCCGATCGGTCTGCGCAGCACAGCATGAGCTCGAACACACCTATGATGTTGTCATGACGTTGTTTGGCGTTAGCCAGGCTAGTTTCCTCAAGTTTTTTAAGTAAATTCAACTTAAATCTGGGTTTAAAGTGTGTCAAAAAAGACACCAAGTGTGAACACGCCCTAATTTGTAAACTACATGCTTTTTAAAATTAATTTAATATATTTTACCACTTTGAAATCTTACATGATTATTTCACTGCCAGAATAAAAATTTCCTGATAAATTACTCACCCCCATGTCATCCAAGATGTTTATGTATTTCTTTCTTCAGTCAAAAAGAAATTAAGGTTTTTGACGTAGGCGCAAGTACCGACCTAGTATTTACAAAGCAAACGTGCAAAGAAAGTCAAACGCCTTTATACAAAAAAAACAACAAAACAATGTTAGATGATTTTAAAGTTGGAGAAGAAAATAAGATGGAGTTTTTTGCCCTGTCCTACCTGTTTGAATCGAAGTACACAGACGAAAAACTAACCACACGTGACCTGTCCAACATCATTACGTAATGGCATTACGGTAATGCATGAAGTCGTATATACGCATCACAGGGCTAGTGCAAAATGAAAAAGTATATACATTTGTTTGTTTTCTTTGGCTGGGATCATGCAGAGCCCTCTGAAACAATTTGGACCTTCAACCTGCTGATCCCTATTTAAGTACAATACAGTGCCTTGCGAAATTATTCATACCCCTTAATTTTTTTCACATTTTGTTATGATGCTGCCTTAAACTACTTTAAATTACTTTTTTCCCACCCCAATCTACACTCCCTACTCCATAATGGCAAAGCGAAAAATAGGTTTTTAACATTTGTGCAAATGTGCAAACTTATTTCAGTGTTTTATTTTTAATAAATTTGTAACATTTGCAAATCTGGTTTTTGCTTTGTCATTATTATGGTGTATGGAGTGTAAATTGATGTGGGGAAAAACGTCTCAGGTTACATATGTAACCCTAGTTCCCTGAGAATAGGGATCGAGACACTGCGTCCTCTAGAGGGCGCTTTGGGGAACGCCGCAGCGTGCCTCGAGTCTGAAAAATGCATAGAAAAACTACATGAAATGGCCAGCGCCAGCGTATGACGTCACCGCGGCGCACCAGTCGCTGCCGCTGCGTCACTACCAGGCGACCATAACATAAAAGAGGCGCCCGTGCAACACAATACATCTTCAATGTCTGAAGCTTTATCGTCCGAAGCATGGCGAAGAAGTCTAGAGGACGCAGTGTCTCGTTCCCTATTCTCAGGGAACTAGGGTTACATATGCAACCTGAGACGTTCCCTTCCGAAGGGAATTCTCACTGCGTCCTCTAGAGGGCGCTTTGGGGAACGGAATACCAACGCTGCCATACTGAGGGGAGTGCATGCTAAGCCAGCGAGCACTAAGCAACAATTCAGAGAGGAATTGCCCCTACTAGGACGTGGTGACGGCTGTAAAAACGTTACCCCTCACGGCCAGAGGCCTGAACTGTTACCCACTTACCAGATTGGGTAGAACCCAGGGCACAGCTCAGGCTTGGAATTAAAGAAATTCCTTCTGAGGGAAACAGCTAAGTTTTCGAAGGGGACTTAGACTTGTCAGAACCAGGGACTACCGCAACACAGGGCCTAGTTCCCTCAGGAACTGGCTCCCATATGAGGGCAGAAACCTGTCCTGGGTCCGTTCAAAGGGCCACAGGTAGTGGGGCGCCCTAATAGAGGATGGTCAGCAGACATCAGCTATGATATCAAAAGAGTTGAACCCAGGGAACCGGGGTTGAGAACCAACTCCAATAGATGGGAACGAGGCAAAACGCGTGACCCATACCAAAAAAGGGGTTTAAAGGAGGAACCCAAAACTTGGTGGGAACCTACCAACACGTGGATTTTATTGAAGTGCCCCAGGTATATGTGCACTTACCACACTTGTGGTTTTAACGACCACCGTCTCGACGGAGGCACCGAAAAGCTCAGATGGCGAAACCGGTGCGTCGAGAAGAAAGCCCTTCTCTTTCCTCCCGACATCAGCCAGGTTCACCCACAGATGTCTCTCCGTAACCACCATAGCCCCCATGGCCCTACCCATGTGGGTAGCGGCCTGCTTGGTGGCACGGAGAGCGAGATCCGTGGTGCGACGGAGCTCAGCCACCTGGTCAGGAGAAAGACCCTGACCATTGTCCAGGTCTTTCAGCAGATCGGCTTGGTAGGCTTGGAGCACTGCCATGGTGTGCAATGCACCCACCACCTGACCTGCTGCTGCATACGCTCTGCCGTTCAACCGGGATGTTAATTGCAGGGCCGGAGAAGGCAGAGAGGGAGTCTTGAGAGAGGAAGCCCGCCCTGTGGAGAGATAGCAGGCTAGCGTCTCTTCAACAGGGGGCATCCTCTCATAGCCGTGGTCACGCAATCCCTCGATGTTAGCATAGTTCGCCATGGACGAACTATGAATGCGAGCCGAGTACGGCTTTTTCCAGACCCTCTCGATCTCAGTATGAAGATCGGGAAGGAATGGGAGACTCACCGGAGCTGGGTGGTTATGGCCTGAAAGATATCGCTCGTCGAGGCGACCCCGCGGCGCTATCCTTCTAGCCCGCTTCCACGGCAGGTCAAGCCTGGCCGTGGCGCGGTCCATAACCTCCAGCAGCTCTTCGTATGCAGGGCAGGAAGGTAGAGAGGATTCAGCCTCAGCGTCTTCATCCATCTCTAGCACTTCCTGTTCTTCTTGGGTGGAACCCAAAAGAGCACTTGCTCCTAGATCTGACGACGTCAGCGATAACGCATCATCATCAGCTAGGAGCCTGTCATCGTCTCCGGCTGGCGAGAGAGAGAGAGACCCCTCTCAAGTTCGTCAGCCAGTTCCACTTGCGAGCCCCACAAGCTCAGTTTCCTCCGTGCCACGGCAACGGCAGGACCCAAACCGCGAGAGGCAAGTGGACGCTCATCTTTCCTCAGAAAGAGAGACAGACGAGACTGGAGCTTCTTCATAGAGAAGCGCTCACAATGTACACACAATGCCCCCTCAAGGACATCGCGTGTGTGCTCTTCGCCCAAACAGAATACGCAAAGATCATGTGTGTCATCAGGTGTCAAATAGCGAGGACACGGATGAACACACCGCTTAAACGACTTGCTAGTGCTTGCCATGATAGTAGTTCAAAGAAAGGATTCTTACCGTTTCTTCCAATGCACATCCAAACCGAGAAAGCTGAAGACAGCGAAGATGTATTGTGTTGCACGGGCGCCTCTTTTATGTTATGGTCGCCCGGTAGTGACGCAGCGGCAGCGACTGGCGCGCCGCGGTGACGTCATACGCTGGCGCCGGCCATTTCATGTAGTTTTTCTATGCATTCTTCAGACTCGAGGCACGCTGCGGCGTTCCCCAAAGCGCCCTCTAGAGGACGCAGTGAGAGTTCCCTTCGGAAGGGAACTAATTTAAAGCAGTTTAACATAATGCTGCAACAAAACAAAATGTGATAAAAATGAAGGGGTATGAATACTTTTGCAAGGCACTGCATATTGTAAAAAAACCTGGAATGTTTTTCTCAAAAACCTTAAAATCTTTTTGACTGAAGAAAGAAAGACATGACCATCTGACATGAGGGTATTCTGAAGGTGAACTGATCCTTTTAAGGAGGTGTATTCTGAAAATGAATGTCTTCTTTCAGGACAGGTAGGAATATCACTTTAAAAGATAGCTTACACATTTATATATCTGTATTCAACTGTCTTCAACATTTGCTTTGTTGGGAACAAAACACAAATCATATTTCTCTCACCATTGTGGGTGTTAATGAGTTATGTGGGAAGTTTTCACTCTTGTGAGACTCTGGAGCTCCCTGAGCGTGGCTTGCATGCCCTTCGAATTTCACATGTAAGGCTGATGAAAAATAAAAAAGGAAGGTACAGTACATGACATGGGTGTAATCACAAGTTTGACAGGGGGAAATGATGTGTCCGTCACTCAGAAAATCATTTTTGTCCCTTTGAGACTGCAGTGTGCAGTGGTTTACGCCACAGCTGTGAGCACTGTGACTCTAAAATATTGAAAGAGTACTTTTGTTCTGAAAAGCAGAAATAAACAGATGAACGCTACAGCAACGCCAAGCAGGAGGGCCGGCCGATGGAAGACCTTGTGACTGTCATGAGCAGCAGGGAAGGACACACCGCAGAGACAGAGGAGGAAGGCACTCAATTTAATCTCATTCTTCAGAATGTTAAACAGCGGTTTTAAGCTTTGGAGTCTTGACAACAAATTGGATTCAGAGTCCAAATCGTTCACAGGGGCAGATGTGTCACTCTGATATAAGATAGTTGGGTGAACTTCAGCCAGGTCATATTACACATTTTACAAAGCTCTCAGTACATTTTGCATAAAGAATACAAAGCCGTTTTTGTTTTGTTTTGCATTCTGACGTTATTGCCATGACAGTTAAGCACATTTCCCTTATTCTCATTACTCTAATACATCTGGATGAGATTTCTGTAAATCATTCTCAATGATTTTTCAAATTAGATTCTATTTTTTTATTTATTTGTTTTTTCCTACCCTCTTCATAATAATGTATTTATTTACTTAATTAATTATATGTGACTGTGGACCACAGGGCAAGTAGTCTTAAGTAGCACAGGTTTATTTGTAGTAATAGCGTCTCAGGTTACGTATGTAACCCTAGTTCCCTGAAGGGAACGAGACGTTGCGTCGAAATGCTTTGGGAACGCCTCCAGCGTGAGCACGCTCTGAATCATGTGTGCAATCAGTCCAATGGAATCGTGGGACGTCACCGGCGTGATGACGTCACCGACCAGGAAGCTTAAAAGCATGTGTGGAGAGAACAGCATCAGCTTCTGGAAGTAGCAAGCGCTGCAGGGATGTCGGAAGTATGGCTTCGAGACGCAGCGTCTCGTTCCCTTCAGGGAACTAGGGTTACATACGTAACCTGAGACGTTCCCTTACAGGTCACTTACGCTGCGTCGAAACGCTTTGGGAACGAGAATGCCCACGCCGCCATACTGAGGGTGTCCCTGCCCATAGTTAGGGTGACAGAACGAAGGAGCCAGGAGAGGCTCGGAGATCTAGGCCATAGAACCTAGCGAAGGTTAGGGGCGTGGACCAACCTGCAGCGTTACAAATTTCCTCCAGGGAAAGTCCCGAGAAGAAAGCTTTCGTGGCAGAGCGGGTAGAGTGAGCCTTGACTCCCAATGGTGAGGGGAGATCAGAGGACTCGTAGGCTACCGAGATGGCATCCACGATCCACCGGCTTATTGAAGGCTTTGCAGCAGGGTGGCCTCTCCTCGGAGAGCCGAAACAGACCAAAAGTTGGTCAGCCTTCCTCCACAGAGCAGTTCTGTGGACGTATTCTGCTGGTCAGGCTCCCGAAATGGAGGAGGATGAAAGGCTTGCAGTACAACAGGCTGTGGTGCAACCTTGGGGACCTTAGGAAGATATCCCGCCTTGGGATACAGAAAGGCTTTGGCCATACCAGGCGCAAAGTCAATAAATGAAGGAGCCACTGAGAGGGCCTGAAGGTCCCCAACCCTCTTAAGAGACGTGATGGCCAAGAGAAAGGCAGTCTTAATAGTGAGAAGGCGATCAGAGATCTCTTCTAAGGGTTCAAAGGGAGGCTTACACAAAGCCTCTAGCACCACAGCCAAGTCCCACGTGGGGATGCGGGAGCGTACCGGAGGCCCCAACCTCAGCGCACCGTGGAGGAAACGTGTAACGAGAGGGTTCCTGCCCACTGAGAAGCCACCAAGAGGGTCGTGGTAAGCAGAAATAGCCGCCACGTAAACCTTCAAGGTGGAGTGGGCCAACCCAGCAGAGAGGCGGGCCTGTAAGAACTCCAGTACTGTACCAACTGGGCAGTTAACTGGGTCAAACTGGCGGTCTCTGCACCATGAAGTGAAGAGTCTCCACTTCAGGGCGTACAGTTTCCTCGTGGAGGGAGCTCTGGACTGGAGGATGGTCTCACCAACCTCAGTTGAGAGACCGGAAGCTACGAGTTGTGCCCCCTCAGGGGCCACACCCATAGATTCCAAAGCTCCGGGCGGGGGTGAACGATGTCGCCTCCTGTCTGTGAGAGGAGATCCATCCTGACAGGAATCTCCCAGGGGGAGCCGTCTAGGAGGGAAATCAGGTCTGAGAACCAAACTCGACCCGGCCAGTACGGGGCGACTAAAACAAGTCGGACCCCGTCCCGGCGCACTCTCGCCAGAACTCCCGGGAGCAGAGCGATCGGGTGAAAAGCGTACAGACATAGCCTCGGCCAGGGGAGCTGGATGACTCAGAGAGAACCAGAGGGGACATTGCGCATTCTTGTGAGTTGCGAAGAGGTCCACCTGAGCCTGGCCAAAGATTCTCCAAATCTGCTTCACCACCGTAGGGTGAAGCATCCATTCCCCGGGCCTCGGCTGCTGCCTCGACAGGATGTCTGCTCCCAAATTTAGATGCCCAGGGATGTGAACTGCTCTCAGCGAGAGGAGTTCCCCTGGGACCACACAAGTATCTGGTGCGCCCGCTTGTACAAGGGGCGCGAATGCAGACCTCCTTGGTGGTTGATGTAAGAGACCACCGCTGTGTTGTCGGTGCACACCAACACATGGCGATCTCTTAGGTCTGGAAGAAAGTGTTTCAGAGCCTGAAACACGGCCAACATCTCCAGGCAATTGATGTGCCAGGTGAGATGAAGGCCCCTCCACAGACCACGGGCCGAGCGGCCACTCATGACCGCTCCCCAGCCAGTGAGGGAGGCATCCGTCGCAAGCGTAACGCGGCGACAAGGAGCTCCCAACACCGGGCCCTGATTCAGAAACCAAGGTTTCCTCCACATGTCTAAGGCACGAAGGCATCGCCGTGTGACCTTGATCATGCGAAGCGAAGCGGGTTTCCCCTCGGGGAAACCGTTTTACAGTGAGTGACCGGCCTTCCCTTACTCTCACGACCTCTGTGAGTATTGACTCTACATGAGCAGGAGACAAGTGTGCCCGCATCGTGGAGGAATCCCACACCACACCGAGATAAGTGGTTCTCTGTAATGGAGAAAGCACACTTTTCTTGGTGTTTAGTCTTAACCCCAGCACTTTCATGTGTGACAGAACAACATCTCGATGTTGAACCGCCATCTGATTGGACTGGGCCAAAATCAGCCAGTCGTCGATATAGTTGAGGATGCAGATGCCCTGGACTCTCAAAGGAGCCAGCGCTGCATCTACACACTTCGTGAAAGTGCGAGGTGAGAGTGCGAGGCCGAAAGGAAGAACCCGATATTGGTATGCTTCGCCCCTGAAAGCAAACCTCAGTAACTTCATGTGTTGGGGAAGGATGGAGACATGAAAATAGGCGTCCTTCAGATCTATCGTCACAAACCAGTCCTCGGACCTGATTTGTGACACAACCTGCCTGACCGTAAGCATACGAAATTTGAGGCGCATGACTGTACGGTTCAGGAAGCGTAGATCTAAAATGGGCCTCAGGCCCCCATCCTTCTTGGGAACAATGAAGTACCGGCTGTAGAAACCGGTCTCTCGCTCGTGAAGAGGGACCACCTCGATGGCCCCCTTCCTCAGGAGAGTGTTTACTTCTTGTTCCATAACCAGAGCCTGCTCGTGACCCACGAGTGTGGGAAAAACTCAGCTGAAGCGAAGAGGAGGAGCACCGAACTGAATAGAGTACCCCTTTTCAACAGTCTGCAGGACCAAATGAGAGACATTCAGCAGAAGTTTCCACGCTGCCAGAAAGTCTACTAAGGGAATCAGCCTCTCGAGGCTGACCTCTGGTGTTAGAGGAACAGCTAACTCGGGGTCCTGAAGCGGCGAACCGGCAGGAAAACCCCCAATTAGCTGCTCGAGGGACCTTCGTGAAGGTCGCGAGCCTCTCGGTACCGCTACGATGTCAGGCGGTAACCGAGAGATATGCTTGCTGGGGACACCAGGGGTGGCAGGGTTGGCAAAGCGATCCCCTGGGGGACACTGAGGAGAGACGGGCACCGTATGATGAGGTGTTAACTGCTCTTCCCCAGAGGGGACTGTCCCCATCGGCCCTCCATACTGGTCAGGGCCTTTTGGCCGAACTCTTCTTAGCCTGCAAGACCACCCTCAGGTCAGTCTTGGGCTTAGAAAAGCCCGGCCTAGAGAGTTGGCGTGGCCCGCGGTCCCTACCACTGGGGGGAGCACGCGAGGCCACGCTCTGCTTCTGAGCCTCCCTGTGTGAGGAGCTAGTATGCGGTGAGGGCTGCTGGGCTGCTGAGCTGGAGTACGGCAAGGGAGGAACCGCTGAAACGCCGCCGCTTGACGTCGCGCCTCCTGGTGTCTGTCTGTCTGTCGACGACTGTATCAATAGCGTCGGTGAACAGACCCAAAGGCACGAGCGGGGCGTCCATGAGGAAGACCCTGTCCTTCTCTTTAATGCTGGACAGGGTCAACCACAGGTGCCTCTCCACAGCCACCATAGCTGCCATAGACCTGCCGATGGCGCGGGCGGTCTCCTTGGTGGCGCGGAGAGACAGATCAGTGGTTCTACGGAGCTCGGCAATGTCATCAGGCCGAGCCCCCTCGCCTTCATCCAGCTCTTTGAGCAGGTCAGCCTGGTAAGCCTGCAACACACCCATAGTGTGGAGGCACGCACCAGCCTGACCTGCTGCCGCATACCCCTTGCCCAACAGAGCTGACGTGGTCTTAAGCGGTCTGGAGGGCAAGGTCGGAGTCTTCAAAGACGATGCCACCTCAGGGGACAGATAGCTCGCAAGTGTCTGTTCCACTCGGGGCATCGCCTTATATGCGTGCTCTGACAGCCCCGCCACGTTGGTGTAATGAGCGGCGGACGGGCTGTAGAGGCGCGCAGAGTATGGTTTTCCCCATGACCTTGACACCTCGGTGTGGAGGTCAGGGAAAAACGGAAGACTCCGGCGTGGAGGTGGTGGCCGAGACCACAGAAAGCGTTCATTCAATTTGCTTCTCTGCGGTTCAGCCTGACTCTCGGCCGGCCACTCCAGATTTAAAGTAGCAACGGCATGAGTGACCACCTCCAGCAGCTCCTCATACTGGGGAGAATGAGGGGGTGAATCCTCATCGACGCCCTCCACATCCACCTCCTCGGAGGAGGATAGAAGGAGCGCCGCGCCCTCTCCCCGGGGGGAAGAAACCGCAGAGCGGGCTTCCGATCCCAGAGAGCGGGCAGCGGATCTGGCTGGTGAGGCAGAAGATAGGGACTCGCCCGTCTCCATACCCTCAGCCAGATCCAATTGCGATCCCCACGAGCGCAATTGCCGCTCCGCCTCGACGGAAGTGTAACCAGACCCGCGAGGAACGCTGGTGAAGGCTCCCTCCTTGAAGAGGGCCTTCCGGGAGTGGAGCAAACGCAAAGGCATGCACTCGCAATGCGGGCAACCAGCCCCCTCGAGGGCTGATGCCGCATGCTCCGCTCCCATGCAGACAACACACAAGCTGTGTGTGTCCTCACTTGTGATGAAACAAGAGCAAGGAGGCACACACCGCTTGTAATGTTGCTGCTTATGTTCACCCTTCTTAGACATACTGACAAACAATCACTCTCTAAAAGAAAGTTGTGCAAACTGGCACAAAAAAGGGAGAGTGACATGCACACAGAGCGCTTGCTGAAGACAGAAAGCTGACGCTGTTCTCTCCACACGTGCTTTTAAGCTTCCTGGTCGGTGACATCATCACGTCGGTGACGTCCTGCGATTCCATTGGACTGATTGCACATGATTCAGAGCGTGCTCACGCTGGAGGCGTTCCCAAAGCGTTTCGACGCAGCGTAAGTGACCTGTAAGGGAACCAAAAATACATTGTATGGGTCAAAATTTGCGATTTTTCTTTTATGCTTAAAACCATTACACCGTGTCTACACCGGATGTGAGCTGCGAGGCGCGACGCGACAAATGACATTAGAACCTATTATGCTGTCTACACTGGATGCGGCGCAGGGCGGCACGGCGCGACACGGCAAATCCCCGACAGTAATCTGCTGCCGCGCTCTATTTATGACGTGCTCACACAAAGTTTAAATGATTT
>NC_133383.1:34992348-35017288 GCF_049309525.1 Garra rufa
TATTTTTTTTATTTTACACATATACAAACATAAAATTGGGTATATATTTAATATATATAATATTTTAATATATATATTTATAATTAGCTGGGTTGCTATGTTTTCTTAATTTAGGCTGATTCAAATTTTATTGGCCTTATTTTTCATTTAAACAGTAAAAAGGTGTGTTCTTGACATGTTTAATGTGATTGATCCATCTTGTTATTTTAATTTAATTTTGTTTTAATTTTCTTGAATTCATTTTCTTTGGAGTATTACTTTTAAAATGTAGGTCACTATTATTAATAATATAATAATATATTTCTGTCTTATGCACAGCCTGCATTGTCCTTTTTAATTTCAGTTGTCGGAGTGGTCAACTGTACACTTCATTTTAGTTCAACAAACACATTGATGCTGATAATGCCAGCATCAAACCAAACCCTTTCCTAAAAAAACATCATAATTCATATCACAGCCAGGTCACAGATCAATTAGAAAATGAATCAATTTAGCTTTGCATAATTCCAAACAGTCCATCTTTATTGATGAATGTGAAATGGAATAAGACCCAAGGCCAGACTGAGCGATTCAACTAAGTCACCTTTGCCCTTTAGTGCTCATTAAAATGGGCTGTAGCCTGTCCTACTGACACTGATGCAGCTCATCGTTATTCTAGATCATATAGTGTGAAAATCAGTCTTTGTGTTTAAATGACATGTGAAAACAAATGTTGTTACTAAGGAAGATCTCTTCAGGTGAAAATCATCCCTGAAGCACCATGCATGAAGAGCACAATCTAACTTGCTTGGCATGACACAGCACTCTCGCTTACTAGAAGCCATTGAAAGGTGATGTGCTGCCACCCTGAGGTCATTCGGGGTAATGCACCACTACCAGGTCGAAAGCTTAAGGTCAAATATATAAGCCAGGGGTCTCCAACCCAGCTCCAGAACAGCTACCGTCCTACTGTCCTTCAGCTCCAACCCCAATAAAGGTGTTCAGACTACCTGGTAAATACAGACAGGTATTTGGGCAGGCTTGAAACATAAGTTAAGGGTTGGAGATGCCTGATATAAACACTGCTTATAAATCCAGTTTCAGTCTGGATGTAAATAAGCAAATATTTAGGATTTTAGGACGGAATTATTATTACAGTGGTTAATAGGTTTCTGGCATATTGTATGCTTGGCAGCAATTCTTTTGAGCAGTTGGCCACCAGATATCTGACCTTAACTCCACTGAAAGTCTTTGGGATGTGCTGGAGTCGACTTTACACTGCTAGTCCGAAAAGGGTTGCAATTTTTTTTTCCATCAAGAGTCGCGTTTATCACTAAAATAATGCATATTACTAATTAGGGATGCACGGTATTGGATTTCTGCCAGTGTCCGATATGTCGATATTTTTCAACTCATTTTGGACGATAGCTGATGCCGATATATTTCCTTTTGTTTGGAAACAACACCAAGCCACTCCTGTGCGGAAATATTAATAGCTCATCATTGTTAATTTTGGTTAATTTTTTAACAAGAACTTATTTGTTAGAATTAAATAAACAACAATGAAGTTCTTTTATAATGACAGTACATTGAAGCATTGAAAATAACTATAAATATACTATATATTATTCCCTGCATTTATTTTCAGAAAAATGCAGTGGTAACCTTGACATTTTATTTTAAGATTTAACATTTGTGACCCTGGATGACCAGTCTTAAGTAGGACAGGTATATTTGAAGCAATAGCCAAAAATACATTGTATGGGTCAAAATGATCAATTTTTGTTATATTGTGCCAAAAATCATTAGGATATTAAATAAAGATCATGTTCCATGAAGA
Organism: Garra rufa; assembly: GCF_049309525.1. Classification (NCBI taxonomy): domain Eukaryota; kingdom Metazoa; phylum Chordata; class Actinopteri; order Cypriniformes; family Cyprinidae; genus Garra; species Garra rufa. The sequence goes on from NC_133383.1 coordinate 34,994,168, forward strand.
CACTTTGTAAATTTCCTAACATAAATATACCAAAACTTAATTTTTGATTAGTAATATGCACTGCTGAGAACCTAATTTGGACAACTTTAAAGGCAATTTTCTCAATATTTAGTTTTTTGCACCCTCCGATTCCAGGTTTTCAAATAGTTTCTCAAACAAATATTGTCCTATCCTATCAAACCATACATCACGACTGGTTTTGTGGTCCAGGGTCACATTTATAGATGGTCTAAAGCAAAAGGCTTGAGTAATATATATTGAATAATAGTTTATTAATAGTTCATTCATTTAATAATAATTAATATTTCATTTTCACATTTTGACAGTTCTCCAATGTCTATAAATTGTCTCACTGACATGCAGATCAACAAAAATATGTCTATTTTGTTGTAGAAGTATTGTTTTTATTTTAAAAGTATTTTATTTTATTATTCACATAATTAGTTTTTCTTTAAATGAACACTCCACTTTTTTTTTCTGTAGCGCCGACCGGATGGTAACAGTTCAAAAAGCGAGTGTGCTGGATGTGAGGGGTCCAGAGTAATTTTGGCAGCCCTTTTTCGATCTTGACTGTACTTATCCAGAGTACGAAAAAGAAAATTATTCTGTCATTAATCACTCATCCTTATGTCGTTCCAAACCCGTAAGACCCTTGTTCATCTTTGGAGCACAAATGAAGATATTTTCGATGAAATCCGAGAGCTTTCCAACCCTCCATAGACAGCAACCCAACTGGCACGTTCAAGGCCTAGAAAGGTAGAAAGGACATCGATAAAATAGTCCATGTGACATAAGTGGCTCAACTGTAATACTATGAAGCTACAAAAATACTTTTCGTGTGCAAAGAAACAAAATAACGACTTTAAGAATTTCTTCTCTTCTGCATCCAGCGAATTCACTACATGTTGCTGATAATAACAAAATGAATATCAACCGGGTACAAAATTCCTACTGAAATCCATGTGATAAATAAGCTAGGACAAAAGTAATCTAAAAGTAATCAGAATACATAAAGTAAATGTGTATACTAATAGTTAGATTACATTACTAATTTGTAAACAGTTAAGACAGCTTGGCCACACTCAAACTGATATGTTTTTAGAGTATTTTTACAGTAAGTCGGTTTCCAATGTTTCCAGTATATATTGCACCATTATGCAAGATATTAGCGTATTTTCCCCCCACACAATGTGAAAGACATAATTTGTTTTATTAATTATTTAATTATTTTAAGGGGGAAACGTTTATGTCAAAAAGGTTCGACTTAACTTAAGTGTTTCTATACAACTTTTAGGATTATTATTATTACCTTGAAAAATGTACGCAGGTTGCCATAAAAGCAGGCATGAAAGATGTCTCATTGTATCTCCTGCACCACGTGACTGCGGGTTCCGGCTCGTGGTTGCTATGGCGATGACTGTAGGATTTGATGCGGAGAGTCAGTACGCATTCGACAGAAACTAGACTGCGCTACAGGAATATCCGTGAGTACGCGACACCTATTCATTTTACACCGTCTCAGCAGGTCTTAATGAGATACAACGACGATTAGCAATGTTTCTAAAGGATTTTTTTTTAATTGGTAGTGCGCTGTTACAGCGCTAGTGTATGTCGTGTTGCCATTCCAGTCGCTACAAAAAATGCAGCTCTGTTTACTTAGAGTTTATGCAGGGATTAACATATTTAACTACGAATAGTTTCTATATTCTTCTTTATGAAATAAAAAACTCTGTCAAAAGATATCCACAGCATTTTTAGCATGTCTAAAAATAATAAAAAACTAATAAAAAATATTATTTTAAAAGTTTATGACTTTGCTGGAAATCCAGTATACACTTACTGTATTAAGTATGCTATATAAAGTAAGTTAGCTCAGGTTGATGTAAATGTACAGAGTAAACACATACAGCAGGTTATCTGGTTGTGCTGACAGTGTGTGTCTTTCTCAGGAGTTTCCCTGGACAACCTGCTGACGAGACAATGCATTTCAGCCCTCCTGTCAGCAGAGACAGGATCATATCGACATTTCCAAAGGTACACAGTCTGTAATCACATCATGACAATTATTTACATGTATTTTAATGGAATAGATCATTGTGTGTTTGAAAAGGTTAAATCATCCAGAATCATTCATATCACATTCAGAAAGTGTTCTGTAAACTGTAGCGAGCACATCAGATTAGTATATTGAGAATGTGTGACATCCATAGATGGATCCATCAGGATCACAGGACTGCAGCTAATTCTGCTCAAATAATTAAGGCTTCCCACAGCTGCTTCCTGTACTAGTTTTCTCAGTAGTTGGGTCATATTAAGGGCAAATGTACCCTGTGTACTTTCTTAAAGGAGTTATCGGATGCAAAACTAACTTTTACATGTTGATTGAACATTAATGTGTGTTGGCAGTTTGTGTACAAAACCACCCTACAGTGATAAAAATCCACCCAATGGTAGTTTTTTAATCTTTAAAAGTAATATCCCCTTTTTAAAATCAGGTCATTCTCAGCTTCTTGTTGGTGTGATGAAACACAGTTGATTGACATGAGCGTCTTACCTTAGACCCGCCCTTACCGAGCTGAAACAGTCCGAATATGATCGCCATTTAGGGTGACCACCCGTCCCGCGTAGCGCGTGCGCGCACAGCGTTTGAAGCCCAATTCATGCGTCCCGCAAATTGAGACCATGTCACGCATAATCAATGCTTGCTCAAAAAAAAAAGAAAAGTTGGTCACTCTATATCATCGAGCCCCAGGCAGCCAAACGAACATTACTTGACAGTTCAGCACGCTACTGTTGCCTCACCCACCCCTCACTTGAACTGCTGAGGGCTGCGTTTCCCAAAAGCATCGTAAGCTTAAGTTCATCGTAGACCCATTGAAACCAATGGAGCTACGATCAACTTAAGCTTACGATGCTTTTGGAAAACGCAGCCCAGGTTGTTGTCAACTTTTTCGTTGTTGTCATGACAACGCTCTCACGTGCATACCAGACACACTGGGAAGGAACTTTTAGATGCGTGCTTTTCAATTTGAAAAATGATGAAAGAGACTTGCTGCGTCCCAATTCGCATACTATCCGTATTCGAAAATAGAATTAGTATGTCCCAAATCATAGTATGTTAAAAAAAGTATTCCAAAGTTTCGCGGATGGTCTACTACTTAACTTCAGAATTCGAAGTGCGGATCAATGCGCACTCTCTAACTGCTACAACACATTGCGCGGTGAATGAGGATTCGGTTAGAACTACAAACATGCATAAAAAGTGATAAAAAAAACTACAAACATGGCGGATATGCGCGACCAACAGACAGGCAGAAAAAGGGAAAAAAAAAAAAAAAACAGGCAGAAAAAGGGGTTTAAGTGATAAATAATCAATGTGTAACTTAATAGAAAACATGTTTTTAATGTTATCCACGGTATATTTCATGTGCAGCAACTTTTTGTCACCTTTGCAAAACGCCCTTCTCAATCGGACATGGAGGGGAATTGTGAGTTAAGACTTTTTTTTTCAACTTTTCCTGTGGTGTTGTGCAACTACAATTCCTGTTATTCCTATAATTTTATATTCTAATTTATTTAAAGTGAATAAATTGTAATGAAAATAAATAAAATTAAATAGCTAAAGTAAATCGTAAGTGGAAGTGCATCTGTCAATTCATTGATTGTTCAAAATATTATGAATCTTTATTTAGAAAAAAATACACATTGGTTGGCCTATTCATGAGCATACATCAGCAATCACACATGTTTAGGGGAATAGGGCTTTATTAATATACCATTTAAGGTATTTTTAATATACACTGGTATATATTTAATATACCAGTGAGTCTGCCCATGGGTTGGGGGCACCGCCGCGCCAGGCAGTGTCCCACATTGTCCCTCAGAAACATACCCCTTGTCCCCCCTTGGGCTTATTAGCAGGTGGTCACCCTATCGCCATTGTGTGACTCAGGTGCAGTATAAGACTCTAATTGAGCGATCGAGGTGTTCTGTTGTTGGATGTAATAATGAACATAGCAGTCGTCATTTACTCCCGACATCTGAGCCGCTTAATGCGGCGGTGACCGCTCACTCTATTCCCGAAGCGGTGGCGACCGGTCACTCTGCGCCCGATGCGGCGGCGTCCGCTCACTCTGCGCCCGATGCGGCGGCGTCCGCTCACTCTGCGCCCGATGCGGCGGCGTCCACTCACTCTGTACCTAACGCGGCGACGGTGCCCGCTGTGGTTCCTCTGACGGCGGCGGTGCCCGCTGACGTTCCTCTGACGCCGGTGCCCGCTGACTTTCCTCTGACGGCGGCGGTGCCCGCTGACGTTCCTCCGACAGTGACCGCTCACTCTGTTCCTGAAGCGGCGGCGACCGCTCACGATGTTCTCAGCGTGGCGGCGACCGCTCACTCTGTTCCTGATGAGGCGGCGACCGCTCACGAGGTTCTCGATGCGGTGGCGACCGCTCATGTTCCTCTGAAGGCGGCGGTGCCCGCTGACGTTCCTCTGGCGGCGGCGGTGCCCGCTCACGTTCCTCTGACGGCTGTGCCCGTTGACGTTCCTCTGGCTGCGGTGCCAGCTGACGTTCCTCTGGCTGCGGTGCCCGCTGACGTTCCTCTGGCGGCGGTGCCCGCTGACATTCCTCTGGCGGCGGTGCCCGCTGACGTTCCTCTGACGGCGGCGGTGCCCGCTGACGTTCCTCTGACGGCGGCGGTGCCCGCTGACGTTCCTCCGACAGCGGCGGTGCCCGCTGACGTTCCTCTGCCAGCGGTGCCCGCTGACGTTCCTCTGACGGCGGCGGTGCCCGCTGATGTTCCTCCTGGGTTCGGTCGCGCCCTGCCCGAGCTCCCGGGCCCTGCGCTGGTCTCGCCCAGCCTCCCGGAGCCTTCGTCTCCGGCCCTGCTGCCGCTGCACGGGCCTGGCCCACCATCCCTCCCCCTGTTACACCAGTCCCCCGTTCCACCTCCCTCCAGACTTGTTCGGCCTCAGGGAATATCTGGAAGCTGTTCCTTAGGGGAGGGGTACTGTCATGACTCTGGGCTGCGGGTTTTCCCTCCTCCTCCGGAGGTCGCTGTTTCCCTTCCTCCCGCACTTTCACTCCCTTGATTGTCTACACCTGTCTTTGATCATGACACTCGTTACATCCACAGCTGTTCACAATTACCACGGACTATATAGTTTCCCATCTCGCACCACTCGTCCTGGTTTCATTGTCTTCTGATGTCTGTCCCTCACGTTCCGGATTTCTGTACTCAGCTCGTGTTTTCAGTTCTGTCTGTGTTGCATTTCAAGTCGTGTTTGTGCCGTGTTGGCCTTTTGTTTGTGTTTTGTTTAATTAAATAATATCTTACCTGCATTTGGACCCTGACCTCATTTCTCAACGTGACACTTAAGAGGCAGAGGACAAATGTTACTTTCAGTTTTAAAAGGAAAGCGCCGATCCCGATCTACATGTACATCTATGTTCTTGTGAATCATTAGTGATGCAGCTTCACCCACAGCAGAAGTGAGTATAAGGATTTTTTTATGCATTTTTGCAAATGCCCTTTCTTAATAATGTGCATGTTGGCAAGTTTCGCCGATAAACGCAGCTGCAGTTAAATACGGCTAAAGTAAACATTACAGATGGTAATCCCACAGCAGAGAGGAGCGGGGCAAGCAGAGCTCATTTGCATTTAAAGGGCCCATGCAATAAAATGAGCTGATATTTTGCAGAGCTGATTTTGAAAAGTAAAAGGGTGTTTTTTTTACACTACTATTGAGATTTAACCAAAGTATATTATAGACTTTTCATTAAGACCCTAAAGAATCATATGAACTTGTGGAAAATGAGCATCCGATGACCCCTTTAATGCACGTTCATGGCCTTATTGTGAATGATTTCAAAATGGAAAGTGTTGGAGCAGACAACATCACTATTGTCACAAACTGAAGCGGAGTGGAGCCAGGAGAAAACATGCAGGAAACCGGAATAATAATACGGATATTTATTGAAAACAAAAGCAACATAGAACAAAAACCAGGAAAACTGAGGGAACAAGTAACATTATCAACGGACACTGGGGTGTGAACTGACACAGACTTAAATACACAACAAACAGGGCGTTGTTACAAACGAGATAACAGGATGACGAGGGGGAAATACAAATATGGGCATGACTGAACCAAAAGAACATGAACCAAAAGGGGGAGACAAGGACTAAACCATTTGAATAGGAAACATGGGGGGGGGGGGGGACTAGGAAAATATGACAGTAACACAACTAAATCCTGACAACTACAAACTAGACAAAACTACTGTTGTTACTTACTTAATCGCCAAAGTATCTGGTATTTGGTGTTGTTTATGATTAGAAGAGTTTATCTGCATTTATTAATTCTGTTTTATTATTCTGTAGTGTTATAATCCACAAGCCTGCCTACAGATGAAGGATGATTGGAATACAAAAGCCAAGATGGCTTGCCAAGACCGGGCAGCACGTCAGCAAGGGTTGGTATACAAACATACAGTTCTGTGCAAATATCTTAGGCCACTAGAATTTTCACCAGCTAAAAATGGTTTCAAGTCAGTTTTTTTCTATCTTTTACTGTAGTGTGTCAGTAGGAAATATCAGTTTACATTTCCAAACATTCATTTTGCCATTAATTGTAATAATCCAGTGAGATTTTTGTTTGCACAAGGAGTCTGACAATATCCAGTGCTCCACACAGAGATCTGATCTCATCATCATCCAGTCTGTCTGGAATCACATGAAGAAACGTCTCCAAGATGCTACAAAGCTACCTGAAAAACTATGTGCAAATGCACCTAGGGCGAAAGCTGCTTTAAACTCAAAAGATGGTCACACCAAATGTTGATTTAATTTAGTTAATAGAAGTTAATTGATAAAGAATCTCTATTTATGACATCCTCATTTTATAGCATTTTTACACAAGAGGGTAACACTTTTAACACTACTCTAGCTTTGCAGATAGGTCTCTTGATGCATCTTGAAGATGTTGCCACAGTTCTTCATGATTTAGTCTGTCTAAGTTTGTTCTGTTTCTTCATGTGATTCCAGACAGACTGGATGATGATGAGATCAGATCTCTGTGTGGAGCACTGGATGTTGTCAGACTCCTTGTGCAGACAAAAATCTCTCTGGATTTGTATAATTAATGGCAAAATGAATGTTTGGAAATGCAGTGAAAATGCATTTGCAATGCATTTGTTAGTGAAAATACTAGTGGCCTAAGACTTTTGCACAGTACTGTATATATATATATATGCACTGTACTGTGCAAAAGTCTTAGGCCACTAGTGGACTATTCTGTAGAATATTCAGTGCATATATATACACATATATACTACAGAATGGTCCAAATTTGTCACTACCAAAACACAGTAATATAGAATTTAATAAGAAGGGTTATATAGACCTATTTAGATTTTGCTCAATAGGTCTTCCTTGTATATATATATATATATATATATATATATATATATATATATATATATATATATATATATTTAGAGATGAATCAATAACAATTTTAACAATATTTCAAATGTGATTTATGAGATTTGTTGTATTTTGAATCAAGTTTTTCTTTGCAAAAAGCAAAAAGTTGATCATACTGATTTTAAATGAAGGATTCATTGGTTTGAATATACATTGAACCAAACACTATTATAACATCGTAGTTAGTATTTAATATACTTTTTTTTTTTTTTGACAAAACATCCCATGTTTCAGTAGCGACCACATCACATTACAGAATTTTATCCACATACTAAAACACTACTAAAACATACTAAAATACAAAAAAACTGCCCAACTGTAGTACAATTTTGTTTATTTCTTCAAAATAAAAGATTATGTGTTTCCTTTTGTAATTACCGAAACAATAATGACATGTTTTCAGTCGTGACTGTTAATTTTAAATGCCTTTGAACCTACCTTAAAAATGCTAATCAGCACATGGTTAGCTAGCACAGTTCTGAACAGTTGTACACATAAAAAAAACTAAATGTTATGTAAAATCTTTCAAAACAGTGGTTAATTATAGAAAAATGGTGTTTGGTAGTGTCATTCTTTAAAGTTACACACAGATTTTTAATACTTTTAAACACATTTACCTCAAAATGATGGGATCTACTCACACGTTGTAGCTATGAGAGTGACACATAAATATTTCCTGATCATAAATCTAGGGGTGTAGTTAAAATCAGTCTCAGGCACTGGACTAAACATACACTGTTTCGGTAGAGTGACATGAAAATGCTGAACACGTATGAAACAAAGTTTCGTAATTTACAAAGAATTTTTTTTTATTTCACCTTGTTAAAAAATCTAAAAGATATTTTTAAAAACAAAGGAGTAAAATGCAAAAATTATTTCACCACAGCCACCTCCCAACTGCAAGTAGCCACTAAATGATGATAGTATATTTAAGCTTTATGATATTTTAAATATTGGTTGGTTTCAATAGATAATAAATGGATCTTAGTAAACATCTAAGATTTGAATACTTAAATGCTTTTTAAATGTGTTTTTTAAAACTGGGGCAGCAGTTTCGACCAATTCTGTAGAATGGCCCATATATAGGGAGAGAAAGACAGAGATATTTATTATATAATTATATTCATATTATCTTCTAGGTTTGACAGGCTTAAGATGTCAAAAGCAGTAGTGGTTGGAGATCTCAATGTGGGAAAGACATGCTTAATAAACAGGTAAAGTGTATACACAAGGTTTATTTAAATTATACATGTAGTGTTTTTAATGGACGTTAACTTTTATTATGTTCTTGTATATTATAGATTCTGTAAAGACGTGTTTGAGAGGGACTACAAGGCTACTATCGGTGTTGACTTTGAGATTGAGAGATTTGAGATGTCTGGGCTGCCCTTTTCTATTCAAATGTGCGTAGTTATATTTTGAAAAATTTAAAATAACATTCATTTGAAATGTTCATGTCTTTTATATTTGTTTTTGCACATCACAATATTTGCAGATGGGACACTGCCGGTCAGGAAAAGTTCAAATGCATTGCGTCAGCATATTACAGAGGAGCTCAAGGTAAAATTCAGGTTCTTATTTAAAGCAACAGTTCATTCAAAAATTGACTTTTTCGGAAAATTTACTATAAGATGTTATGGAAGCCCGCTTCATAAATACAAATAAAAAAGGTAATTGCGACTTTTTAGCTCAGAATTCTAAATTTTAAAGTTTACGTTGACTTTTTTTCTCAGAACTGTGAGATATAAACGCACAATTGTGAGTTTTAAAGTCAGAATTAGTAGATATAAAGTTAGAATTGCAGGATATAAACTCGCAAGTCTGACTTTTTTCTCGCAGTTGCGAGTTTGTGTCTGACAATTCTGAGAAAAAAAGTCAGAATTGTGAGACACAAACTAGATATAAACTCCCAATTGTAAGTTATAAAGTCCAGTTCTGAGGAAAACAAACATAGAAACTAATATGTTCAGAGAATTGCGAGCTTATATCTCACAATTCTGACTTAGTAACTTGCAATTACACATTTATATCTCACAATTCTGACTTAATTTCTCAGAATTGCGAGTTTATATCAATCAATTGTGACTATTAGAATTACGAGTATATTTCTCACAATTCTGACTTAATAACTCGCAATTACACGTTTATATCACACAATTCTGACTTAATTTCTCAGAATTGCGAGTATATATCACACAACTGTGATTATTTCTAAGAATTCTGAGTTTATATCTCACAATTCTGACTTTATAACTCGCAATTGTGAGTTTATATCTCACAATTCTGACTTAATTTCTCAGAATTGCGAGTTTATATCACGCAATTGTGACAATTTCTTGGAATTCCAAGTTTATATCTCACAATTCTGATTTAATAACTTGCAATTACATGTTCATATCACACAATTCTGACTTAATTTCTCAGAATTGCGAGTTTATATCTCACAATTCTGAGAAAAAAGTCAGAATTGTGTGATATAAACTCTCAATTGTGTGAACATATCATTCTGAAAATCAGTGTTGTTTTCGTCAACGATGACGATGACGAAATCATTTCGTTGACGCCACTTTTTTCCATGACGATAACGAGACGCTGACGAGATAAAAATGGCTCGTTGATGACTAAAACATGACGAGACGTGTGTGAGTTTTCGTTGACGAGACGAGAATAGACGAAAATGTTAGTGGGTGGTCCGGCAGACGTTTAAAATGCATGACATTTCCGCTTATTGTGCATGCCAATTAAAACCGAAAAATATCTGCCGCTATGGCAAGCCGTTTAGCATTAAAAACTCTTTGCCATACTAGTATGGCAAGCCGTTTTAGCATTCCATCCTTGTTTGTCTTTTATGTTTTAAAACATTCCTTCATTATTGTAATTATTAGTGAAAATAGTCGATCCGTAAGCTCACATTGTGTTGAACTATAGATCTGCTATTTTCAGAACTTAAGTGACACTACCCAACAGCAAAATACTTACTGACCTACATTAATTTGTTAAAAGACTACTTTTTCCCCTTTTTTTGACTAAAACTAGACTAAAACCTTTTTGACTTTTCGTCGACTAAAATTGGACTAAAACTATCACATATAGAAGTGACTAAAATTTGACTAAAACTAATAACCATTTTAGTCCAAAAGACTAAGACTAAGACTAAATCTAAGATGGTTGTCAAAAACAACACTGCTGAAAATAAGTCAGAATTGTGAGATAAAAGACATTATTGTGATGTATTTTTATCAGCTGTTTGTCAGAACTCTCATTCTGACGGCACCCATTCACTGTATGGGATCCATTGCTGTATTTCTCCACATCTATTCCTTTAAAACCCCAGTGTAATCTTTTCTCTTTCTACTTTAAAAGTTATTATTACTGTCTTTGACATGGCGGATATCAAGAGCTTGGAACACACACAGTAAGTAAAACCTAGTGTTTTGAATATTCAAAAGGTGTCAAGTTATTTTCATTTTAATGATTTTTTGTTTGTTCCTCAGGCAGTGGTTATCAGAGGCACTGCGGGAAAATGAACCAGACAGCTGTTTTGTGTTCTTGGTTGGCACAAAAAGAGACCTCCTGGTGAGAATAGTCCCCACAGACAAGCATGCATATGTACACGACACGTACTACTTGTAAAAGCTATTAAAGACTCCCTGCTGTCCTTGTGTTAAGTCTACAGAAGAGTGCCAGAGAACAGAGAGAGATGCCATAAAGATTGCAGCAGAAATGAACGCTGAGTTCTGGTCGGTTTCTTCAAAAACAGGTAGATTCTGAAAGGATTGATGTACCTCATAGTTGTTTGCTATGTCCATTGCAAGAAGTACTAGATGGATGCTACATGTATCTGTTACTACTGTGGGTTTGAAGGGGAAAACGTCCAGGAGTTTTTCTCTCGTGTAGCAGCTCTGGCCTTTGAAGATTCCATTCTGAAGGACCTGGAGACAGAAACCAGCACTGCTCAAATTGGACATGGAAGTATTCTTGGTAAGAGATTGCACTCTGAAATCATAAAACAGACATAGATGTTGTGTTGTATGGAGTAAATAATGTGGGTTTGTTATTTCAGATGATAAAGCTCTGGAGGATACACAAGAAAAACCAAAGAAGAAGTCTTGTTGTTGACCTCCAGTGGTTCAAGAAGAAATAACCGATTTGTATTACAGGACAGAATAAATATTTAACCTAGTAGAAAACAAAGTGTTTTTGGTTGACATAACCAACCTCTGAGTTGGGGCATCACTAATGTACTCTCTGAGAGGGATAGACCGCCTTAGCAGAACACACATAAAAATAAGGGACTGACATCTGATATGATTTCAAACATTTGATTTATACTGTAGTATTAACGTCAGTATTTTGTACTGCTGCATAAACTGCCATTTAATAATTGCATTGTATGTTTTATTGCAACCTTTTGTATTTTTTTTTGTTTTGTTTATCTTCGTTTGGCAGACGAAATAAACATTATCACTGCGTACAGCTTATGAAATTTTTTATCAGTATTTGTATCTTAACCAAGTTTGAGAAATATATACAGTTGAAGTCAAATGTTTACATACACCTTGCAGAATCTGTAAAATGTTATTTTACCAAAATAAGAGAGATAATACAAAATGCATGTTATTTTTTTATTTAGTACTGACCTGAATAAGATATTTCACATAAAGGATGTTTATATATAGTCCACATGAGAAAATAATAGTAAGACTGACCATTTTCAAAAGTGCACACTTGATTCTTAATGCTGTGTTGTTACCTCAATGAGCCACAGCTGTGTTTTTTTGTTTGTTTGTTTGTTTGTTTAGTGATAGTGAGAGTCGCTTGTTTGTCCTGAACAGTTAAATTGCCTGCTGTCCTTCAGAAAAATCGTTCAGGTCCCAAAGATTCTTTTGTTTTTGAATGATTTTGACATCGTATCAAACTGAGGACAACTGAGAGACTCATATGCAACTATTACAGAAGGTTCAAATGCTCACTGATGCTCCAGTAGGGAAAAATAATGCATTAAAGAAACCCTCCACTTTTTTTTTGGAAATATTTAAAATATTTAAAAATATGTCCTATTTAAAACTTGAGTCTTCTGTAGTTATATCGTGCACATGTGCTGTGTGATATTACTCCACCTGCTGCGTCCATATTACGGCAGCAAACTTCCTTAACTATTACGCTGGAATAGGAGTGTAGTTCCTAATCTTATCAGCTTAGAAAATCACAGCTGTACATTTTCTGCCGGTATTAGTACACAGAAGAGTCAAGTTTTAAATAGGACAAATATCGAAACTTGTTGGTCATTTTTTGAACGCGATGCTATTGGTCTAATAGAATTCAATGATCTATGCTAAGCTATGCTAAAAGTGACATCGCCAGAACAGGAAAATGGCTGAATGGATTTCAAAACGGTAAAACTCAACTTATTAGGACTTGGAGAGAAAGCCTATTTCCAAAAAAAAAAAAAAAAAAAAAAAAAAAAAGGTGGAGCGTTCCTTTAAGAGCTGGGGGTGAAAACTTTTGAACAGAATGAAAATTTGTAAAATTTTCTTAGTTTGCCTAAATATCATCTATTTTTTCATTTAGTAATGCCCTTCAGAAGATACTTACATGTTTCTCAGAACAAAAATAAGTTAAATCTGATCTTCAAATTCAAAAGATGGATCTCAAAATCATACAGTCATTGTTGGTAAGGGTTCAAATACACAAAAATGCTGAAAACCCAAAGAGCTTATGGGACCTGAAAGGATTTTTCTGAAGAACAGCAGGCAATTTAACTGTTCAGGACAAACAAAGGACTCAGCAAATATCACAAAAAAAAAAAAAAAAAAAAGAACAGCTGTGGATCATTCAGGTAACAACGGTATTCAAAATCAAGTGTACGTAAACTTTTGAACGGGGTCATTTTTTTAAAATTCAACTATTATTTTCTTATGTGGACTATATGTAAATGTCTTTTATGTGAAATATATTCAGGTCAGTACTAAATAAAAAATAAGATCATTTTGAATGATCCCTCTTATTTTGGTCATATAATTAACATTTTGTAGATTCTGAAAGGTGTGTAACTTTTGACTTCAACTGTATATACAGCAGTGACAAACCGAAATATAGCGCTTCGCTTTTAAGTGTTATTCTATTCTATTCTATTCTATTCTATTCTATTCTATTCTATTCTATTCTATTCTATTCTATTCTATTCGAGGCAGACTTGTTTTTGACGGCGAATCTCCAATGCGCTAGGCGGTGCTGTGCTTCTGTCTATTACCACAAACCCGAAGAAGACACTATCGGTTTAGTTCATGAAACTAGAGAAATGTTGCATTATTTCTGGCAGATATAAATTAAGCTGTGCGTTGTCGGTGTATAAATGAATATTGAGCCTCTGTCTAATAAACCCGTGTCTTACAATTAGAAGAAGTTTTTGCAGAGCGTTTTCTGGGGTCAGAAGAAATGAGTCACGAGACTTGTAAACAAACGGAGGAGGACGACGGACTGTCATGAGCTTTATTGTGCTTCTTCATTTTCAAGCACTTTAACACTTTTGATAGTGCATATCATGTCGATTTGAAGAATGCGGAAGTGATGATGTTGATATCCTGCAGACTGCTTCAGCTCTGGATATTTCTTTGTTTGTAAATGTGTATGTGACTGACTCCATCATCAAGACAACAATGACTGTTACCATGAAGGCAAACAGGTCCTACAAACTTGTGGTGCACAAGAAGGGCTTTGGAGGGAGTGGTGAGAATGTTCTTCATATTAAAAACTAAACTGGTTTTAGTTTATGACACTGGTTAAATTAACATCCTTGTGTTTTTGCACGCATCTCTTAACACTCATTCTGTCTTTACAGATGATGAGTTGATGATGAATCCTAAAGTCTTTTCTCAGGTTAAACTGGGGGATATTGTTGAGATTGCACATCCAAATGATGAGTACAGGTGAGAGGAGCTTTCTTCTGATTTCTGCTAAAATGTAGCATTGCGTTGTAAAAGCATTAGGGAAAAACTATAAAAAGATATGATTTGCTTAAATGAAACATTTTGACGTCTTCTCTCTCTCTATACACTACCAGTCAAACGTTTTTGAACAGTAAGATTTTTAATGTTTATTTTATTTTATTTTATTTAAGTCTCTTCTGCTCACCAAGCCTGCATTTATTTGATCCAGAGTATAGCAAAAACTGAACATTTTGAAATAGTTTTACTATTTAAAATAACTGCTTTCTATTTGAATATATTTTAAAATGTAATTTATTTCTAAAGGGTTCAAAGCTAAAGGGTTGTTATAGAAACTAATACTTTTAGCAAGGATGCTTTAAATTGATCAAAAGATGATAAAGACATTTATAAAGTTACAAAAGATTTCTATTTCATATAAATGCTGTTCTTCTGAACTTTGTATTCATCAAAGAAACCTAAAATAAATTCTACTCAGCTCATAATAATAATAAATGTGTTTTGAGCAGCAATATTAGAATGATTTCTAAAGGATTGTGTGATTGGAGTAATGATGCTAAAAGTTCAGCTTTGAAATCACAGGAAATATTACATTTTAAAATATATTCCAATAGAAAATAGTTATTTTAAATTGTAAAAATTTATTTAAAATTTTTTATTTTGTTATTTTGCTGTTTTTGCTGTACTTTGGATCAAATAAATGCAGGCTTGGTGAGCAGAAGAGACTTAAAAAACATTAAAAATCTTACTGTTCAAAAACTTTTGACTGGCATTGTAAAAAAAAGTGTAAATTAAAAAAAGATAAATAAAAAGAAAATATTAATAAAAAGTAAGTAATAGGAACTTATTAGCCTTTTTTTTTTTCATTTTTATTTTCTACCTAAAACTAAAACAAATAAAAAACACATAAACTACATAAACTACATATTAAAAAATTCTAATATTAATATAATTTTAGGTCAATCTTACAAAAATACACTGCCGTTCAAAAGTCTGGGATCAGTAAAAAAAGTTTCTTACTTAAAATCGTAAGTTTAAGTTTCTTCTGCTCATCTTAGGCAAAAATCCAGAAAAAAAAAAAACAGTAATATTGTGAAATATTATTTCAATGTAAAATAACTGTTTTCTATGTGAATATATTTAAAAATGTATTTTTTTCCTGTGATGGAAAGCCGAATTTTCAGCATCATTACTCCATTCTTCAGTGTCACATGATCCTTTAGAAATCATTCTGATATGCTGATTTACTATCAATTTTGAAAACAGTTGAAATAACAGCATTTATTTAAAATAGGAAACTTTTGTAACAATATAAACTACCATTTCAAAATTTGTGGTCAGTAAATTTTTATTCCTTTAAAAAAAAAAGAAAAGAAATTAAAACTTTCATTCACTAATGATGTGTAAAATTGATAAAAAGTGATAGAAAAGACTTTATTAGAAAAGATTTCTATTTTAAATAAATGCTTTTTTTTTTTTTTTAACTTTTTTTTTTTTTACAAAATATTAGCCATCACATAATTGATAATAAAAGTAATAAATCTGCATGTTAGAATGATTTCTGAAGGATTATATGTAATGAGTAATTATGCTGAAAATTCAGCTTTGCATCACAGGAATACATTATACTTTAAAATATATTAAAATGGAAAACCATATTATTTATGTATTTTTAATCAAGTAAATGCAGTCTTGATGAGCTTAGGCAAATTCTTTAAAAGGAAAATTACAAATCTTACTGATCCCAAACTTTTGAATGACAGCGTATGTCTACATATGTTACATTACATCCTATAAAAAGTCATAATTTATTATATAATAAGAAATATATATTAACCTTTTTTAATTTCATTTTTATTTTTTAACCTAAACTGAAATAAAAATTAACTCTATCTATATAGACTTTGTAAACTATATATTTTAAAAAGTAAAATTAATCAAAATGGCAAAAGCATGCAATAAAATTATAAAAAAACTGAAAATATCTAAATAAAAATGTATTCAATGTATTAATATAGTAACACTGTTGTCTTCTACATTATACAGTATTGTATTTTACCTGGTATATTGGAAGCACTTTGTTATAATAAGTACATAGTATGTACACGTGGAACAGGACTGTAAAATAATTGTAATAAATGGTTAATAACTAGGTATGAACCCTGAACCTACCCTAAACCTAACCTTGACCTATGTAATTATCTTGTACTACCCAATACTTTCTTGTTAATTGGTAAGTTAATATATGCATTGATTTCTGTGTTTTTAATTTCTATGTCTTTGTCTTAGTCCTCTGCTGCTGCAGGTCAAGAGTTTGAAAGAAGACCTGCAGAAAGGTGAGTTTCAAATTTGCGCTTAATTTTCTGTTCTTGTATCACCTGTATTGCAGTGTTTATATTGTAAGCGATTTTCTTTTTTTCCACTAACAGAAACTATCAGTGTAGACCAGACTGTGGCTCAGGCCTTCAAACTTCGCGCCTACCAGGACGTCATCATCAATATTGTGGACCCCAAGGTATTTTATACAGAAATACTGTTTATGGCACAGTCCTACTATTTTAATGAAAGAGTATATAGTGATATAGCATTGCCTCTCGTACCTTATTTCCTAAATGGAAATTTAACAGGATGTGACTTTGGATCTGGTGGAGCTCACTTTCAAAGATCAGTATATTGGACGAGGAGACATGTGGAGACTGAAGAAGAGCTTAGTGAGTGGACTAGATTCAAATCAGCATGGGATGTTCATTTTTGATGCCTTGCAATAATCTTTATGTCTCTGATGTTCTTTCAGGTGAGCACATGTGCATATGTGACACAGAAAGTAGAGCTTGCAGGAATCAGGTAACAACGTTCATTATTACAGATACACATATGTGACCCTGGACCACAAAACCAGTCTTAAGTCGCTGGGGTATATTTGTTAACAATAGCCAAAAATACATTGTATGGGTCAAAATGATTGATTTTTCTTTTATGCCAAAAATCATTAGGAAATGAAGTAAAGATCATGTTCCATGAAGATTTTTTCTGTAAAATTCCTACTGTAAATTTATCAAAATTTAATTTTTGATTAGTAATATGCATTGTTAAGAACTTAATTTAGACAACTTTAAAGGTGATTTTCTCAGTATTTTGATTTTTTTGCACCCTCAGATTCCAGATTTTCAAATAGACGTATCTCGGCCAAATATTGTCCTATCATAACAAACCATACATCAATAGAAAGCTTATTTATTGATCTTTCATAGTATGTATACATCTCAGTTTTGTAAAATTTAACCTTATGACTGGTTTTGTGGTCCAGGGTCACATATGATTCTGATTGGTCAGTTAAGTAAGGGATAATCAACGGTTTGCCGTGCGTTAAAGGATTTTAAATGCACGACGTGGAGGCTAATAACCGCCCGACGCGAAGCGCATTTTAAATCCTTTAACGCACGGCAAGCCGTTGATTATCCCGCTTATTCCATGGTTATAGACAAATTAAAACTAGGATTGATATTTGCAAAATTTGACTGAATGGATAAAAAAGACGGTTATTTCCGTCAGTTATGACACGCAGCTCTAGCATTCTGGCCGCTTAAAATCAGACTCAGAGATTAAATAGTCCGGTAAAAATCACATTTATTTGAATGAAATCTAGCATTTGTTTCAGTAGATTATCGATCGACCAAGAGAGAGTGTAAAGGCAAGAGAGATGACAGTTGTGTGTGTGCGTAACGTTACCTGCCTGCATGCTGTGCGTCTCTCTCTACAAACAACAATTCATTCAAAAACAGCAGCTTTACCACCCCGTTGCTGAGGAATATAATGTAGCGATCTAGTATCTAGGCTATTTTAATAAGGATCGCAGGCAAACGCTGACAAGAAGTTTATGTATGCGATCTACGACCTCTCTCTCTCTCTCTCTCTCTCTCTCTCTCTCTCTCTCTCTCTCTCTCTCTCTGTGTGTGTGCTTTTGCGTGCATAAATTAAAGCAGCGCATTAATATAGAACGGTGATTAAACTGACTTGGAACTACCTGTGCATTAAACGGTTTTACTGCACACCTGCCAGCCAATCAGAATCCAGTATCCAGACATTCCATGGAATAAAGTATTTTACAGTCTGAAGTATGCATACAATGCCTTGTACACTGCTGTTTAAAAGTTTGGGGTCAGTTTTTGTGTATTTTTGAAAGAAATTAATACTTTTATACAGCAAGGATTCTAAAATTAATGCTTATTCATCATAAGTAAAGTAAAGACATTTAAAATGTAAAAAAAAAAAAAACAACAACAACATTTAAAATAAATGCTGTTCAGATATTCAAATAAATGCAGAATTTGTGAGCATAAGAGAAAATGTTTCAGTTGTGTATGTCTAACCAAAAAATGCTTCCAGGGCCCAGGCCAGTGAATTGTGGGTGAAAGGAGAGAAGGTCACTTGTGGCTACATTAGTGAAGATACAAGGGTAAGAATGTCTCCTTATAAATTAATTTTGTGTTACTTTCCATCACTATACATTTTTTCACATTTTCTCCACATAGGTGGTGTTTCGGTCCACCTCTGCTATGGTTTATATATTCATTCAGATGAGCTGTGAGATGTGGGACTTTGATATCTATGGTAAAGCGACCTTTTTTAACCTTTATCTGTGTTTTAAGAGTAAATCTGTTATTCACGTCATTTAAGCTGCTGTCTTCATTCACAGGTGATCTTTACTTTGAGAAAGCTGTCAATGGTTTCCTCT
Organism: Garra rufa; assembly: GCF_049309525.1. Taxonomy (NCBI): domain Eukaryota; kingdom Metazoa; phylum Chordata; class Actinopteri; order Cypriniformes; family Cyprinidae; genus Garra; species Garra rufa. Next base: position 35,013,338 of record NC_133383.1, read on the forward strand.
CGGATCTGTTTGCCAAATGGAAAGTGAGTGTCTGCTTTCTCATTAACCAGTAATAATGTTATTTGCACGATATAGCTGATTATGACACTCAGTTCTTTGGCACTGTGGGATTGTCTTTGTTAAAATATATCCACTTTTCTAGGAGAAGAACTGCAGCCATGAGGTTACAGTGGTGTTGTTCTCTCGAACCTTCTACTCTGCTAAATCAATGGGTAAGTGTTTCATATTTAAAAGTGCTTGGTTGTATAATTTTAGTGATAGTAATTGATTATGTATCTTTCTTCATGTAGAAGAGTTCCCAGAGCTCCAAAGAGCATCAATCCGACAAGACCATGAGGGACGTTATTATGAGGATTTCTACAGGTCTAGAAGCTTATCAAGCATCAAGTGTACCGGTGTATTTGTACTGTTTGAAGAAGGAGTCATTATTTTTTATTCTTTTCCAGGGTGGTGGCACAGAATGAAAGGCGTGATGAGTGGACCTCCCTGCTCATCACCATTAAAAAACTCTTCATACAGTATCCTGTGCTGGTGCGTCTTAAAGGAGCAGGTGCGTATGCAATTCATGCCGATATACAGGGTATGAGTGTGATAATGCGTTTATACAACAGTTTGATGGCATGAATGTGTAAATGCATAAGAAACGACAACGGAGTGTCTTTAAAAACCCTCTTTTGTGCAGAACTGCTTTCTTCTGTCGCTGATTTAAATCTCAGTTTGACAGTTTAACAGCTGAGCCCAAGCCTCTGTTACTAATTTGAAAACGTCACTTTAAAACTAGTAATGAAGGAACGTTGAGTTGCTTCATTAAAAGCATATTGTATTACTGTATTAAAATCTCAACTGTATTATGTAGAGTATTATGAGCAAGAGATGATCTGAACGAGTGTGATTACCTGAATCGAATACAGCTTTCATTCTTCAGCTCAATCTCATATTCACAATAAAACATTAGTTTGGATGTCCGTTGAGAAAAGCAATATCTTTGTCGTACTATCCTTTCATTAGTTAAGAGTGATATCCCATGACAGCACAGCTCAGTGCATCAGTCTCTTTCAATATAAAAGTCTTTAATGCTGACTCATAAAAACAGCGTCGCCATCTGATGGTGGAACGTTGAGTGGTGAACGGCCTCTGATGCCCTAGACTCTAGTGCTCACATATCCAAAAACATCTATGCAAATTTTCAAATGTTATCTTAAAACTTAAAACTACATTCCGTGACACAAGAACAGTGTTATTATATTAATTATAGTGGATTTGGATGGCCATGACACTTGCTGTGAGAAATGACACAAACAGCGTGATATAAACACTCCTCTCAGCCAATCATAATTAAGGACCATAAAGAACTGTTGTGTACTGTTGTGATGCAAATCAGAATTTTTAGCATCATTACTCCAGTCTTCGGTGTCACATGATTCTTCAGAATGCATTTTAATATGCTGATTTGCTGCTAAGGAAACTTTCTTTTTATTATCAAAAATGCCAATATTGCAAGGGTACGAGTCTAAATTGACAGATTTTGTTTGCATCTTAATATTGCAGATGGATTTCTGTGCGGGCACAATTCCACTGCTGCTCAGGGGAATTATCTGGAAGCTATCAACTTGTCTTTCAATGGTTGGTATTTGTGTATTTAGTCTGTATTCCTATGGTACTTCAGTAGGGCTGTTTGTCCTGAAATCAGTGTCCTGTTTTCTCGCTTTCAGTCTTTGATAAGCACTACATCAACCGTAACTTTGACCGTACGGGGCAGATGTCAGTGGTCATTACTCCAGGAGTGGGTGTGTTCGAGGTGGACCGCTTGCTCATGATCCTCACCAAACAGCGCATGATTGACAATGGTCAGTGAGTGTGCTGTACATTTGCTGTTTGTCTTATAGCACAGTGCGGTGGACGCTAATGGTATGGTATCTTCCTAACAGGCATCGGTGTAGATCTGGTTTGCATGGGAGAGCAGCCCCTCCACGCTGTTCCACTCTTCAAGGTTGGTAAAGACCATATTAGGTTTGACATTTGAGCATAAAATCACATCTAAATGTTTCTAAATGGGAAGAAAAACATTTTCATATCGTTTTATCAGTTGCATAACCGCACAGTGCATGGAGACTCTAGAATTGGCGATGACTACAACCTGCCTCACTGGATCAACCACAGGTGAGATTTGAGAGTTTTTGATTGGTGGTTGCACTGGTTAGTTACTAGATGCAAAAAAAAAACATCATTAGGTTAGATGAGCTCACTATGATAAATAAATAAATTCTACAGCTTTTACACGTCAAAGAGCCAGAACTCATGCAGCTGTTTTACACCACGGATCAAGCTGGCTGGAAAAAAGGTTAGATATATTACACTTTAACTGACAATTCTTTCTGACTTTGTAATATTTTTATTATGAGGTCGGCTTAGTGTTTGTAAAGCTGCTAATGAAGCTGCTGTCACTTTGATGCCTTTTCCATTTAAGGCTCATGCTGAGAAAGCCAGAAGCAGCAAAGAACATTGTAAGTTTAGGTTTTATGTTTTAGTTCAAGATTGTATAAGAGTTTGCTGTAATCTGACTCATCTGAAGTTGGATTGCTCTTTCTCAGCTCTTTGTGCCCCCAAAGATACTGAGAACAGCCTTCCGATCCAAGTGGACTATGATGCATATGATGCTCAGGTCTTCAGGCTTCCTGGACCTTCCAGAGCTCAGAGGTCCACCAACTTCAGGTATGTTAAACAAAAGTCCTGTCATTCATTTTTATTTTTTGAGTAAAACATTTCTTGAATTGTGACTGCAGTGTTACACATCTGCTTGCTTTGAGCTTCCGGATGAGAAATATGTATCTGGAAATTTTTGTAAATACATGTTTGTAAAGTAAATTTTTGGAAGGCCAAAATCATTGACAGAAATGGTGGATAAGCTGTGTTTTGACTGTGTGTCGTTGTCTATTTCATATGGACACTAGAGCTGGGTTGACAATATTGATTTCTTGATTTTAATACATAAAAATTTGATAAATCTGTTAGTCTGTGCTGTGCTCATTTCAGTTTACCTGTAAACAAAACTTCACTAAAAATTACTTGTAGCGTGCCTACCATCCAGTAGTTGCAATAAGCTTTGTGGTTTATTACTTTTGATATGATGTACTAAGATATTCTGTCAATTGCATTATGAAATTCAAACAATAAGGACAGTTTAGCTCTCTTTAATGTAGGATGACAAAATGATGTAGTGCCTCAGCTGATAACAATTTCACCTAACATTACATTTACCTTAGGAAAGTCATAAATTCATTACATGTGGCAATTATATGAGAGATAAACTCACAGTTCTGTCTTTTTTTTCTCTAAATTGTGAGATATAAATGGGCAATTGCGAGTAATAAAGTCAGATTTGCAAGAAGTATTTTTCTCACAATTGCAAGTTCATAACTCATCTTCATAATTTTTTCTCACAATTGTGAGATATAAAATGAGTTATAAAGTCCAGTTCTGAGGGGAATTTTTTTTCTCTCAGAATTTATATCTCTCAATTCAGAATTGTGAGATGTGAACTCACAATTGTAAGAAATTAAGTCAGAATTGTGAGAAATAAAGTCAGAATAATGAGATATTAACTTTTCTCAGAATTGCGTGTTTGTATCTAACAATTCTGACTTTTTTCTCAGAATTGTGAGATATAAACTGGAAATTGTGAGTCATAAAGTCAGAATTGCGAGATATAAACTTGCTGTTATAAAGTCAGAATTGCAAAAAATAAACTCACAATTGCAAACAATTCTGACATTTGTGTTCGCATCTTGCAATTCTGACTTTTTTCTCAGAATTGTCCAGCTCTGAGGGGAAAAAAGACAGATTTTTTTCTCAGAATTTATATTTCACAATTTATGATTCAGAATTTTGAACTCGCAATTGTGAGAAAAAAAAAAATTCCGAGATAAAAAGTCACAATGACCCTTTTTTTAT
>NC_133383.1:35017788-35069901 GCF_049309525.1 Garra rufa
CGTTGGCTCCAATTGAAGTCCACAATATGGAGAAAATCCTGGAATGTTTTTCTCAAAAACCTTAATTTCTTTTTGACTGAAGAAAGAAAGACATGAACTATGGATGATATGGGGGTGAGTAAATTATCAAGAAATTTTAATTCAGGAGTGAGCTAAGTCTTTAAGAGTCACAATATTGGAAGAAAACTGACATTTTATGCGATTTTGAAATTTTTTAAAAGCTGATTCTTTGTAGTGCATCAAAAACATACAATCCAGCTGGTATAGTCTGATTCTCAAACAGAAGACATTTATGAGTCGATTCTTTGTTGTGAATTCAACACTTACAATGCAACTAGTGTAGTTTGAGTCCCAAACAACTCTTGTGACCTGACTCTTGTGACCTGGTTCTTTGTTGTGAATCAAAAAACATGCGGCGTGACTGTTATAGTCTCATTCCTGAATGAATGATCTTAGATGAGTTGGCAACACAACTTGTGTAGTCTGAGTCTCAAACAAATGACTCCTTGTCATGTGTTTTGCAGCGATTCAAAAAACTTGCAGCAGATGACTCTCATGAGTAGGTCCATTTTGGTGTTTTTAGGCTTGTGAGACAAGTAATTAAAGATTCAATTATGAGTTATGGAATGAATTGAAATTAAAAACTGCATTCATTCATTAGTCAATATTTGGAAACACTCCACTTTTTTGGAAATAGGCTCATTCTCCAACTCCCCCCGAGTTAATAAGTTGACTTTTACCGTTTTGAAATCCATTCAGCCGTTCTCCTGTTCTGGCGATATCAGTTTTAGCATAGCTTAGCATAGATCATTGAGTCCTATTAGACCAGACCTGGGCATTTTACGGCCCCCGGGCCATACACGGCCCTCTCGATATCCTTGACCGGCCCGCGTGAAGTAATTGGTTAATTAAAATTCAAACGAAAATGGGCCGTGCCATGACCAGTTCTGATAAAGAGAGTCAATGGAAATCTTATTTTGCTATTTGACCGCAAAATAACCCATAAACACGCAACCGCGCTGCTTTTATTTTGTTTGTGTGACCGTATGCGCACCCTCACACAAATGTGTTCGCGATCAGAGTATGTGAGCGCAGAGGTATGATTTTGAATGGAGGGAGCGGCGGATTTTTGAAAAGTCGGAGCGTCGTGGTTTTCACTTGCTCCAATAGTCAAGAGCGCTCCACCACCGCTCTATCATGAGTACAATTCATGCCAACGGTCCGTAATATAACTGCATATTAAGTAGGGATGTCACAATACTCAATATAATATCGAACCGTTCAGTACGACATTCAAGGTTCAATACGCGCTTGTGAATTGCGGTTTTTCGGTTTTGCATCTAAATATCTTCCTTCCTTTTATTCCTCTTGGAATTTGCTGTATGTTTGCTCACAATTTCATGTGCTGAAATGAGAAAACGCTTCCCCTCTTATATTTGAAAAAAATAACGCAACACGCAGAGCAACTTCCATTCTAATGACATGCAATCATAAGCCTTTCAAAACCTGTTGTCCAACAAAAGTTATAAAAACAAGTTACAAAAACATTATAACTTGTTTTTAATTCACAACATCAGTCGAGCGTTTGAAATAACTTCCTTATGTTGTGATCAGATGTGGATTCTCATCACAGAATGAGGTTGACAATTCAGCAATTCTATACTCATATTCAATGTATGTCGATTAGCAATGGCTTATGAAAATACCCGAGATGGCTTGAAGAACACAGATAAACCATTATTGCAGACGAGTGTTTATTGTCCTTAGATTTCATCATTCAAAACGTTTACCGTTATATCTTGTTTTTAATAAGTTACTGCAATAGCGATGCTTTTATCCATATTAGAGAAGCTGGAACGGAACGTTATTAGCGCTACTTCTTTGATGCATGTGTGTTTTGTTTTGTTTTTGCACAAGGGCGCCCTCTGGCATCCAGTATGAATGAAACCCATTCTATTTTGCGTAAAAATCAAAAAAAGTATACCTCTCTCAAAAGAAAAATTAAGCAGACACATACTAAACCACACTTTATCTAGTGTGCAGAGGTTTACAGGAGTATTTTGTTAATTTGTTCCAAAAAAATCACACTGAAGTGGCAAGATATATACCGAGGTACGTATTGAATCGTGGGCTAACTGTATTGTTGCATCCCTAATATTAAGCAGGAATACGTATGTTAAACATATTTAGCTTTATAGAGATGGATCACTCAAATCAGAAATAATGTGAAGGCTATGATGACGGCAATGGATATGAGCAGTAAATTATAGTTCACAAGGAATTAGTTTGTTCCTTTTAGATACTAAATATTTTCAGGTGACAGCATCATTTAAACAGGTAGGCCTACAGAACAAAAGCAGCAAGGACTTTTTACAAAGCTTTATATATTGAGGGATGCAGTAATCAAAACCAGCGTTGTGATATCCCACAAAATCGTGAAAAAAGTAAGCCATTCTCAGGTAAAACAATCAAACACTGGGGGCACTTATTGCTTTTTATATGAAGTATATCATATACTTCATATAAAAAGCAATAAGTGCCCCCAGTGTTTTACTTGTGTGTATGTGATGCTGGTCTTTAAAACACAAATTGTTGTATAAAGTTAATAGTTTTTGAAACAAAAATTTGCATTTCCAGAATTAAGTGCACTTGTTCAAGCCTAACACAGGCTAGATTTCTCTTATTGAGCAAAAAAAAAAACAACAACACTGGGGCATTACTTGCTTTTTTATAAAAAGTTGATGTTGTGATGCTGGTTTTTGAAATGCATATACTTGCATCTTTGTTTAAAGTTGCTAGTATTTTACACTTCAAAATACAATTTTCAAACTGTTTTTATGAATGTTTATTAAATTGGGATGCATTTGTGTGCTCCAAATTTTCAGTCTCACTGTAGTGTTTCATTTATTCTTTTTTTATTAAGAGAAATAAAGGCAAAACTGAGTTGTGTATTGGTTCGGCCCTCAAAAACTGGCCACGTTTCTAATGTGGCCCCTTGAGAAAAATAATTGCCCACCCCTGTATTAGACCAATAGCATCGCATTCAAAAATGACCAATGAGTTTCGATATTTGTCCTATTTAAAAGCACAAAAAGGACAAATATCGAAACTTGTTGGTCATTTTTGAATGCGATGCTATTGGTCTAATAGGACTCAATGATCTATGCTAAGCTATGCTAAAACTGATATCGCCAGAACAGGAGAACGGCTGAATGGATTTCAAAACGGTAAAAGTCAACTTATTAACTCGGGGGGGAGTTGGAGAATGAGCCTATTTCCAAAAAAGTGGAGTGTCCCTTTAAACTTCAAGTTATTCCAATCTTATAGGAATTTCTTTCTTCTGTTGAGCACAAAAGATATTTTGAAGAATGTTGGTAACCAAACAGTTAATGGTAGCCACTGACTGCTCAACAGAGGAAAGTAATTCCTACAAGTTCAGAACAAATGCAGAGTGAGTAAATTATGATATAATCTTGGAGTAATTTATCCCTTTAATGTCATTGTCAAATAAAACAGAATTGTTTGAGAGGAATCAGAATTCTTGGGGCCACTTTTGTATTTTTTTTCTTCATTTGTGTTATTACATTGGCTGGACATCAAATGACTGTTCTCTCTGAAACCAGAGGTTGAGTTCATGTTGTTACTGCTCTTGCTTTTATAGGAACACCAGTGAACCGTGGTTCCTTTGAGGATTACTCCAGTCCAGATCCGAGTGAGTTCTTCCCCATCATTGAAGAGAATCAAAAACACATCCCAACTCCAGTATCCATTACTTCGACATGAATGAAAATTTACCCCATATATATATACCCTCAGAAATATACATTTGTTAGCTGCAAATACTTCTATATTTCAAAGGGGAGGAAATCTGGTATCTATTGTTGATTTAAGGTACTTAAGTCTTTGCTCACATCTTTGATTTTGGCACTTCTGGGTTAGAAACTTCAAATCAGGTGTGCCCTTGAAGGAATTACTCTTCTTTATCTTTATATAAGGTTGTTTGGATATCTCAGTATGGTGCGGTTGTTCATATCAATGGAGTTGAGTGGCTGTGTTGTTTATGGGTGAAAGTTTGATGAGCGAAAAAGGTGGTCCACAACCTCTGAGGGAATTCACTATACAGTTAATTGGCTAGTCTTAATTAACGAATAAGAATTGAACATCGTGATTCATTGGAAAATACATTAAAAAGGTGTAGGCCACGCTAGCAAATTAATTTGATAGTGATATTCACAAATAAGAAGTGAACATTTTTAACATTAGGTTGTAAAGGGTGTAGGCTAAGCTAGCATGCTAATCGGCTAGTGATATTCACAAATAAGAATTAAATGTTTGCTCCATTAGAGTATAAAGGGTGTAGGTTAAGATATCACACTAATTAGCTAGTGATATTCACAAATAAGATGCATGTAGCACACAGAGTCAGGTGCTAAAATGGCAACCAAACACTTCTAGCAATGGGCGCAATTCATTGAGTGAATTCCACCTCAGATTTGTATGGGATTTCTGTCTTTCTCTCTGTACCATCTTTTCCCGGGGGTTTACCTGTATTTCCAAAATTCCCATTTCTCTCTAATCAAGTATCAAACTTCAGTTCCCTCCTGCTCACGAGCTTTGTAACCCGCAATAAATTCACCAGTCACAAATATGTACAATCACAGTGCCTCACGCATGCCTTGCTTGAATGCTACAACAAGTACTGGTCGTCTTTTCTGCCAATTGTGTGTTTGTACAGATGGCCGTTCACACTTATTACTCATCAGTGATGTCACGATGCTCACAGTGCCTTTAGTGCATGTTAATTTTGCACGTAGTGTTCACTGTAATTTCAGTTCAATTACGACAGTGATGGTAACACACTCCTTTTTCTTTCCCCACATTCTCTTTTTCTCTTCCTCCTTGTTCTGCGTGTTGGTATGTGTCTGTCTGCCTGAAACTGTTCACCCTCTCTACTTCTGCCTCCTCCTCTCTCTCAATCTGTCTGCTAATTTTCAATCGGGCCTTGCGTGTGAATGTGTACGAATGCGGTCTGTTGCGTCAACGTGGTGTGTGTGTCTACGTGTCATGCGCTGTGGGACGCTCTGTGTGTGTGTGTGATGGGGGTGCTCCTGAAGTCCTGCTGCTGTCTGCCCCTCCGACAGTGCCTAGTTTTTGCTGCACGGTCGGGGTGGACTGGAAGTCCCTCACGACTCCCGCCTGCCTCCCACTCACCACTGATTACTTTCCCGACCGCCAAACCCTGCAGAATGACTACACAGAGGGCTGCTACGACCTGCTGCCACACACTGACATGGAGAGGTACAAACACATTAGGGGTTGGGTGATATAGGTCTAAAAAGGCTTTCATATTTTTTCTATTTCCTATTTGTATGCATTAAATACAGGTGAGGTCAAAAGTTTACATACACCTTGCAGAATCTGCAAAATTTTAATTTTACCAAAATAAAAGAGGATAATACAAAATGCATGTTATTTTTTTATTTAGTACTGACCTGAATAAGATATTTCACATAAAAGATGTTTACATATAGTCCACAAGAGGAAATAATAGTTGAATTGATAAAAAATGACCTTGTTCAAAAGTTTACATACACTTGATTTGTAATACTGTGTTGTTACCTGAATGATCCGCAGCTGTGTTTTTTTGGTTTAGTGATATTTGTTCATGAGTTTGTCCTTGTTTGTCCTGAACAGTTAAACTGCCTGCTGTTCTTCAGGAAAATGCTTCAGGTCCCACAAATTCATTGGTTTTTCAGCATTTTTGTGTATTTGAACTCTTTCCAAAAAACTGTATGATTTTGAGATTTATCTTTTCACACTGAGGACAACTGAGGGACTCATATGCAACTATTACAGAAGGTTCAAACGCTCACTGATGCTTCAGAAGGAAAAACAATGCATTAAGAGCCAGGGGTGTAAACTTCTGAACAGAATGAAGATTTTCTTATTTTGCCTAAATATATATTTTTTTCATTTAGTAGCTACAGTTAAATTTACCCTGATCAAAAAGTTTTCACTCCCTGGCTCTTAATGCACTCCCCAGCTCCTTCTGACGCATCAGTGAGTGTTTGAACCTTCTGTAATAGTTGCTCAAAATCATACAGTCATTGATGGAAAGTGTTCAAATTCACAAAAATGCTGAAAAACCAAATAATTTGTGGGACCTGAAGGATTTTTCTGAAGAACAGTGCGCAGTTTAACTGTTCAGGACAAACAACGGACTCAACAACTATCACTAAACAAACAAAAAAATATATTTTCCTATTATTTCAGTTATTTAAATAATCATGTTTGTTACTGTTAAACTGTTACTCATGATGCTACAAAGAAATCTTCACCAATCCAAGAACTGAAACAAGAAAATTGCGCCAAATAAACACCCGCCTACTACTATGAAACACTGACAGTGATTCTATGCGCCTGGAAAAAAATCTAAATTCTCACACTTTTTCTCAGACTTTTGAACCCCACTGTAGATTTTATATATTTTAAGGTCTAAGTCCAAAATGAATGCTCTCTATCTTTTGTAGACGTGATGACGAGTCTCCAGTGATGTCGGCCCATCAGGTGTTTGAAGAGTTCATCTGTCAACGTCTGATGCAAGGCTACCAGATTATTGTACAGCCTAACAGGAAGCCACAGCCCGCTATAGCCCCACCCCTCAGCAGCAGCCCCCTTTATTCCCGAGGTACATCCCCTGCTGGATGCCCCGCGGCTCTGCACACCAGTTGGTTTTGAAAAATAGACTTGTCTTCCTGTTATAAATCATGCTGCATTGTGGTGAGAGATTTAAAGGTGTGCTTTTCAGGGCTGGTGTCTCGACGTAAACCAGAGGAGGAGGAGAGCATTTACTGGCTCAGTATGGGGAGAACCTTTCATAAAGTCTGCCTTAAAGATAAGATCATTACCGTCACCCGCTACCTCCCAAAGTCAGTTTACATTTTTAGTCTTTCAGGGTTTGTTCACACTTGTAGCTCAGTTTGTTTGGTTAATTTGGTCCCTGGACCACAAGACCACTCTTAAATAGAATGGGTATATTTGTAGCAATATCCAACAGTACATTTTATGGGTCAAAATGATCTATTTTTCTTTAATGCCAAAAATCATTAGGATATCATGTTGCATGAAGATATTTTGTAAATTTCCTACCCTAAATATATCAAAACTTAAATTTTGATTAGTAATATGCATTGCTAAGAATTCATTTGGACAAATTTAAAGGCTTTTTTTTTTTTTTTTTTTTTGCACCCACAGATTCCAGATTTTCAAAAAGTTGGATCTTGGTGAAATATTGCCCTATCATAACAAAGCATGCATCAATGGAAAACTCATTGATTTATCTTTCAGTTATGAATCTCAATTAAAAAAACATTGACCCTTATGACTGGCTTTGTGGTTCAGGGTCACATTTGGTCCTGGTCCGCTTAGCATTCACACTGGCATTTTTGACAGCAAACCTAAAGATATTGAACCTAAAGGGATAGTGATACGTTCACAACCTGATTGGTCATGTTGAATAACATATATTTTGTGACGGAACTCACCAAACACTCAGAATGAAAGGAAAAGGTTTGTTCAACTTAAAGCTCATTGTTGCGTGAATATGATTTTATTTTCACCACCTAAGAACTCACAAAGAGCTCATAAAAGGCACTTTACCTCCTTGTTGCTCCATGTTTGCCTTCTGCTCATTTTGTTTTGGATACACCACTTGTTCCCTTTCTTAAAATCATGTTGCATCACATTGCATGTTCTTGGTTCGTTTGGAAGTATTTGATTGTGTTTATATTTAATTCGAACCGCACCAGAGTTCGTTTCGGAGAGGACTGAGACCCGTCTTTTTAGTGGTCTCGGTCTGCTTGTTTGGTGCACACCAAGGTTCGGATGGCAGGATTCACACTTACTCAAATAAACCACACTAACAGAGCAATCGCACCAGAGTTCGTTTTTATTCAAACCAAACATGACAAGTGTGAACACACCCTCAGTATCATGTAATTTGTTCTTCTAGAAATACCTACAAGTGCGTTTTGTGTGTCTGTAGGTATCCCTATGAATCCACACAGATTCAGTACAGCTACAATCTGTGCCCTCCGCATGCAGACGCCCACTTCCTGCCATTCTGGGTGGAGTTCAGCCACGAGCGGCTGGAGGAGTACAAATGGAACTACCTAGACCAGTACATCTGCTCTGCTGGCTCAGAGGACTTCAGGCAAGTGGCTTTACTAGCACTCTGATACAAAATCTACATCGGCAGATGCCCATAAGATCCCATTCCTGTCTCATCCGCAGTCTTATCGACTCTCTGAAGTTTTGGCGCACACGCTTCTTGCTGCTGCCAGCAGGCGGAGCCAGGCGAGTGGCGGATGGTGAGGGTCACTGGGACGTGTATGGAGAGGGAATGGGGGCCGGGCGGGATGGCCTTTCTGGCACTGGGGACTGGTCTCTTTTGGATGGATTTATCCGCTTTTTGGAAGGCCTGAACAGGATTCGCCGCCGTCACCGATCTGATCGAATTATTCGTGTGAGTACACATATACAGGATAAGCACAAATTAACCTTCCATCAGGGTGATAAAATAACAACTGCTGTGTTTATTACAGAAAGGAGCTACTATTAAAGGCCTCCAGGTCACAGGACCGCTCTCATCCCACAACCCAGAACCTATAGCGCCCCCTGTGGGGAAAAAGGGCACCTCTGCTCTCTCTGCACTCTTGGAGCTGGATCAAACACAGAAGTGAGTTTGTGCAGGCAGATATTGGTAAACCCAACAAAATACAATACTGCAGTGCTACGTCAATGAGAAACAAGTGTTTGTGCGTGCCAGAGACAATGAGATTTGGGCTTTTATCTAGTACCACATATGGTAAGGGTTTTATAAAATGCCAGAGATTCCAGGATTTTTTTCTAATGCTGGTGAGATGTCTTTGATCTGCAGGAGTTTAGAAGAGCAGCAGCTTGCTGCTCAGCATGGTGGGAAATCATGTGGACCTTTCAGTGAAGCTGCCAGCGTTGCCCTAACAACCACCTATGTCGATAGCCCCCGTAAGGTGAGAGCCTAAGGCAGACCGCCGAACGGACTGTGCTGTTGTCTAGTTTCTGGCTTCCGGTGTGCCTCTTTGTGCTTTTTGTGTGAGGAAGAGGCTATTGTATTTGTACAATGTGTATTGCTTGCTGGCTTTTTGATTATTTTTGTTTAATTTTCACCTTTATCTGCTTGGTTTTAAAGACTGATCACAGTATTTGAGACAGAATTAAAAGAAATTCAATTATAAAATGCCACAATAATGTAATAAAGGAGAGTTAATATGTGATTAGTTGTCATTAACAACACAATTTAGCATCAGTTGGCAATCCCTGCTTTTTATTTGTGACCCTGGACCACAAAACCTTAATAGCATGGGTATATTTGTAGCAACAGCCAACAATACATTGTATGGGACAAAATGATCGATTTTTCTTTTATGGCAAAAATCTTTAGGATATTACAGTGAGGACAGAATTATTTGATCTCCTGCTGATTTTGTATGTTTGCCCACTGACAAAGAAATAATCAGTCTATAATTTTATTGGTAAGTTTATTTGAACAGTGAATGACAGAATAACAAAAACACATTTTTAAAAAGTTATAAATTGATTTGCATTTTAATGAGTGAAATAAGTATTTGACCCCTTTGCAAAACATGACTTGGTAATTGTTGGCACTCACAGAAGCCACCAGGTTTGCACAAATCTCAGGAGGGATTTTGTCCCACTCCTCTTTGCAGATCCTCTCCAAGTCATTAAGGTTTCGAAGCTGACGTTTGGCAACTCGAATCTTCAGCTCCCTCCACAGATTTTCTATTGGATTAATGTCTGGAGACTGGCTAGGCCACTCCAGGACCTTAATGTGCTTTTTCTTGAGCCACTCCTTTGTTGCCTTGGCTGTGTTTTGGGTCACTGTCATGCTGGAATACCCATCCACGACCCATTTTCAATGCCCTGGCTAAGGGAAGGTTTGGACGGTACATGGCCCTATCCATCGTCCCTTTGATGCGGTGCAGTTGTCCCCTTAACAGAAAAACACTCCCAAAGCATAATGTTTCCAACTCCATGTTTGACGGTGGGGATGGTGTTCTTGCGGTCATAGGCAGCATTCCTCCTCCTCCAAACACAGCGAGTTGAGTTGATGCCAAAGAGCTCATCTGACCACAACACTTTCACCCAGCTCTCCTCTGAATCATTGAGATGTTCATTGGCAAACTTCAGATGGGCCTGCGGGCGCTGCAGGATGACAGTCCTTCACAGTGTAGTGTGTTACCAATTCTATGGTCCCAGCTGCCTTGAGATCATTGACAAAATCCTCCTGTGTAGTTCTGGGCTGATTCCTCACTGTTCTCATGATCATTAAAACTCCACAAGGTGAGATCTTGTGTGGATCCCCACACCGAGAGAGATGTGTTTCTTGCATTTGTGACTAATTGCACCAACTGTTGTCACCTTTTCACTAAGCTGCTTGGCGATGGTCTTGTAGCCCATTCCAGCCTTGTGTAGGTCTACAATCATGTCCCTGACATCCTTGAACAGCTCCTTGGTCTTGGCCATGGTGGAGTGTTTGGAATCTGATTGATTGGTTGTTTCTGTGAACAGGTGTCTTTTATACAGGTAACAAACTGAGATTAGGAGCATTCCCTTTAGGATAGTGCTCCTAATCTTTGCTCGTGACCTGTATAAAAGACACCTGGCAGCCAGAAATCTTGCTGATTGATAGGGGATCAAATACTTATTTCACTCATTAAAATGCAAATCAGTTTATGACTTTATTGAAATGCATTTTTCTGGATTTTTCTTGTTGTTATTCTGTCTCTCACTGTTAAAATAAACCTACTATTAAAATTATAGACTGATCATTTCTTTGTCAGTGGGCAAACGTACAAAATCAGTGGGTATCAAATATTTTTTTTCCGTCACTGTAAGTAAAGGTCACGTTACATTAAAATCTTTTGTAAAATTCATACAAATTAAGACATAATTGAGGTTATTTTCTCAATATTTTGATATGTTTGCACCCTCAGATTCCAGATTTTCAAATAGCTGTATCTCGACCAAATATTGTCCTATCCTAACAAACCATACGTCAATGCCAAGCGTATGTATTCAGCCTTCAGATGTTGCATAAATCTCAATTTCAAAAAAATTGACCCATATGACTGGTTTCGTGGTCCAGGGTCATGTTTATTTTATAAAGTCTTCCTGTTGTTTTAGTATTGAATGGTGGATATTATTTGCAGTGGGTTTATGTTTTATTGCTCCTTCCTTGCCTCTTTTGACCTTTGCGTCCTCCTCTTCCATTACTGCCTTGTTCTTGCTCTGATCTCTGGGGGTTATTTTCTCCCTTTCTGGTGTTTTCCTCCTAAAATGCTGACAGGATGCTGCCTTCATTTTGGACTTTATTCGTAGTCCACGTTCCTCCTACATCTGTCACTCTCAGGTCAGTCACTGCCCCCTCTTTGCTCTGTGAAAACCGCCTTTTTCTCGCAATGCGCGTGTGTGCATGCCTGCGTACTTGTCCAACCTCTCAAAAGCATTTTAAATGTGAAGGTTGATGTTTCTATCTGATGTTTTTGTAGTCAGAGTGATAATAAGGAGACATTTCTGTTTGTCTGTGTATCCATACTTAATATAACAAAATGTAAATGTAATATTATAGTCACTACATTTAACATCCTAACCACTGTGCGTTCTGCTGTAGTGTTAGACTGCACCACTCCTGTTGGCCAATTGAAGAATGCATGTGCATTTTTCATTCAATCTTACTTCACATCCTGTGCTCATTTAGAGTACTGCTAATCTCACGTAGCCAGATTTTTGTCTAGCGGCATACACTAACTGTTCCACATAGCAGCTAATTCTGGCCAGGAGCAGATGGGAAGAGGCCATCTGACCAACAAGTAAAGCAAAGAGTCTTCACATTTCCTTTTTTTAGTACATGATATTTAGCAGCAGGTCTATCTAACATTTATAGGGGCTTTCGCACCAGAGGAATCTTTTCATAGTTTCTTGAAATATTGGCAGAATTACCCGCTCTTTGGCGTGTTCGCACCGCAGGAACTAGGATCAGTTTTTGTTCCTGAAAGTCCATTTAGGGGAACTAAATTAGCTCCTACTTCAAAGTAGGGTCTAAAACAGTTCTATAGGAGCTATCAGTAACGTAAGTGTACACTGATTGGCCAAACGCATACGAAACACCAGCTACATTTAATATGACTATTGGCCTTTTTAAAAAGCCAAGTAAACAAAAAAGTGAAAAGCCCTATATAAGACTTTGTCTCTTAGCACAATATTTTGCTCTTTCAGTCGCGTAAATTGTGAATTTACATTCCATCTCCATTATCACGAAGCCCACAACACAACAAAAACAGCTCAGAGGATGCCGTCCTCCATTTACCGCTTTAGAGTTCCTGCGGCTGGTGCGAATGCAACCTAGAGAATGGCCTAAGATGGAAATTGATTCTCTGGGAACTACCATGCTGGCTAATTCCTAGAACTATGTGGTGCGAAAGCCCCTTATGATACCACAGTAATCGACAAGTGAAATAAATAATGTCAAAGTGGTTTACGAAGAGAGTTTCTGAAGACAACATCAAATAAATTGTTAGAAAACTTGTGTAGGTAAGTAGATATTATCTATGTAAGATGCATACCTGCTAGTCACCAGATGGAGATAGCATGAAGATATCTCAGCATTTTGCTCCCCTTGTTAGTCCTGCGTAGTGCTGTTTTTAAACTTGTATGCATGAAGTTAACTTGACACATTCCTACTGGGTTCCTCAGCTGCCAGTGGAACAGCTTCCAGCAAATCACACTGAGGGTGGGTTGTCGGACAAAGGAGGAAACCAACCATTAGAGAGACCTTCAGCTATATCCCAAGCCACAGGAGACCCAATCCCAGGCACTGGTGCAGAGACTGGGTAAGAGAATGCTCTGCCTTATTCCAACTGTCAGAACATTGCTTACTATGTATTCAAATTAGAAATTTCCACTTTTTTATGTCTTGTTACAGCGGGCAGTCAGGGTCCAGTGGATTGAGTCTTTCCTCATCTTCCACACTAATGGAGATCCTGGAAGCCATTAAGCATCCCACGTGAGAGTCTTTAAATCCTTAATTATTTATAAGTCTTCTATTATGTCACCCGTGTGTGATATAAATTGACTTCCTGTGCTTGCAGCACTGGAGTGCAGCTTTTGCCAGAGCAGAGGGGCCTGCCTCCCAACTGCTTTGTCAGTGCTGAGGTTGTACATTGGCTGGTCAGCACTGTGGAGAATGTTGCTACACAGGGCATTGCAGTAGAAATTATGCAGGTAAAATTGCAGAGATAATCTGTAGTAGTAACAGTAGTCTGTTTTTGCATTCAAAAAATGTAATACATCTCCATGATACTCCTGTAGAAAATGCTGGATGAAGGTCTAATTACTCATGCCTCCGGTGATGCCATGCGAACGTTTGTCTATGGGTTCTACTTCTACCGGATTGTCGACAAAGACAATGAGAAGGGTAAGAATTGACTTGACTGTCAAGATTACTTGGCTAGAGGTTGCTATGGTCCTGTCCCAAATGGCACATTTCTAAAGAGGGCAAATTATCGATGAAATTTCATATGTGCCGATGAGAGGGAAAATTCTGAGGGCGATTTACAGAAAAGGTGCATATTAAAGAACACGCATGCAACATCTTGTTTCTATAATGACCAGCGTAATCTACCAAGAGCAGCGCAAATTAGCACCTGCTTTAAGACATGCTTTTTTTTGGGTGTTAAATAATGCCGCAAATACCAGTGAATTGACAAGCACAAATCTTAGTAAATCACGTTGTGTGATTCATTTAAATTTACTGATCAAAATGGAAACTCCTACAAATGCATATTCAGTAAGGTCCCAAAAAAAGGTATCCATGTCTTTTCAGCACTAATTTCCCACTTTGTCTTTAATAAATCCTGACAGTAGTTTTTTAAAAGCCAAAGCGCGAGCTGATAGTAAATCTGGCCCTTCATGTGCACTTACGTGTTAAGTCCACGAGACTGTAGGGTACCACTATGCGCCCTCCATGGCAGACTTCTACCCAGCAGTCAAAGCGGTTGAAAGTGTGGACTCAGAAGAAGACTGCGAGGGTTTAGGGTGAAATTTGGGACAGGGCCCACGTTTCTGAAGAGTAGATTGCTGCTAGCTATTCCTACTGTATCCAGCTGTATCAAGGGAGATTCATACTCACTGTGATTTGCAAAGCAACTGGACTTTATTCATTTTCAATAAGAAGTTGCAAAATCTGGACCATGCAAGACAATACCTGCGTTTCCATTACCCTTCAAACTGCGCAAATTGAAATCAAAGTAACAATGGGTAATTGAAAAGGCATCATTTCGCAATACTTCATCAAGATTTATAAAATTTTGCCAAAGTTTTGCACAAATATGTAAAGGAAAAAATGGAAATGGGAAGTTATCCAAAGTGATCTACCTCCTCATACAGTTGGATACCACAACAAAGTACTAGAACTAGAAACTAGAAACCAACAGCACAGCAATACTACACCTCCATTGATTTTAAAGGGTTAGTTCACCCAAAAATTAAAATTAGCCCATTATTTACTCATCTTTCAGGTATCCTAGGTATATATGATAGGGATGTAACGGTATTGTAAATACCGTCGTACCGCAATAGCAAATTTTTTCGATACTACCGTGGTCGCATGACTCGATAAAACCATAGGTCTTCTAAGAAAAGTTTGCTCAGGCGAATGGAGCGAACGGGAGGTAGCGGGAACTACAATTCCCATCAGCCCAGGTGTGGCAGTCATCCTTTGCAGTCTGTTGCCCGCCCCCCTTGAACGTCAAGTTCCCTTTATTTTCGATATAGCGCCAGATCACAATAGAAGTCATTTAAGGTTATCTTTCCTATAGAACAGGTCTATACATTGTTCTTTTATTAAACAAACTAAATAGCCTTATGTTATTTATCTTATTTACACGAAGGCATGTCATTTCTGTCTCTACACTGTCACGCGTTTACAATGTCTCCTCCGCGAAAACACGGACTGGATCGCGGACTCCATTCATAAAAACGGAATTTACTATAGCGCGAAATGCCACGGAATTTGTTGATTATAGGATTAATAAATCAAAAGTTGGTCTGTCACTTAATTCAAATCGCGATATGGACTAGTGTCTGTGAAAACTGAAATGGAGAAAGACCGTTTTAATATGAATCCTGCATGTTCCGTTTGCCTCTGTGTGTATGAATGGAGGAGACACGTTTTTTTTTTTTTACTACACTCATACTGAAGCACGCGTGACGCTCACGCTTATTTTTGGCCTTTGCATCTCACATGAACAGATAACTCAGTCTCCAAAGCTGCTGTGAGTGTCACTTTTACCGATTCATTTGAGAAAACTAGCATCGTATCATACTACGGTATACACACAGAAACTTTACGGCAACCTGTCAAAATAAAAGTACGGTTTAACATGTAACAGAACAATATTAGTCTTGTATTACTTTTGTACAGTATAATGTAGGTGTGTATATATTCCTATTTAAATAATTTACATAAAACAATATATATGATAAAAAATAAATATTACAACAAGATTAACCACTTAATTGTAGAACAAAAATACTACAATTATTATTTAAACGTTTTAAACTGAATATAATTTTTCTTCCATGTATTGATTTTAACAGTAAACCTCTGTTTGTTTGCCAAAAATTAAAAGGGTTTATTTTTCATTTGATTAAAAATAAATGTTTATTCTTTCATTTGATTATCAGAAAAATAAAAACACACAAGAATTTCTAAAAAAAAAAAAAAAAAAAAGCAAAAGATTGTGGAGCCCTATTGTTCAAAATGTTAAAACATAGTTTTGGACTTATTTTCCCACTGAAATGAATGTTTTCGTTACTACACAAAGTAGGCTAAAGTACTGCGAAAAAAAAGTAATGTGGTTACATGGTTTAATAATTTTTTGTTATTAAAATTGAAAAATTGAAGTTCCTGTTTAAAAGTTTACAGATAGATGGCTAATTCGTATGCCATTGATATGTTCAGTGTTCATGTAAACTGTTTAATAAACACTTCTGGCACTTTTTTCGAGTCTCTTCATTAGTTTTGTTTTCCCTGTAAATGATTCAATAAATACCGTACCGTGCCATTCATACCGAGGTATTACCGTACCGTGAAGTTTTGATACCGTTACATCCCTAATATATGACTTCCTTTTTCAGACGAATCCAATCGGATTTATATTAAAAATTGTTCTGGCTATTCCAAGCTTTATCATGGCAGTGGGTGGGTTTTTCTCTTCATCAGTCCAAAACAAGTCCAATAAAGTGCATCCATCCTTAATAAAAAGTGTCTCCTACAGTGAATTGATGCGTTTTTGTAAGAATAATTTCCATATTTAAAACTTAGTAATCACTTTAATCTAGATTGCGCTTACAGTCATACATGGAAACAACTCTGGGTGGATGACGTAAGACGCCGGCATTGCATGAGTTTGTGAGTTTGTTTACAGGAGCAAAGGAAGCTGTTTCCTTACTTTACCAAAGGAAAACCAGTCTCCTCTTGGCTCATATCGAAATCATCCTACTTTTTTCTTTGCAAATCCTCCTTTTGTACTTCTAATTTGTGATCATTGTTTTGTTTTGGTCTCTCTGCTGCGTGCCCACATTCGTCAGTTCTGAGCGATGCCGACATCATATGTCATCCACCTGGAGCTGCTTCTGTGTATGGCGGAAGCTAGTGCAAGCTAGATTAAAGTGATTGTTATGTTTTAAATATAGATTTTTTTTTTTTTTTTTTTACAAAAAAATGCATCGATACGCTAGAGGAGACCTTTATTCACCCCCCTGAGCCATGTGAGACACTTTTTATTATAAATGGATGCACTTTATGGGACTTGTTTTGGAATCTTAAAGAGAACCGCCATGATAATGCTTAGGAGAGCCAGAACAATTTTTAATATAACTCTTTAATATTGTCTGCAAGAAGAAAGTCATATACAGTACACCTAGGATGCCTAAGTAAATAATAAGCTAATTTTCATTTTTGGGTGAACTAACCCTTTAACTGATATCAGTGTTCAGATTGCAGATATCGTGAGCATTACTGCAATCCCACTGGTAGCACAACTGTGTCTTGGTGCTTTTGCCCTCCATGAAAACAGACCTCTATTTCCTGCAGCCCCTACGACTCAGCTGCCCCCAGGTGGAGGCAGTGTATGGTCTGCCGCAGCTTTGGAGGACTTTGCCTTGTTCCAGAGGAAGTGGTTTGAGGTGGCCTTTGTTATGGAGGAACGTCGGCCCTGTGACTTACCGGCCTTCCTGCTGCCCTGGTTGCCCAGCCGGCCAGCCTCATACGCAAGTAGGCATAGCTCCTTCAGCCGCAGCTTCGGAGGACGCAGCCAAGCTGCCGCACTGCTAGGTACACACAGCCGGCTCTGACCCCAGAGCAACCATGCTCCGCATCTTCAGGCAGTATGCCACATTCCCTCCCTAAAAAGTTCTGGAAGGCTAGTTAAGTGAACGAGTCACACAAAGTCAAATCATTTCTTCTCATGTTACTAAACCATTCAGATACCATCTATGCTATCTACTAGCCAACCCAACATCAATGCGCAATTGGAATCTTCCACAACTCAACTAACATAAAGATCAACAACATGACTGAATGACTATTCAACTCTATATTCTTCTCAGAAAACACTAAGCCAAGCTTATGATCCAACCACTTCCATCAAAAAGTTTTACTCATTCAAGTCTAATCATATGACTTTGTGTGGCTCTTCTCCATTCCAGGACTGCATGTTGTTGTAGCAAAGTAGTCCACCTTTAGTTCATCCTGTTAATTTACACAATGCAACATCATGATTCCCTTTCTAACAGTGTTTGCAATTCAGTCGGTGTGATGGCACATACACTCTCCAAATGGCGTGCCGTGGTTACATGTATTCTACCCAATCAAGGCACAAATTGCTTTGCAAGCTGTTCCAATCAGAGAGCATGGACTGATGCCCCAATACACCAATCAAACTGCTGTGTTGGGTGGGCTGTAATGATCTTTCGTACACCAGTAGTGCATGCTGTGGTGAAGTAGTGGCTGTGGTCTAGTAGTGCTGTGGTATGGGTTCTTCCTGCTCTCCTCCATCTGTCCTGTTCCCGCTGGATGAATGATGTTCCTGCATTGTTCTCAAACCTGAGCAAAGCTTTTCTGCCAAGCCATTGCCTTTCTGACTTTGCTTACTGTGCTAGTCCACTCACCTTTCAGTGTTTTCCTGCCATAGAAGCTTCATACATCTTACTTTCCTTTAATACACTGCGTGATGGAAAATCACCCAAGATCTCAATTCTCCATTTTTTTGTTTCAGATGTCACAAGCACTAACAGCCATAAACGCCTTTATTGCAATTACTCTCTATTGACCCATTAAATGTTTTAATAACTCTATGTTTGACCTCTGTCATTTCATCCTTTTGGCAATTTCTACTCTCTCTATCTTTCTCGCTCTGTTTTTGCCCCTCCCCTCTTAGCTGCCACGGTTCCAGAGCAGAAAACAGTCACCTTGGATGTTGATGTGAACAATCGCAGTGATCGCACTGAATGGTGCAGTTGCTATTACCATGGCAACTTCTCCCTCAACGCTGCCTTTGAAATCAAGCTGCACTGGATGGCTGTTACTGCTGCCGTACTCTTTGAAATGGTGAGCATTGGATGAGCATAGTTTTAATGGCATAGTCAACCAGATACATGTAGTTAGCTACAGTTGAGGTCGAAAGTTTACATACACCTTGGAGAATCTGCAAAACGGTAATTATTTGACCAAAATAAGAGAGATTTTTATTTAGTACTGACCTGAATAAGATATTTCACATAAAAGATGTTTACATATAGTCCACAAGAGAAAATAACAGTTGAATTTATAAAAATGACCACATTCAAAAGTTTACATACACTTGATTCTTAATACTGTGTTGTTACCTGAATGATCCACAGCTGTGTTTTTTTTTGTGATAGTTGTTCATGAGTCCCTTGTTTGTCCTGAACAGTAAACCTGCCAGCTGTTCTTCAGAAAATCCTTCAGGTTCCACAAAATCTTTGTTTTTTTTAGCATTTTTGTGTATTTAAACCCTTTCCAACAATGACTGTATGATTTTGAGATCCATCTTTTTACACTGAGGACAACTGAGAGACACATGCAACTATTACAGAAGGTTCAAATGCTCACTTGTCCTCCAGAAGAAAAAAAAAAAAAAAAAAACACAATGCATTATGAGCGGGGGTGAAAACTTTTGAACAGAACGAAGATGTGTGCATTTTTCTTATGTTTTTCTTATTGTGTTTACTTCTGGATCACCAGTGAGCGTTTTAATAGTTGCATATGAGACCCTCAGTTCTCAGTGTGAAAAGATCTCAAAATCATACAGTCGTTGTTGGAAAGGGTTCACATACACAAAAATGCTAAAAAACCAAAGAATTTGTGGGACCTCAAGGATTTTTATGTAGAACAGCGTAGGGGTGGGAATCTTCAGGCACTTCACGATCCGATCCGATTCCGATTCTGGGGGTCACGATCCGATTCCAAAACGATTCTTGATCTACATTTTTACCCTAATTAATTCTTCTGCTGTGCAAATACAACTTTACAATTTTTAAAACATGTAAAATTGCAGTTTATATGCTTTTTTTATAGTTGAAATTTCTGTAAAAGTAGGTGTGTTAATCTTCACTGGTTTCAAGATTCAATTTAATTTAATAACTGTTTTCATTATTAACTAAATATCATGATACTCACATTCTTAGTTTTCAATTTTCATATGTTTTATATCAAATTTATTTTGTGCCAATTTTACTTTATTTTTTAAACTATATAAGCAAGGTACTTTTTAAAACAATTACTTATTTAAAATAAGTGTTCTTTAGGTATCTGAAAGTTTACAGACAATAGTTTTTCTTCTTTCCTCAGCATTACTGCCGTTTTATTATTACTGATGAGATCATAGGCAGCTTTAACAAACTAATGCACAGCAGTGGCGAACGGTGACTTTTTTTTTTTTTTTTTTTTTTACCAGGCATGCTTAGTGCTAAAACCACCAGTAATACCAAAAATAATTTTATCTTTAGATTATTTAGAAACCAATAAAATCAGAGGCGAAATCATATTTTAATATTTCCTCTTTTCCCTGTTTATTATTATTTAAAAAAAAATGGACATTTTATATAGGCTATTTTTTTCAGTGGACTTTCACATTTTGAATTGTTGAGAAATTATGATAATATACAGTTAGAATGTTTTTTGTTTTTGTTTTTCATTTGATTTAGTCGAGTAAGTTGTGCATCAAACACAATATGATTTTCGGGAATCAGGATCTGGTAGCAACAGCGCGTTTTTCTGCTTGGGCGAGCGCTTCGCGGACAGCTTACCCCGCGAATAAAGTCATGCGCATGACAGAAAAACAGAGAATGCGCATCAATTCTGAGGAGTCGAGAAAGATGCGGAGAATCAGCTTGCCCGGAAGATTCTATCTCAAATAAGGGATCAACTTATAAGCATGTTTATATTATTTAACACGTGAACGCAGTCTCTCTGACAGCCTGGGTATGTGGAGCATTAGCAGCTTATATGGACGGAACGCCACTGATGCACACATCTATTTCGATATATCAGATGTTTTGTCCTGCTCTGAAAACATAACTGACTGTATGTACAGTTTTGTTTAAAACTATTTGAAAACGCAAGTGTATTTAACCGCATCTGCAATAGAGCTTTAGGACGAACAAACACAAAGCGCACGTGAAAGTCCGTCAGTGCATCTAATAGTACTGCATTCCAGACGGCAGAAATGAAAGCATAACTTAAGTGAAACACGGCGGGTGGAAGCTCACAATGTCAAGCAGTGCGCACGAGTCTCACAGTGCAAATGCTGTGCAATGAAGCCGGCAGCTTCTCTAGCGCGCACACGTGCCATATGTGGAAAAAAAAACAAGCTCAGAATCGATTCTGAAAAATTAGGAATCGATTCAGAATCGTTGAAGAGAGAATCGCGATGCATCGGAGAATCGATTTTTTCTCCCACCCCTAGAACAGCGAGCAGTTTAACTGTTCAGGACAAACAAGTGACTCATGAACAACTATCACTAGACAAAAAAAAAAGAGCTGTCGATCATTCAGGTAACAAAACAGTATTAAGAATCAAGCATATGTAAACTTTTGAACAGGTCATTTTTTTTCTAAATTCACCTATTATTTTCTCTTGTTGACTATATGGAAACATCTTTTATGTGAAATATATTACTCAGGTCAGTACTAAATAAAAATAACATGCATTTTGTATTAACCCTCTTATGTTGATAAAATAATTAATATTTTGCAGATTCTGCAAGGTGTATGTAAACTTTTGACCTCAACTGTATTATGAACTAAGGGTGCATCAAATCTAATGTTGAGCCATAGTCCTAAAGTTCTGGACTTTTCTTTTTCAGGTGCAAGGCTGGCACAGAAAGGCAGCATCTTGCGGATTCCTGCTTGTACCTGTGTTGGAGGTGCCCTTTGCTTTGTCATCGTACCTGTATGGTGACCCTCTCCGTGCTCAATTGTTTATTCCTCTAAATATCCAGTGCCTGCTAAAGGAGGGCTGTGATAATCTGTTTGAGGGTAAGGACAGAAAGTTTAAAAATCCACAAATTTTGTGAATACATTGGCTCTGTTTGGTGCTTACACATTGCTAAGCTAACACTTTAATATCCTAGATACTGATAATGCACAAATATTAGGTAAATAGTCTATTTTGGTATTTAATGACTTTTGAATACAGTTTAGGTCAAAAGTTTATATACACCTTGCAGAATTGGATGGATCATGCCAAATGCATGTTATTTTTGATTTAGTATAATTCGACCTGAATAAGATATTTCACATAAAATATGTTTACATATAGTCCACAAGATAAATGTGTTTCTCTTGTGGACAATATGTAAGCGTCTTTTATGTGAAGTATCATATTCAGGTCAGTACTAAATAAAAAAAAAATAGCGTGCATTTTGCATGATCGCTTTTATTTTGGTGAAATAACTAACATTTTGCAGATTCTGCAAGGTGTATGTGAACTTTGACGTCCAGTCAATGTATATTTATGATCAACATTTCTCTCCTTCATCAACCATCTTGGATGGATTCCTTCACAGAATTTGTCTCAATATCTTGTGGAATTGCCTTTGTCATTTAAAGGAGAACTCCGGTGTGATATTGACCTAAAGTGTATTGAATCATGATACCGAGTGTGAACATACCTTGCATATCTCATCTCGGTTTGTGTCCTGCAGTCCGAAATCTGGGGTCAGTTAGCCGATGCTCACAACAGGTTGTCAATGAGAGTGAACAGGGCATCGGAGTAGCCATGTAAATAAATCACTGTTTTATGCCATTTACGAGGCACAAAGTAGCTCCACACTTCATTGGTAGACTTCCAAGGGCCCTGACATTTAAAACGAGACAATAAGTCGAGTGACGAGCAGGAAGGAACTTATCAGGTTATCAACTTATCAGGTTGTAGTTTCCTTCGTGCTCGTCACTCGACTTATCGTGACTAAATTCAAGATGGCGGCGGCCGCTAAATTTCTTGCAGTTACTGTCTGTATAAATCTTCTCGTAAATAAACTACCGGTGCTTTTTATGAGTTCTCAATGTCTCGTTTTAAATGTCAGGGCCCTTGGAAGTCTACCAATGAAGTGTGGAGCTACTTTGTGCCTCGTAAATGGCATAAAACAGTGATTTATTTACATGGCTACTCCGATGCCCCATTCACTCTCATTGACAACCTGTTGCTAGCATCGGCTAACTGACCCCAGATTTCGGACAGCAGGACACAAACCGAGATGAGATATGCAAGGTACGTTCACACTCAGTATCATGATTCAATACACTTTAGGTCAAAATCACACCGGACTTCTCCTTTAATGTTCAAGTAAAAGTATGATATCCTCCATTACGGCACTGCTGTACTCATTTAGGGTTTGAGCCAGAGACATACTGGGACAGGATGCAGTTGTTTCAGGAGGCCATACTCTCCAGGTAAGGAGAGCATAGAATATCTATTTCTCAAAGTAGGGGTTAGAGTGCATCTAGTTTATTTTTTAGTTCAAACTATTAAGGTATAATGGTCATGTGTTTTTCCTTATTAAAACAACTTCCTTTTTTGTTGTTGTTAAAGATTCGGCTTTGTTCAAGATAAATTCTCAGCATCAGCTTTTAACTTTCCATCAGAGAACAAACCTCAGTACATCCATGTAACAGGTACATGCTTTTACTAATGATATAAAC
Organism: Garra rufa; assembly: GCF_049309525.1. Lineage (NCBI taxonomy): Eukaryota > Metazoa > Chordata > Actinopteri > Cypriniformes > Cyprinidae > Garra > Garra rufa. The sequence goes on from NC_133383.1 coordinate 35,041,136, forward strand.
TATAATAATACTACTTTTTTTCCTTATTCCATCTTGCTCTATCCCTAATGTTCGTTTCTTTATGCAGGTACAGTTTTTCTTCAGCTGCCTTACGCAAAAAGAAAATACTCCAGTGGGCAGCGGCGGCGCCGTAACTCTGCTAGCTCTGCCAATCAGAGCCTGTTTGGTTCTGAGGAGCGAGTGGGCTACAACTGGGCCTACAACACCATGCTGACCAAAGCCTGGAGGACTGGCGTGCTGGGGGATGAGAAACTGGCCGACCGCCTGCTGCGGGATTTCACTGACTTTTGTGCCAACAAGGATAATCGACTGGCGACCTTCTGGGAAAGTTGTGTGGAGAAAATGAACGCTAGTGCCCCTTGAGAAAAGACAGTGGAGGAAACGCAATGTGTCAGAGACTGTCTGCCTCTGCTTTAAGAGCTAATGTACTGCTGCTATCATCTAATCAGAGAGAAATAAAGCAAACGGCCTCATCATCAAACACTCAAATGGATGAGTCATATGTTTTCAGAGTATCTACACATGCACCTGCAGTGTCCTGAAGCCATCAGTTTTGACTAGGTCTGAGTGAACGGTAGGTCTTCAGTAAATTGTACATAATAGGATCAGTTTGTTGATTATTGCTAACCCTTATCTTAAAAAAACATTACTGATCAGTTCTACCTTAAAACGATTGTCATCCTTTAGGGCTGCCCTCGACTAAAGTCTTTTCTGGTCGACTAGTAGTTGTTCTTTTGAAGTGATTAGTCGACTAATTTTTTAATAAACCTTTTAAATAATAATGAGCATAATTGTTCACAGAGACCAAGATAGCATTATTTTACAAAAGTGCATTGTTTTGTTATTATTGTGAGTGCACACAAATAAATCTGTCATGGAGGCAGCGTGCTACTACAGCTTCCACACTCCGCACAGACACTTCTAGCGAACATTTTTAACATTAGATTGATATTTAAGGTTGTTGAATGATATTGGCAAGTGTTTGGATGTCCACATGGACCAGCCAACGATCTGTCAGTCACAGACTGCGTGAATTCGCCATATCCTGTGGAGTTTTGTTTAGGGTTTTTTTCTGCAACTAAGCGACTAATAAAATTTTGGTCACCCAAGCCTCTTCTTGTCAACTAACATTTAGTCGACTATGAGGGGCAAATATTGTATTTTTAATACAAGTCTATGGAAGCCTTGTGTCTCTACAGGGTTTTCAGTGGACATTTCACAGAAATTCTGGAAGGTGTTGTTGAAACGTTGTGGAAATGTTAGGTACAGTTCCGTTTACTTTATACTAATGTGATCAGTTGATCAATTGATACTAATGTGATGACTTGAGACTTCTCTTTTCAGCTGACTGATCAGAGTTTGGAATGGAATGGAAACCATTTTTGCCCAACAGTCAAGCTACAGAAACCTAATAGGCAGAGGTTGTGTCGCCACACCCCTGTGCCTTCAATAGCTCAGCTGGTAGAGTGGAGGACTGTTGGAGGAGCGTTGGCGATCCTTAGGTGGCTGGTTCGGCTCAAAGGAGGTAATTTTTCACGCCCCCACCTTTTTTTGGGCAAGCAGAGCTTGACTTCACAGTCCACCGTTGGGGGACAAAAGAGTGTTCCCTGACCGGGAATCGAACCCGATTCACTAATGTGATGACTTGAGACTTCTCTTTTCAGCTGACTGATCAGAGTTTGCATTGATTCTGATTGGTTCTGTGAAACTGAGCAAGCAAGAGTAACCAAGGTGGGTGGAGTTCAGCAAAAATTCTTTAATATATATCAGGTTTTACATTTTTAAGGGTTCAAGCATGAAGCACTTCAGATGGTCCTAACAAAAAGTTATCAAAAGCTTTTTGATAGACTTAACCATTTGTGAATAACACTGTTTTTTTAGTAGACTCAACCATTTGCGATTTTCTTTGAGATAACGGTTACAATGCCTGGACAGAACTTTCGCTGACCAGTTCCCATATGATCTAGCGGTCAGGATTCCTGGTTTTCACCCAGGTGGCCGGGGTTCGACTCCCGGTATGGGAAGCCGGCTCCTCTTTGCTTCCCTTTTTCAAATGGCCTGCACATCTTCCTGCATTGGAAACCATTTTTGGCCAGCAGTCAAGCTACAGAAACCTAATAGGCAGAGGTTGTGTCTCCACACCCCTGTGCCTTCAATAGCTCAGCTGGTAGAGTGGAGGACTGTTGGAGGAGTGTTGGCAATCCTTAGGTGGCTGGTTCGGCTCGAAGGAGGTAATTTTTCACACCCCCACCTTTTTTGGGGGGCCTTTTCAAAGATGCAAGCAGAGCTTGACTTCACAGTCCACCGTTGGGGGACAAAAGAGTGTTCCCTGACCGGGAATCGAACCCGATTCACTAATGTGATGACTTGAGACTTCTCTTTTCAGCTGACTGATCAGAGTTTGCATTGATTCTGATTGGTTCTGTGAAACTGAGCAAGCAAGAGTAACCAAGGTGGGTGGAGTTCAGCAAAAATTCTTTAATATATATCAGGTTTTACATTTTTAAGGGTTCAAGCATGAAGCACTTCAGATGGTCCTAACAAAAAGTTATCAAAAGCTTTTTGATAGACTTAACCATTTGTGAATAACACTGTTTTTTTAGTAGACTCAACCATTTGCGATTTTCTTTGAGATAACGGTTACAATGCCTGGACAGAACTTTCGCTGACCAGTTCCCATATGATCTAGCGGTCAGGATTCCTGGTTTTCACCCAGGTGGCCGGGGTTCGACTCCCGGTATGGGAAGCCGGCTCCTCTTTGCTTCCCTTTTTCAAATGGCCTGCACATCTTCCTGCATTGGAAACCATTTTTGGCCAGCAGTCAAGCTACAGAAACCTAATAGGCAGAGGTTGTGTCTCCACACCCCTGTGCCTTCAATAGCTCAGCTGGTAGAGTGGAGGACTGTTGGAGGAGTGTTGGCAATCCTTAGGTGGCTGGTTCGGCTCGAAGGAGGTAATTTTTCACGCCCCCACCTTTTTTGGGGGGCCTTTTCAAAGATGCAAGCAGAGCTTGACTTCACAGTCCACCGTTGGGGGACAAAAGAGTGTTCCCTGACCGGGAATCGAACCCAGGCCGCGGCGGTGAGAGTGCCGAATCCTAACCACTAGACAACCAGGGAAGAGCTGGTTGGCTGCTGGCCTGGTAATAGCATGAGAACAAGCAGACAGCAAAACAGGCCTCTATCACATCGAAAACCAACAAGTCTGGTGCAAGCACGAGGGAGTGAAGAGGAAAGAGCAAAACAAAATAACAGTCACGAATTCTAAGTACAAAACGAGGATTTGTAAAGAATAATGTCAGAGGATTTCAATATAAGCCAAAAGGAGACTCATTTTCCTTTGATAAAGTAAGGAAACTTTGCTTCCTTTGTTCCTGTAAACAAATGTTGGTTTTGGCGAAACTCAAAGGATGCGCATATGTCCTACGCCATCTGCCCAGAATGGCTTCTGTGTAAAATTGTTAGCGCAAGCTAGATTAAAGTGATCATTACGTTTCAAATATGGATATTTGAGGCACTTTTATTATAAATAAATGCTTTATTGGACTTGTTTTGAACTGTTAAAAAGCTTGGAGGAGCCAGAACAATTTTAATATAACTCCGATTTAATTCATCTGAAAGAATGAAAGTCATATACACCTAGGGTGCCTTGAGGGTGAGTAAATCATGGGGTAATTTTCATTTTTGGGTAAACTAACTCTTTAAGTCTAACATATTCATACTTAAAGCCAACAAAATTGAATTTTGATTTCATGGGGACTTTAAGATTAAACTCATGGTTATAACTGCCATGCATATGTATCAAAGACAAATCAGTTAGGGACATGAATACTAAAAATTAAAGATCTATTAGATTTATTTTACATTATCCCCAAGGTCAGAATGTTCCATTAAAGCCCCATTGCTGTAATGCAGTAACTGCATGTTTTCGGCAGCAGCACTGCAGGGACATAAGCCAGTGCCAGGAATAAAAACTTAACCTTTGTTCACACTGAAAAGACTATCTGTCCACTCGAGTCCATGCATTTTGTCTGTTCAATCGTTGTTAAGGAGACATGTCCATGCATCCCATTATGCTTTAATCGTCAGTCTCTGGACAGACAGAAGCATCGCTTCATTTGAATGCGGAAGAGTTGCTTATCGCGCGCACGCGCGCTGTGCAGCTGCATTGAACAATGCAGCAAACCTCACTGCGCAGGTGCGCGGCTGCAGGGCATGCGGCTATTTTTAGAAACTGACGTCATCGTGAAATACAGCGAGTGCGCGCACCCCCCCCTCCAGCTCCCCCTCCACCCTGTTCGCTGGGATTGACAGGACGCTTGCAGCAGCAGCAGCACCCCACAAGACGAAAGAAAAAACGAAAAGGAATCGGCCGAAACTCGAAGGATATAGAGGGCTGGGAGGGGGAAGAAAGCGTTACGAAAAATATATAGACGTACAGAAAAATACAAATCTGCACCTTCAACCTTTGGCTCGCCGTTCCACCCTCACGTGCGCGGCTGCTCCAGATTCTGCTCGCGCCCTGTGTGCTGACCGGAGCGCGCGTTCTCGCTCTCTCTCTCTCTCTCACACACAACCAGTGTGTTCTGCTGAGAAACGACCGAACCCGGTGCGAACCGACAGCCTTTGACCAGAGAGGATGGCTGATAGGGAACAACTGATCCAAAGAGCCCGTCTGGCGGAGCAGGCGGAGCGCTACGATGACATGGCCTCCGCGATGAAGCTGGTGGGTCATTATTATTAATATACATGCAGTCATTGCATGTATATTAATAATTGCAATATAATATATATATGCCTTTGTGTTTTTTGTCTGTTAGATTAATATTTTAAGCATTGCTCAAATAATGGTCTATTTCTAGTTTATGCCATTGAAGAAGCCCTCGCCTTTGTCACCAGCAGGACCTCTTTGTTATATATAAAATATGCTGTTAAAGGGACAGTTCGCTTAAAATGGAAATCCTATTATAATTTATTCACCTTCATGTCACTGCAAACCGATATAGCTTACTTTCTTCACACAAAGAGAGATGTTAGTCAGAATGACAGGCTGTGTCTCCATTCACTTTCATTGTATGGAAAACAGATGCAGTGAAAGTGAATGGTTACTGTCAGTCACTAAATTTTCCTCAAGCTCGTTTTTTGTTTTCTGTGAAGAAGAAAAAAAGTATGAGGGAGTAAAACGACATGAGGGTTAGTATTGTTAATAATGAAATTATTCACGTTAAATTTCTAAATAAATGTTTTATTTGAATGTTGGAAAACAATAAATATCCATTTAAACATTAGGATATGTTATAATAAGTAATCAACGGACGAAAACACGACGGATGTCGCAACATAATGCTAATAAATTGTAGGTTTCGGTTCGATGTGGTGTATGTCAGTCTTTACAGTGGACGAACATGGGCGGCGCTATGACACCCTCAGTCACATCCATTGTGCATCCATGTCTCTAAGAAAATAGATTAAAAATCAACAATAGAGCTACGTTTTATATAATAAACGCTATTTTATAGTCAAACAACCTTATATTGTTTTATCAGCTCATGTTTAGTTGTCGTCATGTGAAAAAAAGAGCAAGATGTGACCCAGCAGTTCCGCATCAGCTGTCTGGTTTGACATCCGAGCACAAAGGATGAAAGTCAGTCAGTCTGTCAGTCAGCGTGGGTCAAATAGGACACAGCTGATTTCTACAGTATTTCTTATCCTTTTTAATTAATGTAAGCAACATCACTCTAAACACTCGTTTGGTTTGATTAGACATTGTCATTATTGTGCCACTTTGACTTTTTGACATTGACACTTTCAGTGAAGGGTTCCTATAGACCTGGAATTATCAAGTAATTTTGAAATGGTGGCTTTCAGATCTGGAAAATGATGGTGATTAATAATTATAAAACATAATGGAAGTCAGGGCTTAAAAAATATTTATTTTGAGAATAAAATCTCTTCCAGTTATTTATAACAATCCTTATCCACTAATCATTATGTTAAAATGACATGATACAATTATAACGGTTTAGTTTTCTCATTGACATTGCATTACAAATGTGCAATATATCAGTGATTAGCGAATATTAACCTTTTCATTAATATTATTACTATTTTACATATGTGACCGTTGACCACAAAACCAGTCTTAATGGAACACTCCACTTTTTTTGGAAATAGGCTCATTCTCCAACTCCCCCCGAGTTAATAAGTTGAGTTTTAAAATCCATGCTAGGTTAGCATTTGCACATCTGCTGCGTGATATTACTGCGCCTGCTTCAGCCATGTTACGGCAGCAAACTTCCTTGACTATTACGCCGGAACAGAAGTGTATTTCCTAATCTTATCAGCCTAGAAAATCGCAGCTTTACATTTTCTGCCGGTATTAGTACACGATATAACTACAGAAGAGTCAAGTTTTAAACAGGACAAATACCGAAACTCGTTGGTCATTTTTGAACGCGATGCTATTGGTCTAATAGGATTCAATGATCTATGCTAAGGTATGCTAAAAGTGATATTGCCAGAACAGGAGAACGGCTGAATGGATTTCAAAACGGTAAAACTCAACTTACTAACTCGGGGGGAGTTGGAGAATGAGCCTATTTCCAAACAAAGTGGAGTGATCCTTTAAGTAGTATGGGTATATTTGTAAAAGTAGCCAACAATACATTGTATGGGTCAAAATTATCTTTTTTTTTTTTTTTTTTTAATGCCAAAAATTAGGATATCATTAGGATATTATAAAGAGATCATGTTCCATGAAGACATTTTGTACATTTCCTACTGTAAATATATCAAAACGTAATATTTGATTAGTAATATGCATTATTAAGAACTTAATTTGGACAAGTTTAAAGGCGATTTTTCTCAATATTTAGATTTTTTTTTGCACCCTGATTTTACATTTTCAAATAGTTTTATCTCTGCCAAATATTGTCCTATCCTAACAAACCATACACCAATGGAAAGCTTATTTATTTATTTCAGATGATTTTAAATCTCAGATTTGATGCAAATGTAACGTGTTATAATTGTTTATTGACCCAACATCTGATCTTCTGCTCCATCAGGTCACAGAGCTGAACGAGCCGTTGTCCAACGAAGACCGCAACCTGCTTTCGGTGGCGTATAAGAACGTTGTTGGGGCCCGGCGGTCATCTTGGCGTGTGGTATCCAGCATAGAGCAGAAGACGGCGGCGGATGGCAACGAGAAGAAGCTGGAGCTGGTGCGTGTCTACCGAGAAACCATCGAGAAAGAGCTGGAGTCGGTTTGCCAAGACGTCCTCACCCTGCTGGACCAGTACCTCATCAAGAACTGTGACGAAACCCAGGTGGAGAGCAAGGTCTTCTACCTGAAGATGAAGGGCGACTACTACCGGTACCTGGCCGAAGTGGCCACCGGCGAAAAGAGGGCCTCTGCCGTCGAATCGTCCGAAGGCGCCTACAAAGAAGCTTTCGATATTAGCAAGGGCATGCCGGCCACCCATCCCATCCGCCTGGGCCTGGCGCTCAACTTTTCCGTCTTCTACTACGAGATCCAAAACGCGCCCGAGCAGGCCTGCCAGCTTGCCAAGGAAGCCTTCGATGACGCCATCGGCCACCTGGACAATCTGAACGAGGACTCCTATAAGGACTCCACGCTCATCATGCAACTCCTGCGGGACAACCTCACCCTGTGGACCAGCGACCAGCAGGACAGCGAAGGAGGAGACGCCAATAACTGAGGGATCGGCCACTTCTAGCTGTAGTAGCACCCGTCTGTCCCTTCTACACTGTCTTCTTTGAAGCTCTATCTTATTTCTCTCTCTGTCTGCTCCTTCATTCTCTCTCTTCTTCTCCATTCAACCTTTCCTGTCTCTTTGTGACACCTCAATGTTCTTTTTTTGGTTCCTCAGGGCAGCACTTCAGACCCTTGATCTCTCTCTCACCTCTCACCTCTTTTACCCCTTTTCCACCAACAGGAAGCCAGTACCTGGAACCGTTTCACTCAAGAAAAGGCGGTTCTGAGATGAAAAAATGCTGTTGGCCTTTAAAACCTGCTTGTATGGCAAATTAAATATACTTTTTCATTAAATACTTCTCTTGTTGGCACTGATTCAAATGATTTTGAATGCTAATATATTCTTAAAATTTCTAATGTCCAGCCCTCAAGCCAATTCTGAGACCCTTTTTGGTGAAAAAGGGGTATTTATCAACCCTCATTCTCCCTGTTTTCCAACCTTTTCCTCTCTTCCTGTCCTTGACCTTTTTTTCGGTATACAATTCTCTTCTTTCTCCTGCAACGAGTCGCTGATAGCCTGCTGGTTTCCACGTGACATTTATTTAGTGTGTACTTGTAAGGACTCGATCTTCGTAGAAACTCTGTAATACTTATTACAGGATGAGATCTTGAGTACGTGGCACAGTATAGTGCTGATGTTACACCTTATTATGTTGTTCTTCTTCACTTGTCTTTGATCTGTACCTCCGTCACTGCTTAGACGTGTTTGTCTCTCATTCCCCCAAGCTCACCTTGTACACCTTGCTAGCCCTGTGAATTGTGTATATCTGCTGATCTCGCAACAGCACGTTGTCGTCCAAAATGTGGGCGGCACTCTGTTACGAGACGCAGTGATCAAAAGTCTTTTGATTAGGATTACATATGCAAGGTTATGTAAGAATGACATTAAAGACATTGCTTACCATGGGAACTCTCAAAATGCAGTCTATTTCTGGCACTTTATTGTGGTCACACACATTAATTATTAAATTAAGCTTTACACTGTTTTATACAATTTCACACACAAACACATGCATCTTATGAATAATAGTTTTCTTCATTGTATACAGTCAAAATGAATCTGCTTTCACCACACAATCGCATGACAGTTCATAACCATTTTACATCTTGGTGAAGTAATGAGAGATTTATATGATCTTATTTGTACATTTTTGGACAACCTGCTCATTTCCCAATGAGGGTTTGGTTAAAGGCTACAGGTTCATGCTTATGTTTTTATTTCAAATAGCATGTTTTCCTATGATGCACATTGTACTCATTTTTACGACTGTGCAGTTTTGTACCAAAAACTAAGTACTAAGTACCCTCATGACTGTCAAGGTCCATAAATCTTTTAAAATATCAGATAATTGGACCTTGCTAGATTAGAACAGGATATAAAATGTCATGGGGTGATTCCTCAAAACTGGATTAATAATTCATGATGTTTGATGTTTACCTTGAAAAATAAATTTTATTTATTTTAAATCATAATTAAGATGTGCCCACTCACATGTATTTTCAAAATGGTATAAGTTTTTCAGAACCAAATGAAACGAACATATCCATTAGCCTATGCAGCCTACATGGCATAATCTGCATAGGAAAGTTGTTTTGGGGCACAGCTTGTTTGATGGAAGATTAATCTTTTCTCCCTATTTTGCAGAAGTGCGTTACAAACGTAAAATCACTTCTGATGATGTTAGCATTTATTAAAATGCTTAATGACAGCCTATGTTTTTTGCTCTTTTTGATTATGTAATCAAACCCCTTATGTAACCCTATTCAGTGATATATAGGAGTTACATTGTATGATCGATTTATAATAGTTATGTTAGGTAAACAAGACAAAGGCCATACAGAAGGTGGGTGTTTATGACTATAAGATCTTACATCTTAAAGATACACGTTGATGGCCATGATAAGATATGACTCTTGAATATTTCAGAGGGATTGTTGAGGAGTGGAGGAGCCAAAGACGTCTTTCTCAACCAGATCATTATGACATGTTTTTAAACTTAAATATGTGTAACCCATCAATGTCTGGACTAAAAGAGTAGACTATGAAAATAAACTGATAGACAATTTCCCTGTTAGATTTCCTGAGCTCATAGACATTGAAGTTCGGCTGGAGAACAATAGGTGTCATGATATAACCAACAAGACGTGTATGCATCTACTATCTTAACCTGAAAAAGTTCAAGTCATCATTGGTTAATAATTGATCCTACAGCAACACAGTGTGTTGTAGCAGGTTTCTAAAGAATAATGTGGTTATTCAATGAACTTCCATGAAATCTGGCAGGTTTCTTGGGTGATACACTCAAGAATGATGTTTCGACAATCTTAATGGCTATTGTTCTGCTGTAGTCATTAGTAAGTCTTACATTTAAGCCTATCCATGTTTGACTAAAAGTGTGAAATGTCCATTGATTCCAAGGTGTGTAGAGTATTTAGAGGACAAAGGCAAAGGATTTACAAAGTTACAAAGAGTAACTTTTCCAGCATTTAAGGGGCCAGGATTTGGCTGATGATCCTGTCAGTTCCACATGAATTTTGCATGGGGTTCAAGTTTTTCACACAAATTTGCCTTGTTGACCAACAGAAAGCTTCTTGGTTTGAATTCTGTGTAACCTGTTCTTCATACATTGATAGACAATGGACCTTTTATTGCTAATATGACCTCATGATTTACTCACCCTCAAGCCATCCTAAGTTTACATGACTTTTTTTTAGATACAATTGGAGTTATATTATGACATTCCAAGCCTTATAATGGCAGTGGATGGTGGTCAAGATTTTGAAGGCCTTCTAAATTGAAAAGGTGCTTTTGTGTAAGAAAAATATCCATATTTAAAACTTATATAAAACATATATGAACCCTAGTCTCTAGCTTCCGCTAGACATCTATGACATATGCATGTTCACAAGAGATTGTCATTTCAGCGGATGACGTAGGACGCAGATGTAGAGTAAGCTCTGTGAGAAGTGGTGAATGAGAAAACGCAGAGGGAAATGCATGGAGTATTTTTCTTTTTTTGGGGTAAACTATCCCTTTAACTCATTAGTGCTAAGATAAGCTAGTTAGCTAAAGTGTTACCCTGCGAACTTAAAACTAAAAACAACTAAAAACCAGAGACCACCCTCAGTGATTGATCTAGTCTACCACCATCATGTTGTCTAAGCGGACCAGGACATGGAGCCCCTTTAAGGCAAGCAGGAAGGTTTTAAGGACTAGAAAAACCACCATCATCTCAAGGCAGTCAATATCCAAGCCTTGTATCAGGTTTGACCAGGAGCCGAACGTCGGTCTGCCCTCTTTCAGAGCACCCCAACCCAGGTCAGTCCGAAGAGGACACCTCATTGAAACAGACGAGGGGTTTTCCAAGGGGTCACAACTCTGATGTAGCGTTGGGTTACTCTGATATAAAACCAGCCCAGGTGCCAGGCATGGGAATGGACACAGGCTTTAAGCCAAAACTGGAGGGGCCACATATTGAGCAGGCCCAGAGGAATCACAGAGGAGGCAGCCAGCATAAGGCCAGGCATCCTCTAGGAAGCACTGAGGGGACGTGAAGTCCCTAATGTGAATGTCCGCCAGATGCTGAATAGTCAGAGAGCATTACGGCATAATCCATGCCCACATGTGGGAGTCTATAATTGTCCCTAGAAAGATCACTCGCTGTTTGCAAGACAAACAGCACTTGGCTAAACTGATTTTCAACCTAAGGTGCTCTGGGTGAGCGAGTTCTCGTTCTGATCTGGCTAAACCAGCCAATCGTCAAGGTTATTGAGAATGCAAATTTTCATCTGTCTTAGAGGGAAAAGAGCCTTGTCTATGCACTTTGTAAAAGTGTGTGGGGCCAGGGACGTTCCGAATGGCAGGATTGTGTATTGATAAGCCACTCCCTCAAATGTGAATCGCAAGAACGGTCTATGATGGGGGACTATCTGGATGTGAAAGCAAGCGTCTTTCAGGTGACACGTCTAGGATAGCTTTCCAAGCCTGAAGCCAGATGGCAAGTGGTTCTAGTTTTACGAAAGGTAGTTTGTCGCATAGGGGAGGCTCAAAGGTGTGGCAGCGCTGGTTTTGCAGGCTGCTGAGTGGTCTTCTGGCGACTTGGAGCAGCTGCCATAATGGAGTGCTTTGGCAAACAGTGACAAAGGGCAAAGTCTTCTGTGCTGCTGGAAAGAGCTCGGCAAACCCATAAAGGCCAAACAGACCCTTGGGAGAGACCGGCGAGTCAAGAAAGTCGACCTTGTCATTGTCCCTGATCTCTGTTAAGTTCAGCCAAAGCACCATCGATTTGGCCATAGCCTTGTCAATTGCCTGTACGCAGAGCCAGGTTAGGTGTCAGGATCTTGAATAAACCCTGTTAGCTAAGGCCAGATGGATGTGCTGCATTGGCTATCAATCTCAGGGCAGAAGGAAGGCACAGTAGCTGCCATAGCGTCAGTAAGAGCATAAACAGGAATTTCCTCATAACAACGACACAATGGGAGAGACCGATGGTACCCCATCTGTATTGTTGGAATCTTAAATGCTAAATTTGTAATATTTGTCAATTGATGTTTCATCGGCTATTTTCACTTTCTTTCAAAAAGTCGTCTTCAAGCTGCATTGCCACATAGCACCTCAGAGCGTCCTTATAATGTTACAGTATATACTGTACACTAATGTCTGAACCATAGATTGCAGTAGTGGATATTTACTTGACTTTGTTGACTCAGTGAAACCCATTAATTATGATGCAGGTAATGTGGCTGTTATCTGCTTAGGCTTTAAGGAACTCAGTCTCACACTTCCTGCTATACAAGTTGATCCTTAATGGTTCTTACTATCAGATTATTGACAGCTCTTTGTCACAAAAACACTTATATAATGAACTCTGAGAAGGTCACACCCATCTCTAGACGCACATATATAAGTAAGTGCATGCACATGCACATATGGTCACACACCTGCAGGTGAGCATCTGATCCAGGTATCTTCACCATTGTCTGAAAGGGTTTGTGCTGGTCCACCAGCCCCCTTCAAAAACCATCAAAATGGATGATTATTTTGGATTCTCTTGGGTTCGCAATGAGAACAGAAAAAACGTCACCATACATATTAACAACGCAGCGGACATCTCAGTAATTGTTATATATTTTCTGCTGGTTCTGGCTGTAGGACTATGGGTAAGTGATCAGTAGTTTCTATCTACCTGTAAAAGACTTAACCTTGTGTCAACATATAAATGTACAGTGATAAGTCTGACAGAATAAGGATTGTGACTGATTTTGCAGAAAGTTGTTTTATTAAAAAATACTAAAATATTTCACGAAAGTTCTAATGATGAAATTTAATAATAATTATTCACATGTTATTGAAAGTAACTATTAATAATACTTCCAGTTAGTTTTATTGAGGGATTGACATTTGTGGGATTTCTTGATAACACCATATTTTTTAACTTGTATTTGCACATCCGAAATCTATATAATTTCAAAACCTCTCGAGGAAATTCAAACATATTAATCAAACAACAAACAAAGCCACTGAACACCAATCCATCAACCTTTAAGTCTACAAATGTGATGTGTTATTATGAAATGTGTCTGAACTTGCAGGTTATGACACTTTATATAAAGTCACATATGATTTTGTCTAACAATTTAAGTGTCTGGAACTGTATAGATTCTTAATTAAATGGATCTTTCTGTCCAAAGGCAATGGTACGGACCAATCGAGCCACAGTAGGAGGCTTTTTCCTGGCTGGCAGAAGTATGGTGTGGTGGCCGGTAAGTAAATGGAATCAAGATAACCATGGATAACCATGCTTTAAACCTTAAAAGCATTTTGTTGTGTTCTCAAAATGTGATGGATATTGACAAAATGACATTGCTTGATCATTAGTGATCAATCAGTGCGCCAAATGTGGTGAATTTCTGTGGTAAAGTGAAGATTTGAAATGGCCATAAAAGTATAAGCGAATTATGTATCAATAGCATAACCAGTGATTTCACATTATCACAGATATGGCATGATTATGACCTTAACTGCCCCTCCAAGTCAGAACCTTGATAGACCATGACAGGGTGAATAAAATCTTTTATGGGGCCATAATGCACTGATGTCAGATGCAGCAGACAATGCTGAAAGTACTGATATGCTTTGCTCATACAGATTTTATGGAGCTGTCAAACTTAGGTCAATGCTAAAGTTATCACCTTTTGCCAATTTTTTTAAGGTTTTTATTTGTAATGACCAATCTTCCAATCTTTATTGTTTAAATTACTCCTCAAGCTGAGTGGAAGAAGCCGTTTTTGTAGCTTATCATGGCAGCAATTGTTTTGCCAGATACAGTTAAACAGTAGACAGAGTTGATATATTCTGAAGCGATACAGTTCCCACAATCCTTTGCTAAAGTCCTTATTTGGATACAGATCACATAGATCAAATAGTTCAATTTAAAGTACCATATGAAGATCAAATGTGTGTATTTAAGTAAATATAACATGAAGCACTTCTTAACTGCTATAGTTTTATTTTTCAGATTGGAGCCTCTCTCTTTGCAAGTAACATTGGAAGTGTGCACTTTGTGGGAATAGCAGGAACAGGAGCAGCTGCTGGCATTGCTATTGGAGGATTTGAGTGGAATGTATGTCAAAACAGCATAAAATACATTTTGGGAATGTGGCAAATTTTTATGTTTTAGCCTACTGTTTATATATAGAGAGAGATCATTAAAATATAAAAAGAATATTCTATAAGTATTTTAAAGTATTGTAAGTATTATTAAAGAACAAATTCATGCTATTTTAGTATTATTTATATACTATTATAGCATTTATTAATTTTAGTCACTCTTATTATTGCATTATGGATTTTTTTGTTTGTTTGTTTTATGAGTTTTAGTTGTAATCATCATGCGATTCAACTTGTTTTATTTCAGTTAGTTGCCAAAGGCAGCATTTCTAAGTTTTTGCTTTCTTACATTTACATTTTTCATCTTAAATTTTATTTCATTCTAGTTTAATTTCAAGTAGGGGCTGGTGATATGACCAAAATCATGATATGTGTAATTTTATTTCATGGTACTGATATAATAAATAAAGACTTAAGACTTCGAACTTTAAATAAAGTCTTTATGATATCACTTTTTTTTTAAACACCATAGAAATTCTTGAATTAGAATAATTCTTGTCACCAGTGTCACTATCACAAAAAAACTACTACTAGCCTAAAGGAAAAAAAAGCTCACTAAAGACAAGTAAAGAGTCAGCGATCGAAAAAGAATAACAAATTACAAACAACAGATCAAAAAAGTTACAGTAGAACAAATAAATAATAAATGCTACATACATTGTATAAAGTAATCAAATGTATAATAACACTGCATATTTGTCACTGTGTAAATTAAGTATACAGTATATACTTATTATTAAAGGTACAAAAGTGATTTAGTCCAGAGCAGTCAGAGGTTTTCTCTCTTTTGTTGTTTGATTAACATGAATGACAGCAGGAATATTAGACTGCTGTCACTCTAACTGCCCAAAACCAATATACTGTTACACATTTGTTTTCTTTCTTAGCTGTTTACTTTTACCTAAGACCTAAATTACTGTTTACGAGCATACTTAAAAAGATGGCATTTTCAACTTTTCAAGTGGCAAAAATAATTCTTAAAACAGTTTAAAAGCACTTAAAAGCACTTAAAATAAAAATAAAAAATTCAATTGTAATGCTTAAAAATAAGTGCAAACGTTAAGTATTCTTGACCACGTAGCACAATGTCACGTGAGCTCTTGTAATCTCTACCAGTTGACTAATTTCTACTGGTTAATCGTATCAGTTGCCTACTCCTAGTAGTTTTAAATTTAGTTAACAGTAACAGTAAAAACACTGATTAGAATGTCTAGAAAACATCAAATAAATTGTCTATTTTACATTTGTTTCCTCAGGCTCTTGTTCTTGTGATTATTCTGGGATGGCTCTTCGTGCCCATCTACATAAAAGCTGGGGTATGCTTACATTTCTTCCTTTCCAACTTGCAGAACAAACTTTTCAGATATTGCTGGCTTATACAACATGAATGTGTCGACCGATTTATCTCTGTGGTATCATTTTTATGATACTTTATTGTCTTTATCTGCAGGTCGTGACCATGCCAGAGTACCTGAAGAAACGCTTTGGTGGGCAACGTATCCGTATCTACCTCTCAGTGCTCTCCCTGTTTCTCTATGTTTTCACCAAAATCTCTGTGAGTCCAAAATATCCAAATAATAATATGATACTTTAAGAGGTAGTTGACATGTAGTACTAATGGGATACTTTAACATTGTAAGTGGTTTAACATGCTACACTCAAATGAAAAGAATTTTAACCAGCATTTTAAAAATTCATCTATAATTATTAATGAAGCGTTTTTTAAAAACAACACCGTTTTTTTAACTTGAGTATAATGTTGTGCCAATACAGCAAGTATTGATCAGATCAGTACCCTGTTTTGAAACAGTTCAAACATTTGCGCCACACATTCATTTTTTGTTGTTCTTTTTTTCACCTGTCAGGCGGACATGTATTCAGGAGCCATTGTCATCAACCAAGCTCTGGGACTTAACATTTACCTGGCTGTGGTTATTTTGCTGCTCATTACGGCTCTTTATACAATTACAGGTCTGTTGACTGAAATACTGCATACTTTAAATTGACACGTTACACTGTATTACATATTCTACATCAGTGGTTCACTCTTCCTTTATCCAAATATACATCGGCTACATACATATAGACTAAAAGTTTAATGCACTGCCACTTTAACCGCTTAGCATTCCAATGTTACACCTACCGAAAGTTTCATTGCATTGAGGTAAATTTCATGGGAATGCTAAGGGGTTAAACTTCTGTCAACCCTGTGTTTTGTTGTGTAATGGATTTATCTCAGGAACAAACCAGCCCAACAATAAACTTTCAGAAATAAGAAATCATACCAGCTGTAAATGTTTACATGAGCTGTGGCTGAGAGTGTTTATATGCTTCTGTAACTGATAAACTGCAGTTGTAAGGCTTTAAAAACCTAGAGAATATTAATACTATGCTGCCTCACAAACAAGTTCTGAAATTAAAATACATGTAGAGAGCATATAGTAAAAATATGTTAAAAAAAGCTAAACATTTGTCAGCCAATCCAAAGTTATGTGGTGCGACCAACATGTATAAATGTGAAATCTGAAAATTATCATAGAGGATATAAAATATTTCCATGCAGACCTTCATTACTGTGGGTTAAGTTTGAAGTAATGATTAAAATGTTTATACTCACATTTATTAAAGTAAGGAAAATATTACTTGATGGTGACACCAAATGACATTTTTAAGTTCATTAAATTGAAAAACTTTTTTTTATTTTTATAAATGAAACCAACATGAATGCCAAGAGTACATTTCTAAGAACTCAATTTCCCTCCCTTTTCAGTTGCTCATTTGACTTTCATTGACAAACCTTCACGGTTTCTTCTGCAGGTGGTCTAGCTGCAGTCATCTACACTGACACCCTGCAGACATTCATCATGGTTGTGGGATCCTTCATTCTTATGGGGTTTGGTAAGTCTGTTCACTTTTTTGTGATTTACACATCTTAGACACTGTTGAGTGACTACTTAATGCAACATTTTCTTGCAGCATTCAATGAGGTGGGAGGCTATGAGAACCTCAAAGAACAATACATGACTGCAATCCCGTCAGTGGTGGGTGTGAACATCAGTGAGGAATGCTACACTCCTCGCTCAGATGCCTTCCATCTCTTCAGAGACCCCATCACCGGCGATCTGCCCTGGCCCGGACTGATCTTTGGTCTTACAATCCAGGCCGTCTGGTACTGGTGCACTGACCAGGTACTGATCCATTTATAAAAGCTACTGACCAAAGCTAACAAAACAGAGGAATAATATCAATGGAATCACTTTCAGAATATTGTGGGAATGTTACTTTTGGATGTTCTCTGAACATTCTGAAACAAGTAGAAACATTTAAAATAGTTTACACAAGAATCCAACTGCAGCATTACTGAAAGAAGTTCCATTAGCAATATATAAATAATGTTTTTGTGCTAATGTTTTATTAAAGACCACATAACTTTAACAAAACATTCTATTAACATTAATAACTGGAAGAAGGTTTGTTCATATCATGTTAGCCAGTTTCTGAGAACATTCCCTGTTAGCTGGGTAGTTTGTGGCTACTTTCTCGTATTTGGCATTTATTGTTTGATAAAATAAGAGGTCTGCATGTCCAATACGTGGTAAAGAATGTTCACATCAACAAATCTCTTCTGTGTCCACTTCAGGACCACAAAGTGCACTTTTATCTTGAGTTTCTCAGGAGGAACGATGTGCTTCTTGTTTTAGTCAGAGTGAGTCTAGGCTTAAACAGACATGCTTTTAGTCAGGCCCCAGATAAGTCCCCAGTGAAAAAGATAAGATACACAAACAGCCAAAGAGAAGTAGAAGCAGATATAGAATTGTTTAAGCTAGTTCAACAGCCGATTAGCAAAACTCATAGGCCATAAACTTATCTGTTTCAGACTCTAATGTTTGATGGTTTAAATTGAACAACATCTCAGGTACGTATGGTAACTCTCGTTCCCTGATAGAGGGAGCGGAGATGTTGTGTTGAAGTTCCGACACTAGGGGGCGCATTTAGAAGCCCAGACACCTCTGACATCATTAAGAAAAGACCAAAGAAATTTGCAACCAAAATTGCCCCAGACATCCGGGTCTAAATAGGCCAGCATAGCATTTGCTCACTTATTTTGTTTTGTGGAGAAAGCATCTCAACCCACACAGAGGTAGTTCAGAGTTGTTGCACAAAGGACACAACGTCTCTGTTTCCTCCATCAGGTAATGAGGGTTACCATACGTAACCGAGACTTTCTCTTTCAGTCGGCCACTTTGATGTTGTGTAGAACTTCCGACACTGGGAGTCCCTATACTAAGCGCCACAACTCGCTAAACTGAGTTATGGCAGAGGTAAACTCAGCCAGAAGCATTTTCTTCTGCTTAAAGATTCTTAATGAAATTCAGCAGCTGGTGAACCTGGTTGTAATGTTAGGAAGTGTTCACTTTCTCCAATGAGAAAAGAACTCTAAAAAGACCACATATCTTACCCAATGGGAGGTGACATGTAGAGATACAACCTATGGAGTTGCTAGAAAAAAGTAATGCATAGGGAAGGTTCTGTGGTGGGCCCCACATAAGGGGAGAATGCCAAGCACAGCAACTGGTGACAAAGCAGTGCTCTGTCCAGGGGAAACATTGAGTCCTTAATAGAAACTGAGCAGTGGAAGATACACACATGGGACCACCAGAAGGAGTCACAACATATGGAGCGCTAACCCAATACAGGAGTTCACTCGAGGGATACTTACAAGTAATGGTTCTGCAGCAAGTTTCTCCGCAAAACTCAGCTGCATTAGAGTGTTTGACTGATGTTTGAAAAAACTCAACTGGACTCAACAAGCGCACATTATCACCCCAGGGAAGGGAAAGCACTAAATACATCTCTATACCTTACCTGGCATCTGAAATCAGGTGGTAGAACCCAGAATTCTAAATGAGACTGGCTACATTAGCAGATTATAAAATCAAATGGTGAGGCACCACTTGCCAAAGCTGAGGAAGCAACACCCCTGTTTGAGTGTTCTCTTACTCCCATGAGCCATGAGAATCACATTCACAAACCAGTGAGATATGCTCTATTTGGAGACAGCATTCCCAAAGCAGACAAAGGGACAAGCAGACAAGCAGTTCCAACAATCAAAAACTCTGTGTGCATTCTAAAAAGATGTGCAGGACATGCACCAGGCACAAGAAAACAGGTCTGGGTCTCCCCCATAAGGAGTGAAAGCTTGCCGGGCCACCCCTCGGGCCCTAAAGGGAGCAGTGGGAACCTTGGGCACATATCTAGGCCAGGGTCTCAGGACAATGTGAGAGTCTCCCGGCCCAATATCTAGAAATGTTTCATTGATGGCGAGGGCTTGGAGGTCCCTCAACCTCTTGATTTTAGTGAGCACAGTCAGGAAGGCCGTCTTCAAAGAGAGGGCACTAAGCTGACTGAAGGCTCTCAAGCAGATCACTTTGTAAGACCTAAAGGACCACTGAGAGATCTTGAAAGAGAATGAGACGCGGTCTCAGAGAATTCAACCTCTGCACACTGGAGTCTAATTATCAGACTGTGGTTCCCACCGACCTGCCACCTATGGTGTCGTGATTTGCTGCTACAGTGGCCATGAACACCTTGAGCGTAGATGCAGATAGGTGCCTATCCAGGCCCTCTTGAAGGAAGGATAGCACTGACTCAGTACCACATCTCTGCTGGTTCTCTCCCTGGGGAAAACACCAGCTAACAAAAATGCATCATTTCAGGTTGTATAGCCACCTCATAGAGAGGGCCCTAGCCTGAGTAATGGCATTCACTACTGTGGGTGAAAGGCCTCTGAATTCCTCCTCGTCCCATCCAGGGACTAAACATGGAGGTTCCAGAGGCCTGGGTGTGGGTGCCAAATTGTTCCCTGCTCCTGAGAAAGGAGGTCCCTCTTCAGGGAAATCTGCCAGGGAGAAGCATAAGTAAGCATAAGCTATGCAAACCAGGTCTTGTTCTGCTAACATAATACAAGGACTAGGACCTGCGAGCGAATACTACCCTGGTGGTGTGCTCAAAGAACAGCCAACAACTCCAAGCAAATAATATGCCAGTGCAGACGAGGACCTGTCCAAGTCCCCAAAGCTGCATGCCCACTGCACATAGTGCCTCAGTCCTCCTTAGAAGAATATGTTCCCTACAATGATGCATCGGGACACTTGTTCTAAGGGCACTTCTGCCTATAGAAACAAAAATAAAACAAACCCGTTGTGTGCCACAGCACCATGACCACCTTGAGTCTGAGACAGGTGCTGGAGGCAGGTGGAATGATCAAGTGCGAGTTTAAAATCCTATCAGAGGGACTGATCTGGAGTTTGAGATTGAGAGTGGGCATTGTGCTGTTGCTTCCAGGCCCGATGCTAATTGACCACTGAGAATAGTTTTGATTAGGTTTCTGCATTTACCAGCCAGGAAGAAAGTACTACAAGCAGCCAAAGAACAAGAGGGATGTAGGATTTACTTCTTCCCCGACATGTAAAGAGAGTTGGCCAGAAATCATAGGGAATTCACCACGTCTCAGAGGATCCTGAGAAGGCACAATGTCAAATATACACTGACATAACCAGCCTCACTTGCTAAGATTGGTTGTATCACAGCTGCCTGGATGATCTTATGCAATCAGAAATGCCCCAAACCCCTAGATCTGAAAGATTGCTGAGACTGCAGAATGAGGGAGAAATTAAAAATATGGGATAATTTTTGCCAGCATATTGTGCTCATGTCTTGTTTGTTCCATTGATGGTGACTAGTGGCTGAATATGTAATTAACTGGAAAGGTGAATATTGAATACTGTGGTGATGTACAACATTTTGATTGTTAAACAATAAAACAGGTTGAATTGCAAAAAAAAAAAAAAGTGAAACAAATTGCTCTTTTAGAGGAATTTTGCTCTCAAAGATCACAGTTGTAGCACCCTGGGGCACTCTCAGTACACTTATCTTTCTAAACTCTCCATCTTGTTTTAGGTTATTGTGCAGCGCTGTCTGTCTGCCAAGAACCTGTCTCATGTGAAAGCGGGCTGCATCCTGTGTGGTTACCTTAAACTTCTGCCCATGTTCCTCATGGTTTTCCCTGGCATGATCAGCAGAGTGCTGTACACAGGTAAGAAAGAATGGCACCATCCTGAGCGAGAACTACCTGTTTTGGAACTTTCCCATTTCATTTACAAATCTATTCTTCCACGTTTACTTCATCCCACAGCAACTTATCTGGTAAAAGCTCTAGCTTCTTCTTCATTCTCTTCTTAAAACCTGTATTATTCACACCTCCCTTAGTTCAGGCATTGTTCCATCATCTTTTAAAATACCTGCTATAACCTAAATTCTTAAGAAACATGGTGCAGACCCTGTCAATCTAGATAACTTCCGTACCATCTCAAATCTTCTCAAAAAAGCAGTTGCAGCACAGTTCCGTGCTCAATAATATTCATTTATATGAGTGTTTTTAGTGTTTTTAGGGTTTCGTTCTAAGCATAGTACAGAAACCATCCTAGTGAGAGTATCTAATGATCTGTTAATGGCTGCTAATGGTGGGTCCTTATTAGGGGCCAACCTATTGTATGTGTTGGCGTGCTTCTTCTTAATAGTATTATTAGGGGCCAAGCACTGAAGGTGTGAAGGCACTATTTTATTTAAACTCTGTAGTGCCACCACTTGTCCAAAATGAGACTGATCTTAATAGATTCCTTGGATCATGCAGAAAACATCAAAACTTCCTATCCGCCATTTGGATTTATGTTGAAAACATTTTTCTACTCTTTCTAGACTGTTGGTCCGATTTTCACCAAATTTGACTTGGACCATCTTCAGCCCATGCTGGCAAAAAGTTTTGGATTTTGTGTCGATATACAAAATGGTTATTGTGTAACACATCAACAAATTTGCTGGAATGACGCCAAACTGCATTTGAGGCTGTATCTCTGCAAAGCTTTGACATATTGACACCAAACTTTGTATGTGCCATTGTTACCTCACACTGACCATACCACATCAACTTAGTAACAGCACCACCTTATTAAAATCGATAAGCCACTAAATCATAGTAGTAGTAGTGGTTGTATGAACGATTTTTCAGCTATTTTGAATAAAATCATTTTAAAATTGTTTTAATTAATTATTGCTACGGTTGGTCTGATGCTCCATGCCATGCTTAGCTCCTCATTTTGTCTCTCTTGTGCTTGGCTCTTTAACTGCTGTTTGCAGCTATATACTATTCTTGTTTTGCTTTAAGTGCACCTTTTGACACCATTTCACAATATTTTGTTGAGCTGTTTATCTGCTATTGGTATCTCTGTTATTCCTTTCACCTGGTTCGCTTAGTATCTTTCCAACCACACACAGTTTGTACAACTACTTCTAAACCTTTTTCTGTTAGCTCTGGTGTCCTAATTCATTCATCTAATTCATCTTCTCTAATCTTCTAAATTTGGTATTAAATTCCACTGCTATGCTGATGATACACAACTTTATGTATCTACAAAACCATTCTTCCAGTCTTACCAACTGTCTTCACAAGGTTCTCTGCTAACTTTCTGAAACTTATTAGGCACTAATACTTTTTGTCCTTCAGTTTTTCATTATCCATTATCCATAAAGTCTAGCAATCCAAAAGTAATTTTGTGACATATTTGTATGCAGTATGCATCAGGTCAGTGAATGGTCAAACACGTGTTTATGTGTTTATCCTCTTGTTTGTATCAGATGAGATTGCATGCGTGGATCCAGCAGAGTGTGAATACTACTGTGGAACCAGTGTGGGCTGCACTAATATCGCTTATCCGAAACTAGTGGTGGATCTAATGCCAAACGGTAAAGAATAATTTGATATTTCTGTCTGAAATTTCTAATAGATCTGTTTGGTGATATGGTTCTATACTTCTTTGTATGTTTATGAAGGTCTCAGAGGCATGATGTTGTCCGTCATGCTGGCCTCTCTGATGAGTTCACTCACTTCCATCTTTAACAGTGCCAGCACACTCTTCACCATAGACATTTACACCAAGATCCGTCGCAAAGCCAAGGAAAAGGAACTCATGATTGCGGGGAGGTGTGTTCGCATGTCTGTTTGTTTGCGTTGGATATTGATTTTCTGATCTTGTGAGCAGACTCTGTATTTAAGATGTCTGTATTTATGTGTGTAGGGTGTTCATGCTGTTTCTGATCGGAGTGAGTATCGCATGGATCCCTATACTTCAGTCTGCTCAGAGCGGGCAGCTCTTCGAATACACTCAGTCCATCACCAGTTATCTGGCTCCACCAATCGCCGCTGTTTTCACACTTGCCATCTTCTGCAAGCGGGTCAATGAAGCTGTGAGTAAAATCACATTTCATTGTAGTACTTATGTTGCCATTTTGCTAGTTTGAAGTTTCTACATTTGGCTGTAAATTATGATCTTGACTTGACAATGTGCTAAAACATCCTAGAAATCAGACTTGTGCACAATTCAGAATTGAATTGAGAATGACTCCTAAATTCCAATTCAATTCTTGAATTTAAATTGAATTTGAATTGATGTCAAAAACAGGATCTAGAATTACAATTCGAATTTGAATTAAAGGAAGCAGAATTGCAATTCAATACAAATTCGAAGAAATTCATATACATAAGTGAAGTGTTTAACAATGAAGCTTTACAATATATATCAGATATGATTTCATTACATATTCTATAAATGATATTAGTTTGAACTACTTGTACAGATTACATTGTGTTATTTAATTATTTTGAAATGAAAATAACATTTTGAACAAAACTAATCAAACATTGAGGGAGTAATTTATTTCAAGAATTTGATCATTATCTATATGTTGGAACAAAATGTATGCAGGGTTGAGGAGTGACTAGTTATGTGTAATGAAATTATGCTATTAAATTACAAAATTAATGTAATTGTATGTGAGATTCAACACATTCTTTCTGTTGTATGACTGTGTGGAATGTCTTTGAATTGCCATGAATTTAATTCCACTTCCTGTCATTCCAATTCCAATTCAAATTCAACTTCCTGTGGGCCGGAGTCAATTCAATTCAAATTCCAACTCATGAATTGAATGGCGGCCAATTCTGAAATTCTGAATTGTGCACAAGCCTGCTAGAAATATGTTAGTAGTGTGGCAAAATATGCTTACAATGTGTTAAAACATCTCAGAGGCTTTGTCAAGTCAATGCCAAGTTTGTCATCAGACATTTCTCATCTGGTTTTCTGTCTGTTGACACATGTTGTTGCTGTTCCCTCACAGGGTGCTTTTTATGGGTTGTGTATTGGTCTGTTGATTGGTCTGGCGCGTATGATTACTGAGTTTGCCTACGGCACAGGCAGCTGCGTGAGTCCCAGTAACTGCCCTACGATCATTTGTGGTGTACACTACCTTTATTTCGCCCTCATCCTCTTTACCCTATCCTGTACAACGATACTGGTCATCTCCTACATGACCAAACCCATTGACGACAAACATGTAAGCTCTTCCTACAACTAAACTATAAAGTTCTGAATAATTATTATTTACATTTTTTTTTTTTTACATATGACGTCATATGTTTTACAGCTGTACAGGCTCTGCTGGAGTTTGAGGAACAGCACTGAGGAAAGGATTGATCTGGAAGCAGAAGACTGGACTGATGATCAGGATTCAGACAGTATAGAAAAAGAAGGTACATCTGAACGATTCACCAAATATGTACCGTCAGATAGCACTCGTGTAAATCCTGTATTCTAAAAACATACCCTCTTTAAAAGCAAATAACAACTGTTTGTTTATTTCTTGACCTCGCAGAGCTACGTGAAGATCCAGCCTGTTGGAAGAAGGCCTACAATTGGTTCTGCGGCTTTGATCAAGGTGATGCACCTAAACTGACTAAAGAACAGGAGGCAGAGTTAAAGAGGCAGCTCACAGACACCACTGAGAAACCTCTATGGAGAAACGTGGTCAACGCTAATGCTATTATCCTCGTTGCCGTCTGTGTCTTCTTCCATGGTTTCTTTGGCTAAAGATCACTTCAGTATCAGTTAACAGTTATAAGAGTCATGTGATATTATAAGAGTGCTTGTAGTCATGTCAAGTCTTTCTTTGGTGCTTCAGTGTCTAATTCAACACCTGCCTGACTGTTTTTATGTTTACCGCATGCTCTTCCCTTATATCTTTAACATATGTGACCCTGGACCACAAAACCAGTCTTAAGTCGCTGGGGTATATTTGTAGTAATAGCCAAAAATACATTGCATGGGTCAAAATTTTTGATTTTTCTTTTATGCCAAAAATCATTGAGAAATTAAGTAAAGTTCATGTTCCATGAAGATTTTTTGTAAAATTCCTACTGTGAACATATCAAAATGTAATTTTTGATTTGTAATATGCATTGTTAAGAACCTAATTTGGACAACTTTAAAGGTGATTTTCTCAGTCTTTTTAATTTTTTTGCATCCTCAGATTTCTGATTTCAAATAGATGTATCTCAGTCAAATAGTGTCCTATCCTCACAAACCATACATCAATAGAAAGCTTATTTATTGAGCTTTCATATGATGTATAAATCTCAGTTTTGTCAAATTTAACCTTATGACTGGTTTTGTGGTCCAGGGTCACATATTACAAAGTAATAGTTTCAACTAATAATATGTTCTAGTCCATTTTTTGTATGTTTCCTGTAAAGTCTTCTGACGCATATGATCAAATCAATGCAAAGCTATTTTCTGTGCCATTTTTAAGATGTCTCTCATCTACCAAACTCTAAAAAATTACTTTTCTTTTTTCTTTTATATTTTGGTCTTACTATTTGGTAAGTTTTGATTTTCTTGTAAGTAAAAAAAAGTATATGTTTTTGTCTATGACAAGGAAATATATTGTATTTAATAGCGAGTATTTTTATTTTTTTTGTCATGGTACATTATATCATGAACTCTGTAATATATTAATTTAATGTTTATTGTAATAAAAATTAATGCATTTTAGTATTTATGAGTTTATTAAGATGCGTACTTGTAACAAGCCAGAAGCATGTTCAAAACTACCATAACTACCAAAAATTATAAATAATCTTTCTTTTTTTTTTGTTGGTATATTGATATTGTATAGCCACAGTTTTATAAATATCTTGGTTAATCTATGGTTAGTGTAGCAAAACCATTGTTAATTTGTGGTTTTATTTGTAGTAAAACTGCAGTTATTTTTTAAGGGTAAAGTAGCCTACAGATCACACAAATATTCTTTATATGAAATACGTTGTGAATGGTAAGTGTGTATGAATCTGAATGGCTTGCAGTAACACTAGACTGCATGACTATGTGATGTGCTGCAGGGGGAGCAAGGCTAGCTTGAGCTGTTACACACAGAGCCACCAGAAAAAGCTTGTATGAGAGGATGTTTTTATTCTGTGAAACTATACAAGTGTCCTTGAACTATACACTTCAATGTGTATATCATCAGATATGAATGAAACCTCAAAACGTGTGGCTTTTAAAGGACAGTATTCACCAGTTTCTCCTTGTTGATGTTAAAATAGGTGGGGGGAAAAATCCCATAGACTTACAATGAATGACCCAAGTCATATCTAGAGATCAGAATGTCATAGGGCGGGACTGTTTTGATCCAGAACACCTTAGCGACCACTCACAACACAAATGTGGCATGTTTTGCACTCACGTGTTCTGTAGAATACAAATACTTGTTGATATTGTTTGTGCACATAAATACACAACTTTCCTCTCAGCAATGTGGATTATGTCTAGGACAACACAAGGACATGTGTAAAGCTAAAACTGATGAAAATCTCATTCTGTTATATAACACAATCCCCACGTGCCAGCATCCTCCATGCTGTTCCCACTCCACACAGACTACTGTTTTGCACACCATTTTTGTTAAAACATCACAAGCTAATTGTCATCCTTTCAGCATCATTGGATCTCTCAACATGTCACCTGGTTGTTCATAATATCTCCGCCGTGGGCTCAAAGCGTGAGAATGATCCAGAACGAACACAATGGCAAACCACACAAAACACAGGTGTGTGCGCTTGCATCTGTACGCTGTTTGAGGCAGAGAGTCAAAGGTAAAACAAAGAGATAGACTGATGGAGACTGAGAGAAAGAGAGCTTGCAAAGGGAGGGGGGATGAGTTAGGGGTTCTGATTGGCTGGATTTTTTTCCTAGTGAAAACGTGATCCAGCCTGCAAAGGCACTGCAGCAGAGAGAGATAGAGAGAGAGAGTCTGTGAGGAGGAGGAGTCGAGATACTCACAGAAACAGAGGCTGAACTCACACTTGTGAGTCAGAGAGTGTGTGAACAACCAGGACCAACACTGAACCAAAAGAACCCATCTTGGACAAGAAGAAGAATAGAGCAGCGCTTGGTGACGCATCTGACATCTCGTCCTCATTCTTTCCCATCGTCCATCCTTCCATCCATCCTTCTTGGAGACCGGCAGGAAAGTCTTTCCACCATCCTCTCGCATGCAATGAAGAATCACAGGAACTATGTGAGAAAGATGTCAAGATTTCATGAATTAAAGGGATAGTGAAAATGAAAATGATGTAGTTTATTACTCACCCTCATGTCGTTCCAAATCTGGAAGACCTTAGTTCATCTTCGGAACACAAATTAAGATATTTTTGATGAAATTCGAGAGCTTTCTGACCCTGCATAGATAGCAACAGAAATGACATGTTTGAGACCCAAAAAGGTAGTAAGGACATCATAAAATAATTAATTAAATTAATATTTTTTTGTACACAAAGAAAACAAAAACAACAACTTTATTTAACAATTCTTCAAAACCAATAGTGTTTTTGCTATTTGTTTGCATATAGCTTTGTGCAATTGTAAAATAAATACATGAATACATATTACTGCAAATTTCTGTAAAATTGTGTTTTATTAAAACACAAGTTGTAGCAATAGATTTTTTCTTCTGTATTATGATGATGATTATAGATGATCATAGAAAAAAATGTAGGGTGGAGATATGTATCTATCAATCAGTTGCTGATTGGCTGGAAGCAGATCTCAAGAAAGGAGCAGGTTTATGAGAATAAAATGGCTGGAGAAATGTAGCATATGCCACCAGAGAGCAGTATGACATTACAACAGAGGATTGAGTTCTGATATTTTAATTAAAAACTTATGAGGTCAAAACATAAAAAAAAGAAACATATCCAAGTATAAATCATTCACAATAAAATCAAAAACATGCATTTAGGAAACAGGGCGAAGTGCCATTTAATATCAACTTTACATATTTAAATAAAATTACTTCACAGAAGTGGAATTCCAATTTGTAAATTACTAAATGACCCTACTGTATTTGTACTGATTTGAACAAAATGTTTATA
>NC_133383.1:35070401-35097824 GCF_049309525.1 Garra rufa
ATATATATATATATATATATATATATATATATATATATATATATATATAAACCTACTTTTTCAAACTCCTGGACCATTTGTCAGATTAATGCCAAATTTTTAATGTCTTGTCCAGATACCCTGAAAAGTTGACACAGGACCTAAGAAAAAGAAAATCTGCACAAATACAAAAGGGAATAAAATTCATTATAGTTTCATAAAGTTTAATAAAGGCTAAAACTGATCAGTTTCCAAAGGTATCTGGGATCTTCAAAATATTTCTAGATTCCAAATTCAGAAAACATTTGTTAAGTTGTCAGACATGACTGCATATACTGCAGTCATTTAAAATGAAGAGACAATATTATTTGTCAATTGTAATATAGTACATCAAATAATACTTCATAGAAAGATACTTAAATGCTCTTATTATGTTTGAAAAGAGATGACCGTTGTGATAGGTGCTGTGCCAAAACAGCTCATTCCCTCAGGTCATGCTTGTTATAATACATAACAAGTTTGGTCAGAATCTGCTAAAGTGTCGCAGAGATAACCTCATGTCCATTTTTGCACAAACTTTGTCACATTGGTTAACACGCTTTATGAACAGTTTGGTTATTAAAAACCTTTTGATCTTTCGAAAATCTTTTGATAACTTTTTGGTAGATAAAAATCTAGGATTAGTTTGCAAAGGTAGGTTTATATTTCACAAATTATTTGATTTTCTTGATTGACAGCTGGAGTTCTTGAAGTTTTTCAGAACAAGGAGCTCTATCATATGATGAATTTTCTCACAGACTTCTAGGGCCATGAGACAAACATGCCCACCCAGTTTCGTTCTAATCAGCCTTTGTTAATTTTGTCTAATAGGTGCTCAAAACTCATTGGCCACTGCCCAACACATTCTCACTCCCAACCTGCGATCGCGTCTATCCCTCTCACAAATCAGTTGTTTTGCTTCGGAAGACTTGGAATATTAATATTTTTAAAATAAATTTTGACTGCAGTTATATCTGTCTCTTGTATCTTGTATTTTATTGACAAATGGTAGGTTTAGGGGCAGGGGATAGGTTATGTGCTCGTAAATGTGTAAACAGTGTAATATAAATACAGGTGCATCTCAATAAATTAGAATGTTGTGGAAAAGTTCAAAACACCTGCAAAGGTTTCCTGAGCCTTTAAAAGGGTCTCTCAGTTTGGTTCACTAGGCTATACAATCTTGGGGAAGACTGCTGATCTGACAGTTGTAGGAGGGTAAGTCACAAACATTCATTGGGAAAGAAGCTGGCTGTTCACAGAGTGCTGTATCCAAGCATATTAACAGAAAGTTGAGTGGAATGGTGCGTTCACACCGCCCCAACCGTCATGCGTCAGTTGCGGCAAGATTACATGTAAAGTCAATGGTTGAGTCCGTCAGCGGTCCGTCAGGGGCTCTGCGTTGCGTTGGGTCCGTTGGATCCGTCGACTTTTCAAGCGTTACCTGCGTTTCAAGCGTCAACGCAGCCAACACAAGCAACGCAGAAGTTCAGCTAGTTGAACTTTTGACGGACTTAACGCACTTGACGCAGTGCGTCAACCAATCAGAGCGTCTCACTATAGCGACGTCACCACACGTATCTTGAATGAAGCGGGAGCAGAAAAAAATATCGTTTTCAACAATGGAAGACAAGCTTATTGTAGCCGTCTGCAATCGCAGAGAACTGTATGATCCGTCCTCGTTTTTGTATAAAGACAGGAATGTCTATTTAATAAATAAAGCCAAGCCACTCTCTCGATACGATCCGCCATAGTTCAGAAAGTCCAGCGAGGAAGCCCCTACCACGTGATCTTTTTTGCTCAACGCACATGCGTTGCCGGACGTGTGCGGTGTGAACGCACCAAAAAGCAAGCGTTGCAATCTTCAACGTACATGCGTCAAACTAGATGCGTTAGGACCGTTGCCTGACGCAGACAGAGTGTGCGGTGTGAACGCACCAGAAGGAAAAAGTGTGGAAGAAAAAGATGCACAACCAACCAAGAGAACCGCAGCCTTGAGAGGCTTTTCAAGCAAAACTGATTCAAGAATTTTGGTGAACTTCACAAGGAATGGACTGAGGCTGGGGTCAAGGCATCAAGAGCCACCACACACAGACTTGTCAAGTTGTCAATTTGTCTACAGTTGTCATATTCCTCTTGTTAAGCCACTTCTGAACCACAGACAAGATCAGTGGCATCTTACCTGGGCTAAGGAGAAAAAGAAATGGACTGATGCCCAGTGCTCCAAAGTCCTCTTTTCAGATGAGAGCAAGTTTTGTATTTCATTTGAAAACCAAGGTCCTAGAGTCTGGAGGAAGAGTGGAGAAGCTAATAGCCCAAGTTGCTTGAAGTCCAATGTTAAGTTTCCACAGTCTGTGATGATTTGGGGTGCAATGTCATCTGCTGGTGTTGGTCCACTGTGTTTTTTGAAAACCAAAGTCACTGCAAATTTTAGAGCACTTTATGCTTCCTTCTGCTGACCAGCTTTTTAAAGATGCTCATTTTATTTTCCAGCAGGATTTGGCACCTGCCCATACTGCCAAAAGCACCAAAAGTTGGTTTAATGACTATGGTGTTGGTGTGCTTGATTGGCCAGCAAACTCATCAGAGAATCTATAAGGTATTGTAAAATGAGAAACGAGAGACCAAAAAATGCAGATGAGCTGAAGGCCAGTGTCAAAAAAACCTGGGCTTCCATACCACCTCAGCAGTGCCACAGACTGATCAATTGAGGCAGTAATTAAAGCAAAAGGAGCCCCTATCAAGTATTGAGTAGATATACAGTAAATGAACATACTTTCCAGAAGGCTAACTATTCACCAAAAATGTTTTTTTACTGGTCTTGTGAATTATTCTAATTTGTTAAGATCAACACTACTTCAGTCTGCGTGCATTGAATTTATTACACAAGTCTCACAATTTGAGTTGAATTACTGAAATAAATGAACTTTTCCACGACATTCCAATTTATTGAGATGCACCTGTAAAACTATTGTGACTGTTTACATTACAAAAATCACACCCCAATATTATTACCCAATACAGTGCTGCTTAAAAGTTTGTGACCCCTTTAGAATTTTATATATTTCTGTATAAATATGACCCAAAACATGATCAGATTTCCATATAAATCCTGAAAGTAGACAAAGAGAACCCAATTTAACAAGTGAGAGAAAAATATTTGCTTTGTCATTAATTTATTGAGAAAAATGATCCAGTGTTACATATTGGTGCATTGCAAAAGTGTGTGAATCTTTGCTTTTAGTATCTGGTGTGACACCCTTTTGCTGCAGTAACTGAAGGTAAAGTTTCTTGTAAATGCTGATCAGTCCTGCACAATAGCATGTAGGAGTTTTATCTCATTCCTTGGTGCAGAACCACTTAAACACTATGATGTTGGTTGGTTTCCTCCTAAGAACTACTTGCTTAGGTTCTTTCACAACATTTTAATTGAAATTGAGTCTGAACTTTGACTCAACCATTCCAGAACATTAACTTTGTTCTTCTTTAAACATTCTTTGGCAGAATGACTTGTGTGCTTGGGGTTGTTGTCTTGCTGCATGACCCATGTTCTATTGAGACTCTCTTCTTAAACAGGTGTTCTGAAGTTTTCCTTTAGAATTTGCTGGTATAACTCAGAATTAATTGTTCTATAAATGATGGCAGGCTGTCCTGGCCAAGATGCAGCAAAACAAGCCCAAGCCATGGTACTACCACGACCATGTTTCACAGATGGGATAGGATTCTTAAGCTGGAATGCAGTGTGTTTTTTTGTCCGAACATAATAGCTTCTCATTTAAACCAATCAGTTGAATTTTGGTTTCATCCATCCATTAAATTTTTCAATTTTCTTTTTGGAGAACAGTGGCTTTCTTCTTGCAACTCTGCCATTTGCACCATTGGTTGCTCATTGTTCTCCTGATGGTGGGCTTATGAACATTAACATTAGCCAGTGTGTGAAAGATCTTTTGTTGCTAGACTATTACACATTTTGCTTTGGAGTGATCTTTGTTGGTCGACCACTTCTCAGGAAGGTAACAGTGGTCTTGAATTTCCTCCATTTGTACACAATCTGTCTGACTGTGGATTTGTCCAAACCTTTTCTAGCCTGATGAGCAACATCAACTCTTTTTCCGAGGTCCTCAGTAATCTCCTTTGTTCGTGACATGATTCACTTCCACAAACATGATCAGACTTTGATAGATCCCTGTTCTTTGAATAAAACAGGTCATGTACTGACATTTGATAGTCATTGCACTGACTGAAAACACATCTGCACAGATAGACTCTAATTTCACCTTTAAATTAACTGCTAATCCAAGAGATTCACATACTTTTGCAACACACAGATATGTAACACTGGATAATTTTTCTCAATAAATAAATAACAAAGAAAATATTTTTCTCTCACTTGTTTGATTGGGTTCTCTTTGTCTACTTTCAGGACTTACTTTGTTTTTCCCCTCCCTCCTTCAGAATCATAGTAAAAGGTTGGAAGACCAAATCCAAACTAAACACTATGTGCTAAACACACATCTCTCTGACAAGCGTGTTGACACAAATCTTTTGCTTTGTCCCAACAACCGGGAAGGTGTGTGTAAGTAGGTGTAAGAGTAAGGGTGATTCAGCAGCAGCAGCTCTTAAAGTAATAGCAGCCAAATAACCTAATAACCAAGCTGCTGTGATGTCTGTTAATCAAAGAAAAAAGAGGAAATCAATAACTTTTGTAGCTTTAAGGATTCATTTATATTTAATTTAGTATTTAGTGTTTAATAATGTTATTTAATTTCCGAAAATGTTCCTACTTGCTGAAGGGCACATGTACATAAAGGGTTAATGTGATGATTGCTTTAAAGGAGTACTTCACTTCCAAAACAAAAATGTACAGATAATGTACTCACCCCCTAAGATGTCTTTCTTTCTTTCTTCAGTCGTAAAGAAATTATGTTTTTTGGGGAAAACATTTCAGGATTTATCTCCATATAATGGATGTGCATGGAGCCCCCGAGTTTGAACTTCCAAAATGCAGTTTAAATGCAGCTTCAAATGGTTCTAAACGCTCCTAGCCCAGGAAGAAGGGTCTTATCTAGTGAAATGAGGGGTTATTTTCTAGACCAAGACCAAGAGCTAGACCAAGACGAGCATTTGCGCCTAAAGAGTAAATAAATTGTAATTTTTTTAAAAATGAAAATAACCCATCATTTCGCTAGAAAAGACCCCTTTTCTTCGACTGGGATCGTTTAGAGCCCTTTGAAGCGGCATTTAAACTGTATTTTGGAAGTTCAAACTCAAGAAACACAATTTCTTTACAACTGAAGAAAGAAAGACATGAACATCTTGGATGACAAGGGGGTGAGTACATTATCTATAAATTTTTCAAGTTCACTTAATTTACAAGTTGTTATTTTTTAAAGTCTAATAAATGTTTCAATTGATTGCTCTCAATTATACTGTAATGCTGAATGGCTATAGTCAATGGTTAAATATTAGGAAAAAAGAAAAAAAATATCAGTGGTACTGGTATCAGTGATACTCACTTTCAGTCAAATAATCGTGATTAATTTCAGAAAAAAATGGTGTGATCAATTAGTTAATTTTTTTAAATAAATTAAAAGCACTAGTTTAACGATATGTGCTTGAACCCCTAGTAATAATAATAATATTAATGTATTCATTATGTAAAGGAAGTTTGGCACTTTTACATTATGGTTACACCACATGACATTTTTAAAATATCTTGAAACTAACATATTCATTAGCCTGTGTGGCCTATGTGACATATCTGCATAGGACAGCTGTTTCAGGGCAGAGCTAGGCAGTGCACAGTTAGACCAAGAATGTGCGTTAAAAACAAAGTCACTTCTGATTAGGTTAGCATTTCTTCAGAATGTTTAATAATATCTTGGCGCAGTTTCTAAGAAACCTATTAGTCACCAGCTCTTTGGTCAGCGTAATTCTGCTGTTTTTGATTATATAAATGTCCCCATAGAAAGGCCTTTAACCATAAATAGACCATAAATAGTGATATGCAGGAGTTACATTGTATGATCGATTTATAATAGCATAGTTAAGCGAATAAGATGAAGGCTGTGCAGAAGTACAGGTGTTTATGACCATAAGACCTTACATCTTAAAGATAAAAGTTCATGGTTGTGATGAGATATGACTCTTGGATATTTCAGAGGAATTGTTTAGGAGATGACAAAGATATTCCAAAGACATCTTTCTGGCAAACCTTGTGCCATATGATCTGTTTTTTAACTTAAATCTGTGCTGCCCATCAATGTGTGGACTAAAAGAGAATAGACTATAAAAATAGGGCAATTTCAAAAGCAAAAATAAAATATTTATAAAAAGAAAAAGAGCAATTTCTTTGTTATTCTATGATTTTCTAAACTCACAGACATTGAGGTTTGGCTGCTGAACAGGTATCATGATATAACCAACAAGACATGCACGCATCTATTATCTGAACCTGAAAATGTTCAAGCCATCATTGGTTAATAATTGATCATTTAACCACGCAGTTTGTTGTACCAAGTCTCTAAAGAATAACGTGCTTATCACATGAACTAAAAGATAGGCAAAAATTCAGAGAGTTTCCTTGGTGATACACTCAAGAATGACGTTTCGACATTCTCCATGGCTACCGCTTCACTTTAGTCATTAGTAAATCTCACATTAATCCCTATATAATCCTGTTTACACTTGACTAATAGTGCTACAAATCCATTGATTTCAATGGGAACGGTGTATTGCAAGTATGTGGAGACTAACTTTTAATGTTGTTGTTTTTTTTTTAATGAAATGTACACTTTGTCACGTGGTCAAACATTTAAAATAATGTTAAGTCTTATGATCACGTTCACTCTTGAACTTGCAGGTAAAATCCAGTCATTTCAATTGTTATTCTATCTCCCTTCCTCGATCAAAAATTTAACTCTGGACCATAAAACCAGTCGTAAGTATATTTGGGTATATATTTGTAGCAATAGCCAACAATCCATTGTACAATTTTGCTTTTATGCCAAAAATCATTAGGATATTAAGTAAAGATCATGTTCCATGAAGATATTTTATAAATTATTGTCCTACCATAAATATACCAAAACTTGATTTTTCATTAGTAATATGCATGACTAAGAACTTCATTTGCACAACTTTAAAGACGATTTTCTCAATATTTAGATTTTTTTCGCACCCTCAGATTCCTGATTTTCAAATAGTTGTATCTCATCCAAATATTGTCCTATTGTCCCTAACAAACCATACATCAATGACAAACCCTAATTTATTCAGCTTTGTATTGACTCTTATGACTGGTTTTGTGGTCTAGGTTCACAAATGTAGAATAATATCTTGTTCTAGAAAATCAAAAGAGCTTTCCTTAACTAATTAGTTTTAAATTACTAAGCTAAACTGTTCATTCTTAAGTTAATAAATAGTAACTTGTTAATTTTCATTTTTAAGAAAACAATACACTATAAAGCAGTTTTTGATATAATCAGAAAATGGTTTTGATTTGATGTTTGATCAGCCATTTTCGCTTTCTTTCATCTTCATGCTGCAATGCCATGAAGCACCTCAGGGTGTCCTTATAACCAATGTTACAGTATATACACTGATGTCTAATGGCTGGACCACAGATTGCAGTAGTGTAACTTAACTTGACTTTGTTGACTCGGAGAAACCCATTCATTAAGATACAGGTGATGTGGCTAATGATATGTCCTCTTAGACTTTACAGGAACCCAGTCTCTCACTTCCCGCTATACAAGTTGATCATTAATGATTCACAATCTCACATTTTTGACAACTCTAAGTCACAAACACACTTTTATAATTAACTCTGAGAAGGTCACACCCATCTCTAGACGCACACATATAAGTGTGCAGGCACACATACGGTCACACACCTGCAGGTGAGCGTCTGATAAAGGTGTTTTCACCGTTGTGTCAAAGAGAGGGACGCAGTGCTGGTCCACCGTCAAAATGGGGGAAGATTATTTTGGATTCTCCTGGGTTCGCAGTGAGAGTCAAAGAAATATCACCATATATGTTAACAATGCAGCGGACATCTCGGTGATCGTTATTTATTTTCTGGTCGTTCTGGCTGTGGGAGTATGGGTAAGTCAGTAAAATCAGTGGTTTCTATCCAAGACTTTTTACCATTGACAGACTTGTGAATTGTTAACTTTGCGTCAACATTAAATGTACAATAGCTGTGTGAGATAAGTCTGAATGGAGACTGATTTTGTAGAAAGTATATATCATCATTTAGACAGTCAAACCAGTCAAAACTGTTTTTTCAGATATAGTAAAATATAATGCATTTTTTTGCAGAAAAAAAAAAAGAATCCTGTGGAAATATTTGTTCCAGTGATATTAACTTTCTTGTTATAATTCTTCATAATTGAAAGTAACTAATAATGAAACTTCTGTTTAAAACAAATTATTTTAAATGATTTACATGTTTAGAAGTTATTTTACTAACTTATTTACAAACTTTTTCATACAGTACATTTCTCAGTATTTCAGCACTGACATTTGTGAGATTTCTTGAAAACACAATATTTTTCAACCTGTATTTGCACATCTGAAATCCATATCATTTTAAAACCTCTTGAGAAAATTCAAACATATTTAGTCAAATAACAAATGCCATTGAACACCTTTAACTCCACAAATGTGATGTGTTATTCTCAAATGTGTCTGATCTTGCAGGTTATGACACTTTATATAAAGTCACATATGATTTTGTCTAACATTTTAAGTGTCAGATGCTGAATTAAATGTCTCTTTCTATCTGAAGGCGATGGTACGGACCAATCGAGCCACAGTAGGAGGCTTTTTCCTGGCTGGCAGAAGTATGGTGTGGTGGCCGGTAAGTAAATGCACTGAGATCAACTGTGCTCTAAACCTTAAAAGCATTTTGTTTTGTTCTCAAAATGTGATGGACATCTACAGAATAACATTTCTTGATCATTTCCTACATCAGTAGTGATCAATCAGTGTGCCAAATGTGGCGAATTTCTGTCGTGATGTGCCACGCAAGACTGAAACGGCCATAAAAGTAGGAGCTTATTATGTATCTATCAATAGCATGACCAGTGATTTCACATTATCACAGATATGGCATGATTATGACCTTAACTGCCCCTCCAATTCAGAACCTTGATATCATGATATCATGTGAATGAAATATTTTATGGGGCCATAATGCACTGATGCCAGATGCGACAGCTGAAAGTACTGATATGCTTTGCTCATTAAGATTTTATGGAGCTGTCAAACTTAGGTCAATGCCAAAGTTATCACCTTTTGCCAAATTTTTTAAGGTTTTTATTTGTTTTTACAAAGTTCATTGTTCCAGTCATTATTGTTTGAATTACACCTGAGGCTGTGTAGAAGAAGCTGTTTTTGTAGCTTATCATTATGTTGATTGTTTTGCCAGATATAGTCAAACAGTAGACAGAGTTAATATATTCTGAAGCAATACCGTTCACACAATCCGATGCTAAAGTCTTACATTTTTGTAACCTTTCTGACATTGAGAAATGTAGCACCTCACTTAGATTCAGGTTTCTGTTCAGTAACCCTCTGTATATGATAAATCTCAGTTAAATTGTTTTCAAAATCTTTACAGATAGGAGCATCTCTATTTGCAAGTAACATCGGAAGTGGGCATTTTGTGGGAATAGCAGGAACTGGAGCAGCTGCTGGAATTGCTATCGGAGGATTTGAGTGGAACGTATGTCAAAAAAGCCTGAAAACTTAATGCTATTGTATAATTTTGACATGTGGCTGGATTTTATGTTTGAGCCTACTATTCATGATTATGGTTAAAAAACAATATCATTCTATAATTATTTTACAAACTATTGAGATTAACAAGTATCAATATACTATACTATGACAAGACAGTATTTAGTATTTCCCTACATGTTATATATGTAGAAAATATCAAAACAATAGTCTGTAATCACAATCTCTATATCTTTTACTTTTATTTCCTCAGGCTCTTGTTGTTGTGATTATTCTTGGATGGCTCTTTGTGCCCATCTACATAAAAGCTGGGGTATGCCTACATTTCTTCCTTTCCATTTGGCATTGCAGAACAAACTTTTCAAATATTGCCAACTTACACAGCATGAATTGTCTTTATCTGCAGGTCGTGACAATGCCAGAGTACCTGAAGAAACGCTTTGGTGGGCAGCGTATCCGTATCTACCTCTCAGTGCTCTCCCTAATTCTCTACGTTTTCACCAAAATCTCTGTGAGTCCAAAATCTGTGACAAACCTTTCAGAAAAGTATGGCTATCACATGCACTCTTTAAAAATAAAGGTGCTCTAAAAGGTTCTTCAAGTCATGCGATAGAATAATTTTTTGTTCCACAAAAAACCATTCAGTCAAAGGTTCTTTAAAGAACCATCTCTTTCTTACCTTTTGTTGATTTTTAAATGGCGGTGTTGTCCATGTGGAAATATCTTTTATTGCCATACTGTATGTAGTCAGGCTAAAGTGGGTTTAGATTTCCAAGATAAGGACCTTGTTTTGAAACGACAGTTCAAACATTTGCACCACGCCTTCATTTCTTGTTTTTTCTTTTTTTACCCCCCTCTCAGGCGGACATGTTTGCGGGAGCCATTTTCATCAACCAGGCTCTGGGACTAAACATTTACCTGGCCGTTATTATTCTGCTGCTCATTACGGCTCTTTATACAGTAACAGGTCTGTTCACAGAAACATTGCATACTATTAAGCTGTAACTTTTTTGGTTAAAAATTATCTAAAATCAATTATTGAGCAATTACATAACCAATCAGTGTTCAAAATTATCTCCTTTCTTTACAACGATAAGCTTATTATCATGTTTTATGATTTAAGTAGTTCAGGCTATTGGTATACATGTATACATGAAGGAGTCCCAGGTAGTAAGCTATAGGGCAGAGACGGTATTATATTAGGGGATGAGAGGATCTATATTACTCACTATTGGAGAAAGAGTATGGTCAACTTGGATCACGTGTGCCAACAAATCACATTACAGCCTTGATGTCACTGAATTTCAGTCAGCGTTGTGCGACACTCAGTCGCCATTTACAGAAACCATAGGAATGATTGGGAAGTTATGTAAGCTGAATCCCACCTGTCGCAAAAAAGTCAGTGACTTCTTTGGGTTTTGGTGCATTTTTTGGGGGGTGTAAACTTTAAAAATAGTTCAATCCAAAAGTATTGTTTAGTGTAAAACATGTTGAACATTAGCTGATAGGCTGTCGATTCATTAAACGATTAGCTGTTTCCTCTAAAAATCTGTTTATTCAGCGTAGTTAATTCTCTCCTCCATTGTTCCCTGCTGAGAAAAAGTTCTAAAACAAGCCTAGGCTGGTTGGCTGGTCTTAGCTGGTCTAAGCTGGAAGTATCTGGTTTTAGCTGGTCTCCCAGCCTGACCAGCCTGGCCAAAAAAAAAGTGACCAAACCCCCTCTAAAACCAGCCTGCTGACCAGCTAAAACCAGGCTAGTTGACATAGGCTGTTTGGGTGGTTTTAGCTGTTTTTTTTTTTTTTTCACCAGGGATATCCATAAAAAGAAAAAAAGGCCTCTGGTCTCCTTTTGGTAGCTCCTTTTTTGGCTACAGGTTGCAGGCTTGCCTTCTAGTGGATGCTAAAGATTTTTTTTTTTTTTTTTACAGCTGGAAAATTACTTGTCATTTTAGAACGAGTGTTAATGAACATTAAATTACACACTAAATATAGGTAGTCACGCTATTTGACAGTTTGAGAACAAAATATAACAACAATAACAGTATGTGAGCTGAGGTAACTTTGTGATCGTTAGATTTAATCACCATTGGTAGCGGGATTTATTGTCAAAACACTTCTTTTTAGTTGGTCTAAACAAAACTTATAGACATGTTACTTGCTTAGATTTTCGTGTGAAACGTCTTACTTTGGACATAGGCTACTTCTAAAGTATCGGTAATTCTGAAGTACAGTGAATATCAATGCTGGTGCACTGACAGCCCACACGTATACCTCAAAACATTAAATTCATCCACGCTGAGAGAAGCCATGCCGATGTAGGCTACTTCACGTAAGAAAGATAATTCCACAAATAACTGCAATTGGCAGTGTCAAAGAGAGATGGCGACAAAGAAGCAAAACTTACATAATGAAGCTTTAACCTGACACGTTGCACTGTATAGTTACATATTCTACATCAGTGTACATATATAATATAGTGGTTTGCATTTTATAATGTTCCAGTTCTCATATTAAATCAGTTCAGGGATGCAAACTTTATTTTTATGTGTACTCTTAAGTTTAGACTACAACAGAGATTGAAGTCCAGAGTTATAGGACCATACAGTGGGTTGCTTATTGTGGCGTGATGTGTTATGGGTAATTGCCCGTGCTGACAATAGATAATAAACCTGTAAGGCAAACTTTAATGCACTGCCGGTTTAAACTTCCATCATCCATACACTCTGTTGTGTAATAGATTTATCTCAGGAACAAACCAACCAGCTCAACAATAAACTAAGAAATCAGAAATCATCCTACCAGCTGTAAATGCTTTCATGAGCTGTGGCTGATAGTGTTTATATTGTTTGTACTGCAGTTGCTAAGGCTTTACAGACCCTGCCATTCAAACAATTTCTGAAGTAAAATACATTTTGATAACTCTGTGAGCAAGCATAAATTCAAAAATATAGCGATACAACTGTCCTATTGCACTGTAGTAGAGAAAAAGAATAATTTTGAAAAGTAAACCTTGAGGAAAGAAAACCTAGTAATTTAATATATTAATAGGCTATATTTCATTATTTTTTAAAAAGAAATCTCTCTCTATCTCTCTTAACAAAACTATTTTACTGCGTATTAATATTTGAAAACATTTTCCTGTTTTACAACCAAAAGCTAAAAATGTGAAGAAAAAAAAAACATAATACAGGAAATTATAACATAGAAGGCCCCTGCAGACCCTCATTGTTGTGGGTAAAGGTCAAAGTCTTTTAAAATATCAGATAATTTGATATTTTATGACAAGGCAAGTTTAGTTCACCCTTGTGAAATTTACATGTTGTGATGTGATAAGACTCATAAAGTTTTAAAAAAAATTTTTTGGCCCAATATCTTACTGTATTTATGGAATACATAGTTGTTGTAAAAGTAAGATGACGTAGCTACAGGTGTGGAGGTGGAGCAGCTGCATTAACTGTGATAAAATACAGTAATTGTGTTATTTTTCCACTAATGTATTTAAGTAGGGAAAAATATATTACTTTTTAATTGATGGTGACCCCACATGACTTTTTTTATATACTTAAAATAATAACACGGTTACTTCTGCAGGTGGTCTAGCTGCAGTCATCTACACCGACACCCTGCAGACCATCATCATGGTTGTGGGATCATTCATTCTTATGGGCTTTGGTACGTCAGTTTGCTTTTTTTTTCATTTAAACACTTTGGACACTGCTCATTGACTACTTAACATCAACCGTTTTCTTGCAGCATTCACTGAGGTGGGAGGCTATGAGAACTTCCAAGACCTATACATGAATGCAACCCCGTCAGTGGTGGGTGTGAACATCAGTGAAAAGTGCTACACTCCTCGCGCAGACTCCTTCCACATCTTCAGAGACCCCATCACCGGCGATCTGCCCTGGCCTGGTCTAGTCTTTGGTCTTACAATCCAGGCCGCCTGGTACTGGTGCACTGATCAGGTACTGATCCATTTATAAAAGCTATTGACTAAAGGGACTTAATAAGTTTTAATAATCATTCATAATAATTGAGAATAATGAAATTCACACCACAACTATAGCAACAACAAGACAGAGGAATAATATAATTGGAATCACTTTCAGAACTTTTTTTTTTGTCTGATGAACATGCCCACCAGAGTAAAGGGTACGTAGGGCTAGTATTGCTCAAAAGGGCTTCTGTAGCTCAGCATTCATGGTTATGAAGAACCGTAAATTCCCAGAGTAGGGGGCATCACCCTACTCCCATGCCTGCTAGAGTGAAGGGGATGTGGGGCTGGCATTGCTCGAAAAAGACCCTGGAGCTTAGCTTTTATAGATATAGAAAACCAGAGTAGGGGGCGTCACCCTACTCCCATGCCCACCAGAGTGAAGGGGATTAGGGGCTGGCATCGCTCGAAAAAGACCCTGGAGCTTAGCTTTTATAGATATGGAGAACCAGAGTAGGCGGTGTCAACCTACTCCCATGCCCACCAGAGTGAAGGGGATGTGGGGCTGGCATCGCTCGAAAAAGACCCTGGAGCTTAGCTTTTATAGATATGGAGAACCACTGTAGGGGGCGTCACCCTACTCCCATGCCCACCAGAGTGAAGGGGATGTGGGGCTGGCATCGCTCAAAAAAGACCCTGGAGCTTAGCTTTTATAGATATGGAGAACTAGAGAAGGGGGGTCACCCTACTCCCATGCCCACCAGAGTGAAGGGGATGTGGGGCTGGCATCGCTCGAAAAAGACCCTGGAGCTTAGCTTTTATAGATATGGAGAACCAGAGTAGGGGGCGTCACCCTACTCCCATGCCCACCAGAGTGAAGGGGATGTGGGGCTGGCATCGCTCGAAAAAGACCCTGGAGCTTAGCTTTTATAGATATGGAGAACCAGAGAAGGGGCGTCACCCTACTCCCATGCCCACCAGAGTGAAGGGGATGTGGGGCTGGCATCGCTCGAAAAAGACCCTGGAGCTTAGCTTTTATAGATATGGAGAACCAGAGAAGGGGGGTCACCCTACTCCCATGCCCACCAGAGTGAAGGGGATGTGGGGCTGGCATCACTCGAAAAAGACCCTGGAGCTTAGCTTTTATAGATATGGAGAACCAGAGTAGGGGGCGTCACCCTACTCCCATGCCCACCAGAGTGAAGGGGATGTGGGGCTGGCATCGCTCAAAAAATACCCTGGAACTTAGCTTTTATAGATATGGAGAACCAGAGTAGGGGCGTCACCCTTCTCCCATGACCACTGGGGTGATGGTAGGTAGGCTGAATGTG
Source organism: Garra rufa (assembly GCF_049309525.1). Lineage (NCBI taxonomy): Eukaryota > Metazoa > Chordata > Actinopteri > Cypriniformes > Cyprinidae > Garra > Garra rufa. Next base: position 35,085,426 of record NC_133383.1, read on the forward strand.
CCTTAGAATAGCCCCCTAGAGCCACTGTTCCATTGGCCTCAGAGGCTTTTTCTACCCCCCGATGGCAAAAAATGTGAAAGTGTTTTTTCTAAATTGTTTCTGAATGATTAAAATGGCCAGTTTTTTGAATGTTAAAAAAACGTTTTTTTCTTTGTTATACAAATGTGACCCTGGACCACAAAACCAGTCTTAAGTCGCTGGGGTATATTGGTAGCAATAGCCAAAAATACATTGTATTGGTCAAAATTATTGATTTTTCTTTTATGTCCAAAATCATTAGGAAATTAAGTAAAGATCATGTTCCATGAAGATTTTTTGTAAAATTCCTACTGTAAACCTATCCAAATGTAATTTTTGATTAGTAATATACATTGTTAAGAACTTAATTTGGACAACTTTAAAGGTGATTTTCTCAGTATTTTTTTGCACCCTTAGATTTCAGATTTTAAAATAGATGTATCTCGGCCAAATATTGTCCTATCCCAACAAACCATACATCAATAGAAAGCTTATTTATTGAGCTGTCATGTGATGTATATATCTCAGTTTTGTAAAATTTAACCTTATGACTGGTTTTGTGGTCCAGGGTCACAAATATTAAGGGAACATTCCATTATTTTGAAATCATTGTGGGAATGTTACTTTTACTGTTACTTTTGCATCCAACTGAAACATTCTTAAAGGATGTTCCATGAGTAATGTTCTTGGGCTATAGTTTAAGATCATTAAGACAAGTTAACTTTAAAACTGACCTTCTAATCCAACTGAAACATTCTTAAAGGATGTTCCATGAGTAATGTTCTTGGGCTATAGTTTAAGATCATTAAGACAAGTTAACTTTAAAACTGACCTTCTATTAACCTCTTAAACTCAAAAATTGTTTCAAAATGTTGATGCTTCATTTACATGACCTTCCTCATATAGTATCAGCCCATATATGGTCTCATTTGAAAGCTTAGAGTCTCCTCTTTACTGGGAATACCATAACGTTTAGTTTTATGATACATAAAGTAGTAAAATTATGCTTAGAATTTATGTCATACCACACACAAATTTCCGCCTAACGATTGTGAAGAATTATTACAAAGAATGTGTTTTTCTTATATTTTTCACAAAACAGACAAGTCATATATCACAAGAAAGCTCTCATTCTCAAGAATCTGAGCATGTAAATCATTTTATTGTGTGACAAACACAGATCGAATAATCTTCAATTGAATCGCGATGTCAGAATATAATAAAAATTGTTTCAAAATGTTGACTTTCAAAAAAAAAACTTCTGAAAAAAAAATCAAAAAGCGCCTATGTTTTTTTAGTTTTTATTGTAATATTTGAAACCTAGTTGAATAGTTGTAATAGTTGAAACCTTCCTTGTTAGTGGGGTAGGTTGTGACTAATAATAGTCACAAAAAGAGGTCTACATGTCCAACATGTGCTAGGAACAGACATTCACACATGTACACGTCAACAAATCTCTTCTGTGTCCCATGTAGGACCACAAACAGCACTTTTATCTTGAGTGTCTCAGGATGAACAGTGTGCTTCTTGTTTTAGTCAGAGTGAGTCCAGGCTTAAACAGACATGCTTTTAGTCAGACCCCAGATTAGTCCCCAATGAATAAGATAAGATACACAAACAGCCAAAGAGAAGCAGAAACAGATATAGTTAGTTCGAAGTTAGTTTAACAGCCCATTAGCAAAACCAATAGCCCATAAGCTTATCTGCTTCAGACTCCCATATTTGGTTGCCCTAGTTTTATAATTGAGTAAACGACTAGAAAAAAAAATTGACAAGCTTTCATTTCTATGTGCTAATCTGCAGATGTTTGTTTTCATGTACAGTATTCAATATTTGTACTCTGGTACCAAAGCGGAAAAGTGTTTTATAGTTCATGATGTACCTTCCCTGCATCTCAACAATTGTTTATTTCTGTACACAGTGCTGATTATAGATCATTTTAACCTGGGGCGCGTGATCATGATACCTTAAATGTCTGATTTATCATTTAAAATGTATACATATCCAGCCAATAACTGGACTTATCAACTGTGAGCACTGAAATGTTTCTCTGGGTTATTCACTCAAACTCTCCATCTTGTTTTAGGTGATTGTACAGCGCTGTCTGTCTGCCAAGAACCTGTCTCATGTGAAAGCGGGCTGCATCCTGTGCGGTTACCTCAAACTTCTGCCCATGTTCCTCATGGTTTTCCCTGGCATGATCAGCAGAGTGCTGTACACAGGTGAGAAAGAATGGCACCATCTTGGGTGAGAAGGGTAATAAAATTATTAACTATTTTGTACGTCAACAAATATGTTACGTAAGTGATATACTGTACGGTCAACTTAGTTTTAGAGAACTAGAGTTTTACATAAAGTCTAGTCCACTTATGGAAATGGTGTTTTTAACTTGTGATAAAAATTCCGACAATCCGAAAGTAATGTGCACCAATTTCTGTGACATGCAATATGCAACAGAAGGTAAGTGAATGGTCAAAGACTATTAGTGAAACTAATTTTTGTGTTTATGTTCTTGTTTGTGTCAGATGAGATTGCATGCGTGGATCCAAAAGAGTGTGACAGACACTGTGGAGCCAGTGTGGGCTGCACTAATATTGCTTATCCGAAACTAGTGGTGGAATTGATGCCAGACGGTAAAGAATATCCTGATATTTCTATATAATAGACTGCTTTGATAGATCTGTTTGGTAATATGGCTCTAAACTTCTGTGTATCTGTGTTTATGAAGGTCTCAGAGGCTTGATGTTGTCCGTCATGCTGGCCTCTCTGATGAGTTCACTCACCTCCATCTTTAACAGTGCCAGCACACTCTTCACCATGGACATTTACACCAAGATCCGCCCCAAAGCCAAGGAAAAGGAACTCATGATTGCTGGAAGGTGTGTTTGCGTGTCTGTTTGTTTATGTTGGATATTGATTGCTGGATATTGAGAGCCTACCTTGAGGTGAATAGGCTTTGAGATTCCTGTGTTTATGTGTATAGGGTGTTCATGCTGTTTCTGATCGGAGTGAGTATTGCGTGGATACCCATCGTTCAGTCGGCTCAGAGCGGGCAGCTCTTCGACTACATTCAGTCCATCACCAGTTATCTGGCTCCACCAATCGCGGCTGTCTTCTGCCTCGCCATTTTCTGCAAACGAGTCAATGAAGCAGTGAGTAAAATCACATTTTATTGTAGTTATTTTGTTGCCATTATGCCAGTTTTAAGTTTTAAAATTGTTTAAAACATACAGTTCATTTTCGTAAGACATGGACCGCAATACATTAGACGACCACCATCCCTGCAATAAGCATCACAGAAATTCCATTGACATTGATAATTTTGTTCCAGTGACAAATTACCAGTAGAGATCCACACCATTACAGTTTCCAATAAAACCAGTACAGTTCACATTATAACCAGTAAAACCACCAAATTTTCTGATGAGTTCCATTGTTTTCTATTGTAGGGATACAGGAACAATCAAACCAAGTTGACTGTGTGACATAGTTATACACATGTATTAATATCTATATCTCTATACTAGACTTCAGGACATGATTTTGCCAACCCTGCTGAAAAAAACCCCCAGCTAAAACCAGCTACTTCCAGCTTAAACCAGCTAATACCAGCCAACCAGCCTAGGCTGGTTTTAGCTGTTTTTTTTTCAGCAGGGACATTCTCACCTGTGAATGTTACCACATTTCTTTGGGAATTTAAATCTCTGAGATTTTTGGTTGTTAAGTCTCTGGGGCTAAAACATGCTAGCAATGTGGTAAACACATTAGCAATGTATTAACACATGATACTATGCTTTAAAACATGTTAGCAAACTTTCAACTCATCTTAGCAATGTTCTAAACATGCTAGAAACATGTTAGCAACGTTTTGTTGAGTAAACTTAAATCTTTTCAAAGTTATTTTAAATGTCCAGACATCTGTTGACACATGTTGTTGGTGTTTCCTCACAGGGTGCTTTCTATGGGTTGTGTATTGGTCTTTTGGTGGGTCTGGTGCGTATGATAACCGAGTTTGCCTACGGAACGGGCAGCTGCGTGAGTCCCAGTAACTGTCCTACGATCATCTGTGGTGTGCACTACCTTTATTTCGCCCTCATCCTCTTTACCCTGTCCTGTGTACTGATACTGGTCATCTCCCTCATGACAAAACCCATTGACGACAAACATGTAAGCTCTTCTTACTAAACTATAAAGTTCAGAACACTTATGTCTTTTTATGTTTGTAAAAGTAGTCTCTTTTACTCAAGACAACATTTGATCAAAAATACTGTGTATTTTAATATTTTTTTTTGTTGTTTCACAGCTGTACAGACTCTGCTGGAGTTTGAGGAACAGCACTGAGGAGAGGATTGATCTGGAAGAAGATGACTGGACTGAAGATAAAGATTCAGACATTATGGAAACAGAAGGTACATTTGCACCATCTACCGATTATGTACCATCAGATAGCACTTGCCATTTTTGTGTGTAATATACATCACATGGCTCAGTGAACACACTGTGAACGTGCTGTCTGATGCTGAGACTAGGTTAGGGCCATAATTAGTTGATTAGATTGTTGTTCTAGGAAATGCAAAGGATGTGGAATCAAATGTTTCTGTTTGTCTCTCGACCCCACAGAGGTACGTAAGAAACCAAGCTGTTGGAAGAAGGCCTACAACTGGTTCTGCGGCTTTGATCAAGGCGATGCACCTAAACTGACTAAAGAACAGGAGGCAGAGTTGAACTTGAAGCTCACGGACACCACTGAGAAACCTCTATGGAGAAACGTGGTCAACGCTAATGCTATTATCCTCCTTGCTGTCTGCGTCTTCTTCCATGGTTTCTTTGGCTAAAGATCACTTCAGTATCAGTTAACTCTGTTAAAGATATTACAGCTGTATTCTGTGGACAGAAATGTTACCTTATCAGTAACAACAAGCTAAATGTGATTTATCTGACTGTAAGAGGTTACAAACGTTCCTCTTAAAACACTAAATACTTCCTTATAATATATTTGACAAACACTTCCTTACAGCTGCCTACTGTTTTTGATTTGATGGCAGGAAGTAGATTAAAAAATATTTTTGACTTTCATTTTAAACCCAAGACCAGAACTGAGTTCATAATCATTTCCTTGTTTTTTTTCCTTTGTAGTCATGTCAGATTTTTTCTTAGCTGCTACAGTATCTAATTTAACACATTCCTGACAGTTTTTACTTTACATTTGACCATGTTTACCACACGTTCTTCCTTTACACCATTTGACATATTACAGAGTAATAGTTTCAACTAATAATATGAAGTTCTAGACCAATTTGTCTTCTGATGCATTATGATCAAATCAATGCAAAGCCTTTTCTGTGTCATTTTTAAGATGCCTCTCATCTACCAACCTCCAAAAATTATTAAATTATTACTTTTTCTCTTATATTTTGGTCTTACTATTTGGTAAGTTTTCTTGTAAAAAAAAATATGTATTTTTGTCTAGGACAAGCAAAGATATTTTATTTAATAGTATCCATATTTTTTGCATGGTATATATTGTACTCTGTAATTTATTAATTTAATGTTTTTTGTCTTTATTGTAATAAAAATAAATGAATTTTAGTATTTATGTGTTTATTAAGATGCACACTTGTAAGAAGCCATAAGCATGTTCTGAATTACCATAACTACAACTGAAAAAGGCTAAATGTTAATCTCTGATTAACATTTGCGCAAACCCTTTGAAAGTCAAGAGTGCAGGAGGAAAGTTAATAATTAATTTAGCATGTAGATTCTATTGATACATCTGAAATCAAAGTCCAGGACAATTGGTTTCCTTCAGCAACTCAAGATACAATAAGTGATCTATTAGTGTGATTCAATTAGAAATTTCTCAGAAGAAGATAAAGGATATAACATCTATTTGGTAACAATAGCATAACATCTATTTGATAGATGATTTTTCATTGTAAAAATTTAAAATGGTGAAATGGAATATGTTCACAATTTTAATAAATCTGAATAAGTACAATATCTCACAAAAGTACAATCCTTACATTTCAGCAACCATTTTGGCATATCTTCGCAAGGGACAGTACTATAGAAATTAAACTTGGATATATTTTAGAGTAATGTGCAGCTTGTATAGTAGCTTGTATAGCAGTATAGATTTGTCCTCTGAAAATAACTCAACGTACAGCCATTATTGTCAAAAGAGCTGGCAACAAAAGTGAGTACACCCTAGGTGATAACAGCAGTATGTTGTTTAACCATGCAAAGCCACATGTCCTATTCATTATGTGTATGTTTATGTCAGCTTGACAGGACCATACAAAGTTGTGTATCATGTATTAGAGTGGTTAAAATTAGGTGCTTTAAGAACAGTTCTCTCATTCTGACCATTGGATGTTCAACATGGCATCTCATGGCAAAGAGCTTTCTGAGGATTTGAGAATTAGAATTGTTGCTCTCCACAAAGATGGCCAGGGCTATTAGAGATTCAGTAACACCCTGAAACCGAGTTACACTACAGTGGTCAGGGTCATACAGAGGTTTTCCAAGATGTGTTCCACTCGGAACAGGCCTTGCAAGGGTCGATCAACAAAGTTGAGCACTCGTTTTGTGCGTCAGGTGCAGAACCTGGCTTCAAAAAACAGAACAAGCCAGCGACTGCTAATGCTACATCAGCCAAACCAGCATCTGCCAAAACTACGTCAGCCAAGCCAGCAACTATACCAGTCACGTCCAATCAAGTCACAGCTGTTCCAACGCTCCCAAGCCACGCAGAGCCAACGCTCCCAAGCCACGCAGAGCCAACGCTCCCAAGCCACATGCCCACAAACCCGATGGGCCTTCCATTAACCACCGTACTGCCCACGATAGCCATCGCCATTCTGAGTGTGTGGGCTGCACACTACATCTCAGAGGCCTCACCTGTCCACATGTCCGCTGCACCTATACCTCCTTCGGAGGTGGCGTGCACAGCGGAGTTCCCTGCTCTGCCAGCTCCATCAAGGCTCCCTGCTCTGCCAGCTCCGCCAAGATTCCCTGCTCTGCCTGCAACGCCTAGGCTCCCTGTCGTCTCTGTCACGGCTATTGAGGCCGTTCCAGAAATCTCTGTCTGCCCTGTAACGGCCACGAAAGCCGTTCCTGAAGTTCCTATCTGCCTAGTCACGGCTATGGAGGCCGCGTTCTCCCATGAACTCTCTGCTTCTCTCCTTGCTCTGCCTCCTCTGTCTCTGCTCTCACTAGGTCCCAGTCCATGACACGGCTGGCTGCCCCACCCTGGAGGACTCCTGCGCCTCCTGTTCCGCCCTGGAGGGCTCCTGCGCCTCCTGTTCCGCCCTGGAGGGCTTCTACGCCTCCTGTTCTGCCCTGGAGGGCTCCTAAGCCACCTGCTCCACCCCGGAGGGCTGCTCCGCCTCCTGCTCCACCCTGGAGGGCTCCTAAGCCACCTGCTCCACCCCAGAGGGCTGCTCCGCCTCCTGCTCCGCCCTGGAGGGCTCCTAAGCCACCTGCTCCACCCCGGAGCTCTGCTCCGCCTCCAGCTCCGCCCTGGTGGTCTCCTGCTCCGTCTGCGCTGCCCTGGTGGGCTCCTGCTCCGTCTGCTCCGCCCTGGTGGGCTTCTGCTCCGTCTGCTCCGCCCTGGTGGGCTTCATTTGCTCCGCCCTGGTGGGCTTCTGCTCCACCCTTGAGGGTTCCTGTTCTGCCTGTTCCGCCATGGAGATCGCCCGTTATGATCTGGTGGTCCTCTGCTCCACCATGGGGACCGTTGGTGCCATCTGCCCTGCTATGGTGGTCCTCAGCTACTCCCATCTGGCCGACTCCACCCTGGCCTCCCGCTCCGCTTCAGTCCCCTGTTTATCTTCCCTCACATGGACCTGGCCCCCCATCCCTCCCCCTGTTCTGCTTGAGCTGCTCCTCCCTCCCGGACTTGAGTTTCTGTTTAGAGCATCTGGAAGCCGCTCCTTTGAGGGGGGGCTATGTCATGAGTCGGGTCTGTGTTTTCTGTGTCTGTGTCTAAAGACCTTTATTTTGTAGTTTTTGTCTCTCATTGTTGACTGTCTCCCTGCCACTCTGCTCCCTTGTTTATTACCATGGACACTCATTTGACCACACCCACTTCCTCGTTAGTTACCACCGGTTTCCAATTAGATCTCTCCCTCTGCCCTGTGTATAAATAGTCCTTGTGTTTTCTCTGTGCTTTGTCGGTTGTTGAATGTGTAATTGTTGTCTCTTGCCCTTGTCCGAGTTCCTGTACCCTCTGGATTTTATTGTTTTGTCATGGATTCCCAATAAACTACTGCATCTAGATCCTCATTCGCCTTGTCTCTTCCAGCAACGTTACAGCTTTAAAGGGATAGTTCACCCAAAAATGAAAATTTGATGTTTATCTGCTTACCCCCAGGGCATCCAAGATGTAGGTGACTTTGTTTTCTCAGAAGAACACAAACGAAGATTTTTAATGAAAACCGGTGCAGTCTGCCTGCCAAATAATATGAATGGATGGGCACCAAACCTTTAAAAGTAAACAAAAACACGCACAGACAAATCCAAATTACACCCTGCGGCTCGTGACGATACACTGATGTCCTAAGACACGAAACGATCGTTTTTGGTGAAAAACTGAACATTATTTATATCATTTTTTACCTTTGATACACAGCCATGTCCATCTCTCCTGAGCACGAGCTCATCATCCGGCTCGTGACATGTGAACGCGCTCTAACGTAGTATACGCAAACACCAGAAGCGATCTGTCGCATTGTAAACGACACTCATTGTTTACACAGTGCACAGAGATTGTGGGTATAGCGGCTATTCAAAATTGTAATTACTTGTGCTTATCCTGATTGTTCAAACCGATTTAAAGCTAAAAGATTACGTTTGCTTGTGCAAACTCATCCGGGACTTTTCACTGATTTCCCCTTACGGCGTTTGCGTATACTACGCCAGAGAGCGTTCACATGTCACGAGCCGGATGATAAGCTCGTGCTCATGACAGATGGACGTGGCTGTGTATCAAAGGTAAAAAATGATATAAATACTGTTCAGTTTCTCGCAAAAAACGATCGTTTCGTGTCTTAGGACATTAATGTATCGTCACGAGTCGCAGGGTGTAATTTGGATTTGTCTGTGCGTGTTTTTGTTTACTTTTAAAGGTTTGGTGCCCATCAATGTCCATTATATGACTGACAGACTGCACCGGTTTTCGTTAAAAATCTTCGTTTGTGTTTTTCTGAGGAAACAAAGTCACCTACATCTTGGATGCCCTGGGGGTAAGCAGATAAACATCAAATTTTCATTTTTGGGTGAACTGTCCCTTTAAAGTTTGCAGAAGTAGAAGGTCAACTTGTCAGTGCTCAGACCATACGCCGCACACTGCAACAAGTTGGTTTGCACACCGCTCTTCCGTTCCGATCAGAACAACAAACAGGTTCTCCCCACTCAATGAAGCACCCACTGAGAAACCTGATGAAAGTGCTCTGTAATTGGCGATTCTATTGTACGGAACGTGAAAATAGAGATTCCAGCCACCATAGTCCAGTGTTTACCGGGTGCCAGAGCGCCTGACATCTTGGCAAATTTAAAAGTGCTGGCTAATGCTAAACATAAATTCAGTAAGATTGTTATTCACGTCGGCACTAATGATGTTCGACTTCGCCAGTCGGAGATCACTAAAAATAATGTTAAAGAGGTGTGTGAACTTGCAAGTAAGATGTCAGACACTGTAATATGCTCTGGTCCCCTCCCTGCTTACCGTGGTGACGAGATACATAGTAGATTGTCATCGTTAACCGACTGGATGTCAAAGTGGTGCCCAATTGGACAAGCTTTTGGGGCAGACCCGACCTGTTGAAAAGAGATGGTCTTCATCCCTCCGGATGTGGAGAATCTCTCCTATCTAGAAATATGGCACATAGTCTTAGAGTTTGCACTTGACTACCTGGGGCCCAGGTCAGGAAGCAGACAGACTGGCTAAACCGACCGTCTGCTAGCTGTCTCACGTCACAGAAATCAGTTAATTCTCAGCACATAGAGACCCTTTCACCTAGATATCACACTATAGAGACTGTGTCTGTTCCCCGAGCTAGAAAATACAAAAAACGCCTTAATTAAATCAAGACTGACAATTTAATTGATGTTCAACAAATAAAAAAATATATAATACAGAGAAACAACTGATAAAGCTTGGCTTATTGAATATCAGGTCCCTTTCTACGAAAGCAATTTTTGTAAATGATATGATCACTGATCATAACCTAGATGTGCTCTGTTTGACAGAAACCTGGCTAAAACCAGACGATTACATTATTTTAAATGAGTCCACCCCCCAAGATTACTGTTATAAACATGAACCGCTTCTAAAAGGTAAAGAGGGAGGTGTTTCTACTATTTATAGCAATATTCTCAATGTCTCTCAGAGAACCGGCTTCAAATACAACTCGTTTGAAGTAATGGTGCTTCATATAGCATTATCCAGAGAAACAAGTGCTAATGATAAATCCCCCATGACGTTTGTACTAGCTACTGTTTACAGGCCACCAGGGCACCATACAGACTTTATTAAAGAATTTGCTGATTTTCTATCCGAGTTAGTGTTGGCCGCAGATAAAGTCTTAATAGTGGGTGATTTTAACATCCATAGAAACTAGAAACTATGGACTCTCTCTTTTCTAGCACTTTAGATACAGTTGCTCCAGTGCGCTTAAAAAAGATTAAGAAAAACAGTGTAACACCGTGGTATAACGATCACACTCGCGCCCTAAAGAGAAAAGCACGAAAAATGGAACGCAGCTGGAGGAAAACAAAACTAGAGGTTTTTTGTACTGCTTGGCGTGAATGTAACTTATCTTATAGAAAAGCATTAAAAACTGCCAGATCGGATTACTTTTCGTCTCTCTTAGAAGAAAACAAACATAACCCTATGTATTTGTTCAATACTGTGGTTAAATTAACAAAAAATATAGCAGCAACAGGTGCAGACATTACCCAACAGCACAGCAGTAATGACTTTATGAACTACTTTACCTCCAAGATAGACACTATTAGAGATAAAATTGTAACCATGCAGCCGCCCACTACAGTATTGCATCAGATAATGCGTTGTAGATCTCCTGAGGAACAATTCCACTCATTCTCTGTTATAGGAGAGGAAGAATTGTGTAAACTTGTTAAATCATCTAAACCTACAACATGCATGTTAGACCCTATTCCGTCTAATCTACTAAAGAAGGTACTTCCAGAAGTCATAGATGCTCTTCTGAATATTATTAATTCGTCACTATCGTTAGGATATGTCCCCAAAACCTTCAAACTGGCTGTTATTAAGCCACTCATTAAAAAACCACAACTTGACCCCAATTAATTAATTAATTACAGACCAATTTCGAATCTCCCTTTTCTGTCAAAGATACTAGAAAAGGTAGTATCCTCACAATTATGCTCCTTCTTAAAGAAAAATGGTATCTGTGAGGATTTCCAGTCAGGTTTTAGACCATATCATAGTACTGAGACTGCTCTTATTAGAGTTACAAATTACCTGCTCTTGTCAACCGATCGTGGTTGCATCTCCCTATTAGTGCTACTGGATCTTAGTGCTGCGTTTGACACTATTGACCACAACATTCTTTTAAATAGACTTGAAAATTATGTAGGCATTAATGGTAGTGCACTGGCATGGTTCAAATCGTACTTATCAGACCGTCATCAGTTTGTGGCAATAAATGAAAAGGTATCATTTAAATCGCAAGTGCAGTATGGAGAACCTCAAGGCTCAGTACTAGGGCCATTACTTTTTACGCTTTACATGTCACCCTTGGGAGATATCATCAGGAAACATGGTGTTAGCTTTCATTGTTACGCTGATGATTATGTACTGTACATTCTGAAGCAGAACATGATACCTTCCCTCCAGAAACTATGCCGAACGGCAGTTTTCCAACATGACAACGATCCCAAACACACCAACAAGATGACTGCCTTGCTGATGAAGCTGAAGGTGAAGGTAATGGAGTGGCCAAGTATGTCTCCAGACCTGAATCCTATTAAGCACCTGTGGGGCATCCTCAAGTATAAGGTAGAGAAGCAGCATGTGTCTAACTTCCAGTAGCTCCATGAGGAGTGGCAAAGGATCCCAGCAACAACCTGCGCAGCTCTGGTCAATTCCATGACCAGGATGATTAAGGCAGTGCCAGATAACAATGGTGCTAACACAATATATTGACACTTTGGACAAGTTCGATTAGGGTGTACACACTTTTGGCTGTATGTTGAGTAATTTTCATGGGACAATAAATCTATATTGCTATACAAGCTGCACATTGACTACTATAAAATATATCCAAGTTTCATTTCTATAGTATTGTCCCTTGAGAAGGTATACTAAAATGGTTGCTGAAATGTCAGGGATGT
>NC_133383.1:35098324-35225069 GCF_049309525.1 Garra rufa
ATTTACCGGCCTGGACATAAGTCACTCCCTGCATTATTATCGTTGTTTTTAACTTCCTGTCTGAATTCCTTCAGGATCCTTTGACTTTTTAGGAGTTACCCATTTTAAGTTATGTGATCGCAAAAACCTGCTTCTTTTTTATTGTTTTTTATTTTATTGTTTTGGTTATAATGTACTGCGTACTACTGTAAAATGCGCACTAGCACGGCTTTCTGTTTCTATTTGGTGTGCTATTAATAAGCTGAAATTAACTTTGGCGTGCATATGATATGCATGTGTTTGACGTGCATATAATACGCCGTATTATAAATGAATTTGCGTTAACGCGCTATTAACGCGTTAATTTTGACAGCCCTAATATATATATATATATATATGTTTTTTGTTTTTTGGGGGGGATGTTTTTTGGATTTTTGGTTATTCTTTCGTAGCACTGTAAATAAACCCCCACTTACACTTCCATCTTCGAGTTGTCCATCATCTTTTGTAGAGGAGGAGGCTGGGAACCCACAGCGGCCCACTCATTTGGGACGCAACCTCACAGTGCCACTGGGCCATTGTTTTTTTATTGGTGGATGTGAAAGACGCTTATTTTCACATCCAGATAGCCCCTCATCACAGACTGTTCTTGAGAGGGGGTGGCTTATTATTATTTCATGTTTGAGGGGGTGGCTTATTAATACACAGTGCTGGCATTCGGGCTATCTCTGACCCCACACGCTTTCACAAAGTGTGTGGATGTGGCTCTTTCCTCTCTGAAGCAGATGCCAATCCACATTATGAATTATAAACTATTGGCTTGTATTAGCCAGATCAGAACTTCTCACTGACAGGTTGCTGCTGTTCAGTCACCTGGTGCGTTTTGGGCTGAAAATCAATTTAGCTGAGAGCTCTCTGTCTCCCAGTCAGTGAAGTGCCTTTCTGGGACAGTTATTGATTCAGCCCAGATGCAGAGTTGGGTTATGTCAGAATGCTCCCTGATAATTCAGCGGCTAGCTGATTCAGGACTTTGGGACAGATTCAGGACTTCACGTCCCCTCTGAGTTTTCCAGAGGATGTTCAGCTGATGTCAGCTTCCTCCTTTGTGATTCCTATGGGCCTGCTTCACATGCGACCCCTCTAATTTTGGCTTAAATCCTGGCACGAGGGAAGTCTTAATCTCAAGGAAGCCAATCACTGCATCAGTGCTATGGCCCTTTGAAAAAACCCTCGCCTGATCTCCAGAAGAAAGGTAGTCAGGACAGATGCCTCCAGCTTGGGTTGGGGAGCACTGTACAAGGGTAAACCAGTGCTCAGCTCCTGGTCCAACCTGGAGCAATTCCTGCACATCAACTGTATCAAAATGATAGTGGTTTTTCTAGCCTGAAAAACCTTCCTGCAAGCCTTAAGGGGGGACCACATCCTAGTCCGCTCAGACAACATGGTGGTGGTAGCCTTTAAAATTCACCAAGACAGTGTCAGGTCACCCTCCTTTTACAAGATGGCAAACCACCTCCTCCTATGGGCACAGTGTAACCTATTCTCACTGCAGGCAGTTCAGGTGCTGGGCAGACTGTACCAAGGAGCAGACCTGCTGCTCAAGGGCAGTGTAGCTCCAGGAGAATGAAGACAAGGAGAATGGACTCCGCTCAGGAGGAATCAGATGTGGTTTCCAGAGTTAATTTAGCAGCTGTTTAGCTGCTGTCTTGGCCAATCCCGTTAAGAATGAACTGCCTCTCTCAAGCAAGAGGCATAATTTGTCATCCCTGGCCTAAGCTGTGAAGCCTACATGTTTGGCCTCTCAACAGGAGTCTTTACAGCTCCCCACAAGAACTACTAACACTTACTGTTTTAACAGAAAACCTCCATTTCTACAACTATAAACTGCTGACTATTTAGGCACACAAAGACATCAAGGATCAGTGTATGAATCCCAACAATAGTGACATGCTTCATGCTGCAGTGCATTCTGGGAGCCATGGACGACTTTTGTATGATTCACCCAGAATACATTGCATCATGAAGCATGTCACCATTGTTGAGATTCATAATCTGATTCTTGATGTTTGCAACAAAGAAAGTTGTGTTCTTTCTTTAGTTAAAATTCAGCCATATCTCAGTCTGTGGAATCATTGTACTGCTATACTGCAATTAATAACATGCAACAAACACCATTGATTACACTAAATATAATCAAACCACTACGTGATGGTATCTTAGTCATCAGCAAGCAGCCAAAAGCAGCTGATCACACTTTTTCTGGCTGTTTTTGCTTTAGCAAACATCCAAAAGTCAAGAGTCAAATTGCCCAACTAAAGCAAACGCTTCTCACCATAATGGTGACATCAAACCAAACTATTACTTTCAATCATACATCAACATCTAAACCTCTGCTAATCTCAATAGAAATGTTGTAAATGTATGACACAAATAAAGTCACTCTGGTAATGTTGTTTTGGGGTTTATTTAATGAAGTTGGAGCTTTATCAAACAAAGGTTGGGTTTTTACTTTCAACCAAAAATTTGAATTCTGAGCAACATTTTGAGTCCACATCTTCCTAACCCAGAGGATGAACAGGGTCCCAATTTACTCTGCTTATTTCAGAGTGTATGTTGAGCGCTTTAGCCACTTTCAACATCCATAGCCGCTCGTCATATGCTTCGGAGACCACTCTAAAGGCCTGATAGTCAAGAAGCAGAGACTTGCTGGAGAGTTGATGCTATAGCCCTGGCTCAATGGGCTTACAATGTAATGTTGAATTAAGAGCCCACTCCACCATAGGAATGGCTTCCTCCTGGGCTTGTTCCTGCTAATGGGACAGGACAACTGCACCTCATCAAAGGGTCAATGGACAGGGCCATGTACTATCAAATCTTGGGTGAGAACCTCCTTCCCTCATTGAAAATGGGTAGTGTATGAGTATTCCAGTATGACAATGACCTAAAATCCACGGCCAAGGCAACAAAGGAGTGGCTCAAGAAGAATCACATCAAGGTCCTGGAGTGGCCTAGCCAGTCAGAGGAGTGGGACAAAATCCCTCCTGAAATGTGTACAAACCTGGTGGCCAACTGCAAGAAATGTCTGATCTCTGTGATTGCCAACAAGGGTTTTCCTAAGTCATGTTTTGCAAAAAAATTATTTCACTCATTAAAATGCAAATCAATTTATAACTTTTTTGAAAAGCGTTTTTCTTTTTCTTTTTCTTTTTTGTTTTTGTTTTTGTTATTCTGTCTCTCACTGTTAAAATAAACCTACCATTAAAATTATAGACTTATCACTTTGTCAGTCGGCAAACTTACAAAATCAACAGGGGATCAAATATTTTTTTTCCTTACTGTATATATGAAATCTGAATCATACACTCTCAGAAAAATGTACAAAGCCATCAATGGGGCAGTACATTTAATGTACAGTAGCTACAATGTACAACTTCGTATCTTATGCTGCGTTCCAGGCAGGTTTTTGAGCGCGTAAATCACGACTTCAAATCACGACTTCAAATCACGACGCATGACTTTGTAGCGTTCCAGGCAAGTCACACTGCCTGAGCGCATTTATTATTATTACATTATTATTAATTTGTTTGCAACGTTATATTGTCCTAAAGTCTATTTTTTTCACTGTGTACCACTTGCATAAACACCGCACCCGTAGGGGCTGACATAGTGGTTTCGCGGGCTATGTCACGTCAGAACTCGGAACTGGGAGTACATCGATCTAGTACGAGTTCACGAGTGGGAAGTCACGGGTTTGACTGCCGTTCCGGTGCACTTTCATGGGTAGAAGGTTGGAAAAACACGAGTAACGGGTTGCCTGGAACGTTGCATTTTTTATCCCTATTAGTACCTTAAAAGTACGTATTAGTATTTTAAAAGTAAATATTATTACATTTGGAAAGGTTACCACCCAGCAACAGCTTTTTGTACCTTTTTTTAGCAGTGTAATGAGTTCTTTGGAATGATCTAGTTTGTTAAAATCAAATAAAAATAGATAATAGTGTGCAACAAAATGTAAACAATCACTGTGAATGCATTAGCTGCTTTTTCAAGTAATCAGGTAAAATCAATTTTCTCTCAAGCTGACAAATGAAAAGTAGCATTTGTGGTAATGCTAGCTGCATCCTGTTAATAATGCTACATGTCACATGGATAAATATCACAAATTCTTCCCTTGCACTTCCTGCATATCTGTGTGTGTGTAAAGCTGAATGGCTTGCAGAAACACTAGACTGCATGACTATGTGACAGGCTGCAGGGAGAGCAAGCTTAGCTTGAGCTGTCACACACACGCTTGTATGAGAGGATATTTTTATTCTGTGAAACCGTACACGTGTCCTTAAACTACACACTTCAGCGTGTCACTCATCAGATATGAATGAAACCTTATAATGTGTGGCTTTTTAAAGGACGGTATTCACAAGTCTCTCCTTGTTGATGCTAAAAAGGCAGGAAAAATCCCATAGACTTACAGTGAATGACCCAAGTCATATCTAGAGACCAAAATGTTATAGAGACTTCAGGGTGGGATTATTTTGATTCAGAACACCCTTGCAACCACCTAGTACACCCTAGCAACTGCTTGTGACATAAATGTGGCATGTTTAGCACTCACATGTTCTGTAGAATACAAATTATTGTTGATTTTGTTTGGGTATGCACATAAATGCACAATTTCCCTCTCAGCACTGGGGATTATGTATAGGACAACACAAGGACATGTGTAAAGCTAAAACTTGATGAAAATCTCATTCTGTTATATAACACAATCCCCACGTCCCAGCATCCTCCATGCTGTTCCCACTCCACAAAGATACATAATGCACTACCATAGATATCATAATCATTTTACACCTATTTTGCACACCATTTTTAATAGAATATCACAAGCTAATTGTCATCCTTTCAGCATCATAATTTGTATTGCATGTTTTTGTATTGCATCTCTCATCATGTCACCTGGTTGTTTATAATGTATCCGCCATGGGCTCAAAGCGTGAGAATGATCCAGAACGAACACAATGACAAACCACACAAAACGCACGTGTGTGTGCTCGCATCTGTACGCTGTTTGAGGCAGAGAGTCAGAGTAAAACAAAGAGATGGATGACTGAGAGACTGAGAGAAAGAGAGCTTGCAAAGGAGGGGGGATGAGTTAGGGTCTCTGATTGGCTAGGTTTTTTTTCCTGGTAAAAACGTGATCCAGCCTGCAGAGGCACTGCAGCAGAGAGAGATAGAGAGAGAGAGAGTCTGTGAGGAGGAAGAGTCGAGATACTAACAGAAACAGAGGCAGAACATGCACTTGTGAGTCAGAGAGTGTGTGTGCGGGTGTGTATGAGTGTTTGCTCTCGGAGAGACAGAAAGAGAGAGAAAGAGGAAGACAGGGGAAGACAAATGGCCTCATTGAAAGATATTGCAGGGAAATAGCGAGAAAGAAATCCCAGTAAGAAGAGGATGGAGAGAGTGTGAGAGCGGACACAGAGACCCACGAATCCTCTTACACAACTGACTGGGTGAATGACTGAATGAGCGAGTGAGTGACCAAGACCAACACTGGACCAAAAGAGCCCATCGTAGACAAGAAGAAGAACAGAACGGTGCTTGGTGACGCATCTGACATCTCGTCCTCCATCTTTCCCATCCTCCACCCATCCATCCATCCTTCTTGGAGACAGGCAAGGAAGTCTTTCCTCCATCCTCTCGCATGCAACAGGAGCATCTGCTGCGATGGGCAGCACTCAGAGGGACAAGATAGCCTGAGACAGCAACAGAATCTTAGGAACTTTGTGTCCCCATGTGAGAAAGACATCAAGATCTCATGAATTAACAACACCACTCGTCCAGATCCAGAGACTTGCCACTATATACGCACTAGAGACAGCTAAATACAGGTAAGGATGCCTAAAAGGGTTATTCTTTTTTAATTACCCTTGCGTGCGGGTCTTTTTCATGAAAGTATCTTAAATGTTAATGCAAAATGAGAATGTTCTTCCTTAATCTAATTTCCTTAACATTTTCCTTTACCTGATCTAACTAAAAATTCAGTCATTGTACTGAATAAAACTAAAATTTAATTTAAGTATATCTTTTATCTTTAATAATCTAAATATATTATTAGTAGTTCATATATTATTAGTAGTAATTGTATTGTATCAGTAATTCAATACAGTATATATATATCCTACTAGATTAGTTATGATAAATATATCTAATATGTTATATTTTGCATTCATATTTTGATATATAAGCATGTTTTAGGGTCCCACGTCCTCACCCAGGACTTGCACTTCTTTTTATGTGTGGCCGTGTTGACCATGTTTATGGAATCGTCCAGGTTGCAATTAATGATTGCATGTGCACACAAACACAGATTCCATCAATGACTCACATTATCCGAGTGGGCATCTGATCACATGGGACTACTACACACCGACACGCATACTAACCCACATGTGTGGTTAAGACAGAGAAGGACCTGTGCTTGAGAGAGAGAGAGAGAGAGAGAGAGAGAGAGAGAGAGTGTGTGTGTGTGTGTGTGTGTGTGTGTGTGTGTGTGTGTTGCATGCACGGTCGCTGCAGTCAGTGTGCTGCATATGCTGCTTTGGTTGCATAACGGCCGCTGCTGGCGCACCCCTCCCACAACACTGCACTAAAAACTGCTAACACAGATGCACACACTCCCAGAATACTAATAAGTGCCGAAAACCTCAACCAAACACCCCGAAGTCCCTGTTTGCTTCCTGTACTGTAGATTCAGCCTCCTGTCACAATGACGATTCAGCAATCGATACTGTTTGTCAATATCTCAAAGGAGGAAAGCAGATGAATCCGTGTCTGTGCACCTGAGGTCATGCCAACATCAGCCCAAAATAATGAATGTTATTGGTGTCACCATTTAGTGATGATGGGATATTGGTTACCTCTGTTTGGGGTCAATGAAACATGCAAACCCTCTTAAAATTAAGAATTAGAAGATTCAGTTTTGATATCTGTACTGATATATCAGAATTATGATAGAAAGTCCATTGTCAGTTCTTTAAGATCTGTTTTTATTTTACAGCTTATTCTTCAGAATTCCAATGTATCCAGTTTTATTACTCTTAATTCTGATAGAAATTCCATTGTCTTTCTTTTAAGAACTGACGTTCCTGTTTTAAAAAACTATCCTAGTGGATTCATTTGATTTCTGAGGAATATGTGACCACAAAACCAGTCTTAAGTAGTATGGGTATATTTGTAGCAATAGCCAAAAAAAAAAAAAACATTGTATGGGTCAAAAAACATTATGATATTAGGTAAGGATCATGTTCCATGAAGATATTTTCTAAATTTCCTACCGTAAATATAAAGGCGATTTTCTCAATATTTAGATTTTTTTGCACCCTCGGATTCCAGATTTTCAAATAGTTGTATCTCAGCCAAATATTGTCCGATCCTAACAAACCATAAAACAATGAAAAGCTTATTTATGTATGAATGTAACTGGTTTTGTGGTCCAGGGTCATATATATTATTACATTTTATTTTTACAACTCATTCGTCAGAATTTCAATGAATCCATCGATATTATTTTTTAATTATATTAGGAATAGGTGAATAATGATAGAAATTTAATGGTCATTCCTTTAAGAATTGGCATTCATATTTTACAACCTACCGGATTTATTGAATTTTTGAGATTATATTAGCGAATTAGATTAGATTTTATATTAGCGAAAGGAAATTCTGATAGAAATTTAGAATTCCAATGTTCCAGCAGGATATTACTTTTTCTTTATATTGGGAATAAGCTAATTCCAGTCGTATTCCTATTAAAAACTCAAATTTCTATTTTCCTTAAAAAACTGTTTCAGTCCATCCAGTCCTATATTAAATTTTTCTATTTTCATTCCATTAAAGTGATAGTTCACCCAAAAATGAAAATGTATTGTTTATCTGCTTACC
The DNA here is from genome assembly GCF_049309525.1 of Garra rufa. NCBI lineage: Eukaryota > Metazoa > Chordata > Actinopteri > Cypriniformes > Cyprinidae > Garra > Garra rufa. The sequence goes on from NC_133383.1 coordinate 35,106,245, forward strand.
CCCAGGGCATCAAAGATGTAGGTGAATTTGTTTCTTCAGTACAACTCAATCGAAGATTTTTAACTCAAACCGTTGCAGTCTGTCAGTCATATAATGGCAGTCAATGGGACTAGAGGGCTGCATTGGGATTGGGACCCAACGCAAATCTCGCGGGAGTGGGCGGTTTGAACTTTGCTGCGGGCGGGAATGGGCGGCTAAAAACAACACTGCAACCATAACTTCAGTCGATCAGTCTCAAAAGTTGGGAGTCGGTGAAAAGTCAACACTCCCGGATGAGTTTGCGCAAACGTAATCTTTTAGTTTTTAATCAGTTGTAACAATCAGGATAAGCACAAGTAATTACCATTTTGAGTAGCCGTCGTACCCACAGTCTCTCCGTGTAAACAATGAGCGACGTTTACACGTGACATGCGTCTGCTATGCCAGAGCATGTTGACGTTTCAAGCGCCGGCTGTTGTGAACGCGCTCAGGACAGTTGAACATTGTGGTGGATCAGAGGTAAAAAAAATTATATAAATACTGTTCAGTTTTTTGCACAGACCAATTGTTTTAAGACCTCAATGTATCGTCACGAACCGCAGGGTTTAATTTGGTTTTGTCTGTGTATGTTTTTTTGACTCTCAAAGCTGTGGGTCCCATTGACTGCCATTATTTGACTAACAGACTGCAATGGTTTGAGTTAAAAATCTTTGATCGCGTTCTGCTGAAGAAACAAATTCACCTACATCTTGGATGCCCTGGGGGTAAGCAAATAAACATCAAATTTAAATTTTTGGGTGAACTATCTCTTTAAGATTGCTTCCAAAATATGACAGAAATGCTACCTGGTCTCATGACAAAAACGTACCTTTAAGAATTTTTTTTGAAAGATGCCAAATACGTACCAATAAATACATATAACTGCAGTTTCCAACAGAAATACTGTAAACACTACCTTGCTGAAAAAAAACAGCATATGCTGGTTAGGTATGTTTTGGTGCTGGGATGGTGGTTTTAGCTGGTTTATGCTGGTCTTTTGCTGGTTTATGCTGGTTCTTTGCTGGTTTATGCTGGTCCTTGACCAGCAACATGACCAGCATAAACCAGCAAAAGACCAGCATAAACCAGCTAAAACCACCATCCCAGCACCAAAACATACCTAACCAGCATATGCTGTTTTTTTCAGCAGGGTAGAGGCAGTAAAACAGCAAGCACTTGAAATAACAGCTCCACATGTTTCACTTTCTGGATGTAACAAGCTTTCTCTGTAAAATTAACGTTAGAGGTTGGTTAAACAGCAAGCACTTGTAATCGTTTTCGTACACAGTTATGATTACAGCTCCATATGTTTCACTTTCCAGACACAACAAGCTTGCTCGGTAGCTCAGCCGGTACGGAATTGGACTTAGAATGCAGAATCCTTGAGTACGAATCCAGTGAAAAACATAACTCATGATAAAAGAGCTGAAAGATGAAAACAAGCTAAAATGGCATGATTGCTTTTTTACGTCACATTCGCTTTTGTTCGCACTATCAGGTCGGCTTATTATTTTGCAAAGTTGTGTATAAAAAATCATGTTGTAGAGGGAAAATAAGTTCAATTCAAAATGTAGCCACCCTATTGAAAAAACTAGCATATGCTGGTTAGGTAGGTTTTGAAGCATATATGCTGGTCATAAACTGGTTTAAGCTGGTCATGTGCTAGTCCTAAAATGACTAGTTTAGGATCAGCACATGACCAGCTTAAACCAGCTAATGACCAGCTAAGGACCAGCTCATACCAGCATCCATGCTTCAAAACCTACCTAACCAGCATATGCTGTTTTGTTAAACAGGGCAATGTTTTGTGATAATTAAGAATCACTTACTAGCTTGTTTACATTTTTCTCTTAATGCTAACCTTTCAAAGCTAATTGGTTACATGTTGTTTTCTCTCGATCGGCCAGATTCTAACATTGTTAGTGATGATCTTTGCGACATGTCCTGTGAAAAGGCCCAGGTTATCTATGTCAGCAGAGGCTAAGGGAACAAACAGTCTCTCTTGTGAATGAACTGTGGATAAAATGGCTGACGCCTGCTCTGAATGTCAGCCACTGAATTATTAAACACTGCCTCCTCCTCACTAAAACTAGCATGACCTGCGTTGTCTACAGCAGCTCGACACACACACATACAACAGCCATTTCTAACAGTGAATATGCTAAACCTCTGACAAAACCTCGATCACACTTAGCACACAGTGCCAGACAATGACAGACAATGATATCCATCTGTATTTTCATCTTCCAGAACCATCTCACGACTTCATCTGCTCCATCTTGAACTGAATTTTGCAACAGGATTGTGCTTGTTGTAGATTTATAATACAGCTGAAAACCTCCATTAAAAGCCATTGTCATCTCTTTAGTATTATGCTGCCTTCATGTGCTATCGTAATTATGGTAAATACCAAAATCCGACATCGAAATTGCACATGAACACCCACTCACGTTGTAATTTCCACTGGAAAGCTCGAAATTTTTTATGATACCCGAGTTGCCGAGATGGGATAAACTTTGACCTTTCAACATGGTGGACAGCAACGAAACTATACTGAATGGTAAACATTGCATGATGTTAAAAGTTAAAAAAAACTTATATAGGCTATATAAAATATATATACTTATATAAAAACTTATATAGGCTAGCTAAAACAGAACCATTAGTTAGTATTGTCTTTAAAAAAACTATACTATTCATGATCAATAAGATATACAGCCTATCATTTATCGTTTGCGTTTTGATGCATCCTCTTCTTCCTGTAGCAGATGCATTAGGGAGTTTATAACCGTTTTAAAACTTTTACCCAAATAGCATGTGAGGACAAATTCCGAGTCCGCCATGTTTCTCTTCACTACGACAACAAAAGCACCTGAACACGACACACTGGTAATTTCGACTTCACAAGTGAAAGCATCATCTTTCCCATATCACATGAAGGCAGCATAAGTACCCTGTTGGAAAAAAAAAACAGCATTTGCTGGTTAGGTTTTGATGCTGGTTTTAGGTCATATTTTAACCATTTCACAAACTCAAGATCAGACAGGATTCGTAAAGAGATTGCAAGTCCCAAACAAATATGGAACATAATCATGTATTCATAGAATCCAATCATCATGTTCTGTCATCTTATTTCTAAGAAAACAGGTAAGATAAACCAACTGATATAAGCTTGAAATGGTCTAGGAAAGCTTTTGTAAACCATGCAAGCATTCTCAACCATGGTTTTGTTTCTAACAGAGTTAAAAGATTAAAACAAAATGTCAAACATTTTGTAACACATTTAATGACTAGGACCAGAGAAACATTTTTAAGATTTAAACTAGAACTAAACTAGAGATCTTAAGTTTCTTTCAGCTCTTATATTAGCATGCTGGTGGTTCCTGCGATCCCATTGGTGGATTTTGAAACCAATGGTATTTTCACTGCTTGTTTGTGTATAGCTTTGAGCAACTGTGAAATAAACACATGAATACACAATATAGCAAATTTACATAAAATGATATTTTGATAAAACACTTAAAATGTAATAGTAATAGATTTTCCTCTGTAAAATGTGGGACGGAGACATGGATTGGTTAGTGATTGGATGTAGGTAAATCTCAAGAAAGATTTATGAAGATAAAATGATAGGAGAAATTTAGCATATGCCACCAGAGAGAAGTATGGCGTTTCACTGGAAGATCAAGTTCTGACATTTTGAATAAAAAATACAAGGTCAAAACATTTAAAAAAAATGTTTCAGATATTTCAAAAATTAAATGTATAAATCATTCACAATAAGATCATAGCGTAGATTTAGAAAATAATGTTAATTTCCTTTTTAATACTGACTTTGCATGTTTAAATCAAATTACTCATAATAATATAATTAAAGATGAAATTCCAGTTGTTAAACACTAAATGTTGATACAAAAATGTTTACTATTAATGATCAGAAACAGACTTTATATATATATATAGCAGCAGTTTTACTCCATTAAATAATGTGAAAATATTTATAATATTTTTCTAAACATACACATGCAAATCAGTAAATGACTAAAAAAGAGAACATTTATCTTATCATTGCATGTGTTTTATTTTATTTGTTTTAGATTTTATGATGATACAAAGAGTGCTAATTACTTTATTTCTTTATAAGTTATCTTTTTTTTTTTTTTGTATAGCGCTTTTTACGATACACGTTTCAAGGTAAATATACCTTGAAAATCATGATGGTAATGTTTATAAAATCATAATATCTTCATGCCTTGTCAAATTTAGAAGATGAGAGCTGGGCGATAATATTGTTTACATTTTGCAACAATAAAAGCAAAAAAGTTGTTTAAATAAATGTAAACATTTAAAAAATATTAATCAAATATACACTACAAGTCAAAAGTTTTTGAACAGTACGAATTGTATTGTTTTTTAAAGAAGTCTCTTCTGCTCACAAGCCTGTATTTATTTAATCCAAAATGCAGCAAAAACAGTAATATTGTGAAATATTTTTTTTATCTAAAATAACCGTTTTCTATTTGAATATATTTTATAAAATGTCATTTATTCCTGTGACCAAAGCTACATTTTCAGCATCATTACTCCAGTAATAGTATGCTGATTTGCTGTTCGAGAAACATTTTTCTCAATAGTTGAATATAATATTTGAAAACAGTTGAGTATTTTTTTCAGGATACTTTGATGAGCAAAAAGATGCAAAGATCAGCATTTATCTGAAATAAAAAGCTTTTGTAACACTATACACTTCAAAAGCTTGGAGTTACTATAATGTTTTATAATTTTATAAAAAGTGATACGTTTATTTAGCAAGGATACTTTAAGTTGGTAAAAAGTGATGATAAAGACATTTATAATGTTACAAAAGATTTCTATTTCAGATAAACGCTGTTCTTCTGAACTTTCTATTCATCAAAGAAACCTGAAAAAATTCTACTCTGTTAAAAACTGCTGTTTTCTAAATATTTTCTAAATAATAATAATAAATGTTTTGGAGCAGCAAATCAGGATATTAGAATGATTTCTGAAGGATCATGTAACTGGAGTAATGATGCTAAAAATTCAGCTTTGAAATCACAGGAATAGATTACATTTTAAAATATATTCAAATAGAAAACAGTTATTTTAAATAGTAGAAATATTTTACAATTTTTGCTGTACTTTGGATCAAATAAATGTAGGCTTGGTGAGCAGAAGAGACTTCTTTAAAAAACATTTAAAATCTTACTGTTCAAAAACGTTTGACTGGTAGTGTATAAGTGTTAAAAAGACCTTTCTCCGACTACATTTTTAGTTTACTAATACGCATACATGGGTTTGCATTCTAGATGCTGTCAGTTGTTGATATTTCATGTAATTTATGTATAAACATGAATGAGATCCCTGTGTGGCTGCGGTCGTAAGGGCAGGGCTCAGGACAGGCTTTGTGAGACAGAGGTGAACAGCTGATAGCATCGCTGGCACAGGACATGGTGCCCTCTTGCTGACTGTCTCTCTGTCCAGGTGGAATGTATCCAGAGAGAGAGAGACAGAGACGGGCAGCGGGGAGAGATGTGCTTGTGGAATGTGCTGGGTGGTACCTGTGTGTATTTTTGTTGTGCACTGTGTGTGTGTGTGTGTGTGTGTGTGTGTGTGTGTGTGTGTGTGTGTGTGTGTGTGTGTGTGTGTGTGTGTGTGTGTGTGTGTGTGTGTGGGAGTGAGTGGGATATGAGGACAGGAATGTTCTAGATATTTTGATGACTCTGCATCCATCTGTTTGCTTGCTTTTAGTGTTTCATACCACATTCCATTCATGATGGACAACTTTCAGTAATTAAAAATGATTTTTACTTCAGTAATATGACATTTTTCAGTATTTAGTGAGATAAAAATGAAGGCAGGAGTTGATTTCATCCATTAGGATTTAATTTGACTGGATTGTGGAAAGCAGGCGAATTTCTGTAGCAGAATGAAGCCAGACTGGTTGCTAGTTTGCTAAAACAGTCATTTGGCTATAATTTTTAATACTATGCAGCAGCCTAATGGATCCCAGTTGACTGATATTCACTTTAGATGTTAAGTATTTCATTTACACCTCTAGAGTTGACAAATGGAATTTTAAAAATAATGATTTCGCGAACAGGTTTCTCAAACACTCCCCCATTGGTCACACAAACATATAGCCCCACCCCCAAACTCATGCCATTGGCTGAGCTGTTGCTGTGTCAGGCTGATTCTAAAAAAAAACATAGTTCTCTCTGTATATTATACTAGAATAGAAGAAGAAAGTATTATAATCTTGGGGAAAAAACACAGTAAGGACAGTTATATGTATGTTTTTGTATCAAAGTGCTGGCAAAATGTACTGGAATGTGATGTCTTGATAATGTGATAAGGTTCAAGAATGCTGTTGACTCAATTACCCAATGCATTCAGTAACTCAGTCCTGTATACACATATTCCTGTATTTAGTGTTCATAGAAGAAAAAAGCAGGTATATGGAGTAATATTAACTCCATATTATTAATATGTGCAAAAGCAATTCGATTTTAAAACTCAATATTTATTCCTGTTTAGTTCTCCTTTTAAAGGAGTAGTTTACCCAAGAAGGATAAATTGCTGCAATTTACTTACCCTCAGGCCCTCCAACACTCCAAAAGGGTGTTTTTGAAGTGATAGAAGAACCACTTTGGTTCTCCGAAGAACCTTTTAGTGAACACCCTGCTGAAAAAAACAGCATATGCTGGTTAGGTAGGTTTTGGTGCTGGGATGCTGGTTTTAGCTGGTTTAACCAGCATGTTCAAGGTTCTTCATGGAACCATCAATGCCAATAAAGAACCTTTATTTTTAAGAGTGAAGAAGTAGATTTGTGACCCTGGACCACAAACCAGTCATAAGGGTCAATTTTTAAAATTGAGATATATACATCATCTGAAAGCGGAATAAATAAGCTTTCCATTGATGTTTTTTATTTTATGTTTTGGTTTGTTAGAATAGGACAGTATTTGGATATTGCAACTATTTGAAATCTAAGGGTGCAAAAATATCTAAATATTGAGAAAACGCCTTTAAAGTTGTCCAAATGAAGTTCTTAGCAATGCATATTATTAATCAGAAATTAAGTTTTGATATATTTATGGTAGGAAATTTACTAAATATATTCACTGAACATGATCTTTACTCAATATCATAATGATTTTTAGCACAAAAGAAAAACTGATAATTTTGACTTATTGAGTCTATTGCTACAAATACACCTGTGCTACTTAAGACTGGTTTCGTGGTCCAGGGTCACAATTGTTCGTTGGAAAACAGATTTAGAGAAATTTAGCATTACATCACTTGCTCGCCAATGGATCCTCTGCAGTGAATGGGTGCCGTCAGAATGAGAATCCAAACAGCTGAATAAAAAAACATTGGACCCTGTTGTCCTCTCACATAACAATCCCCCAACATATTAGTTTTTTGAACTGTTTTTGGTGCTTGATCTATGCATATTTATTTCCTGCTTCAGATGAGACGACTTTTTCACTATAGAAAGAAACATTATAGTGGACTCATGTTTTACCCAGAAGCATTGGTTTAAAGTTAAAAACACCTAAATGGAGAATTTACTTTTTTACAAACACACAGCTTTTCACTTCACAAGATGTAAATGGATCAACTGCAGTCGTGTGGATTACTTGTGGATTATTGTTATGTTTTTATCAGCTGTTTGGACTCTCATTCTGATGGCACCCATTCACCACAGATCTATTGGTGAGCAAGTGATGCAATGCAAAATTTCTCCAAATCTGTTCTGATCTGATTATCTTGGATGGCCTGAGGATGAATACATTTTCAGCAAATGTTTAGTTTTGGATTATAGAAGCCATAGGCTTACCATGCTTTTGAGAATCGCAGCCCTGCAGCTCATCTCAGTTATTTGCTGTTTCTGCTTCATCCTCTCTGCCTCTCTTCATCATGTTTTGTGCTGACAGGGTCGAACACACACATGATTTCATTAAGTGCAGCAGTGTTGTGCAGAGCAGCAGACAGTTGGCCTGCTTTAATATGTTATCTGCTGTCTCTCTCTCTCATGAGCCTCTTACATAACGGAGGAGCTTGTCTTATCAAATATGAAATCCTGTGTGCGATGAGAGGCGGAAATGTGTTTGTTTGAGCCTGACAAACAAACAAATTATTAACTAATTAGTTAATCGATTCACAGCCCTAAAGAACATACGTACACTGGAGAGCACTAGACTCACGTCACAGGTTTTTTAATGCTAACAAAAAAGTACCAAAGTAGTACCACGTCCTTTTTTACTATGGTAACGCTTACAATATGGCACTGTACTTTCCATTTTCCACAAGTTGATATGATTCTTTAGGGTCTTCCTGAAACATCTGCAACATACTTTCGTTAAAATTTCTCAGTGGTCGTGTAAAATAACACCCACTTTTCCTTGTCAAAAACAGCTCTGTTCACAGTGACCCATTTCATGCATGTCTTTTTAAATGATAATGAGCTACTGCTCACCCCACCCCTCTTTTCTATTGTTCTGTGTATTTGGTGGTGCCTTACCGTCAAAAACAAAACTAATCCACTGCGTCCTCAGTGGCTCTGATGTCGGGGAAAAATTAAGACTTTTATGTTCACTTTTACATCCAAATACAAAACACCGGCACTGCTTACAAGACATTGTTGTCGCTACAGCTGCTCAAGCGCAGAGAAAATGATGGACAGCGAACAACTGGCTGACGTGGAAAAAATGCTAATACAGGACAGTCTGCCATGGGTGGTACTGTAGTATTAATTTCGTCAATGAAAATTATGACGAGAAATGTTCGTTGACAAGCTTTTTTCCCATAACTAAGGCAAGAGGAAGACGAGATGACAATAAGGTCAATAAACAAAAAGTAAGACTATATCAACATGCAATTTCGTTGGCGAAATAAGACGAGACTAAAATCTATTTTAAAACAAACTTTTATGTGTGGTTGCCAGATGACAACCCAGATAGCACACGTACGTCTGCAAGATGTCTGTAAAGATCTATTGATCTGAAAAGCATCTGCTGTGTACAAACATCTGGCAGACGTCTGAAAGATGTCAGTTTTACATACATTCTAATTCATATCTTAAAGACATCTAATAGACGTCTATTTGACATCTGATAGGAAACGTCTAATAGATGTATTGCAGATGGGCAAACTAGGTCTTGCAAATGTTTTGCAGATGTACATGCAGACATCAAATAGACGTCTAGACGTCTAGACAAATAGATGTACATGTGCTATCAGGGAAGAGTTCAAATCCCAAAATCACAGCTTCGCTGTTACAAGTATACATTTTCTGCTCGATGTTTTGCTTATTTTAAAGGAGTCATATGATGCAGTTCCTTGTTTTCCTTTGTCTTTGGAGTATTACAAGCTGTTTGTGCATAGATAAGATCTGTAAAGTTGCAAAGTTTAGAGTCTCAAAACCAAAGAGATATTTATTATAAAAGTTAAGACTCAGCCACACTCCTCTAAAACGGCTCGTTCAAACACTCCCCCACTTGTCCACGTCACGGGGTGAGTAGATTAGCATAACACCGCCCATATGTATATGGAAAGGAAGAAGGTGTAACTTTTACCGGCTGTAGTAGTGTTGCAGCCGCCATGTTGTGAAGACGCAGTATGTTTCATTGCGAAAGCAAAAGCGAAATTACTTTGTTTTCATTCCAAATGAGGATACAACTAGAAATCAATGGATAAGTTATACTTATAACACTGTTCTGGAACAGTACAACGCGAATCTTCGATTGGGTGATGTGCATTTTACGGAGGACTGTTTCCTGAACCTGAGAAAGCAGCTTACAATGCCAGCTGTACATAAAGGGTTAAGGCTATAAAGTGGGGCAATTCCTTCAAGTTTCATATTTAAAGAATTCAGTACTAACTATTCAAAGGCAAGTTTTGAGCAGTGTAGAGTAGTGCTTGTTGTTTCTTGTTCTACGATCGCAAATGCAGACCTGGTGTTATGTTTACGCTGCTCGACGTAAATGCAACGCGTAAAAAGACAGTATGAGTCATTATAATCAGTAGTTATGTCCCCACTGGATGCAACAAATGCCTCGTTTCGCACGTAAAAAAAATAAATAAATACGACCTCATGTTATGTCAATTACGTTTGCACACTGCCTCCGAAATTTTCGTCCGTCATAAAAATTTTTTGGATCGGGTTCGATTTTTTGCGTTTTTCGCATCTGCCAATGCCAAAATCCAGAATTGCGTCTGACAAGTTCATTCACTTTGTCTCGCAGCACAAAGCACTGTAAAGGTCCTTGTACACTGAGTTCACAGAAATTAGTGGTCTTCTTTGTAATATGTGGCTCCAGTAATGCTAGCAAAGCATCAAAGGTTACTGACATCCTGAAATAAACTTTGAATCACCGGGATAATCCTGCAGTTTATTAATAAAGAGGTGCGCATTAAAAGAATTCTCTCATTCCTCTCTCTATGTTTTTCTCTTTTTAAGAAGAGAGTGGACAACAACATCATTCTATTTCATATTGTTTTGCGTTTTTTTTTTTTTTTTCGCAACGGATGAATTTATATGCATCGTACTCAGTGTGCAAGGTTTCTGTGCGTGACAAACTTTTAGGATTACGAATACGAAAAACGCGTATGAAAATTTTGGACTCAGTGTGCAGTGACCTTTAGACTAAATGGAAAATGGCTTCCAAAATGTATTAATTAACAGTTAATTAAACATAATCTAATTGCTAAATTGTCGAATTTTCATTGACTAAAACTAAACTAAAATACTTAAAATACTTTCTTCGATTAAAACTAGACTAAAATGTTGAGACTTTTAGTCGACTAAAACTTGACTAAAACTAAATAGAATATGGTGACTAAATATGATAAAAAAAACTAACAAGGACATTGTAACAGGGAGTCAGAGACGTTCGGATCCATTTGCCAGGCTTTATTGAGAGAAGTCAACAAGCAGTAGCAATCACCAGGAAAACAGGAACAACGTAGGAAATCCAGGAAACAGTTCGATACACAGGCAATGGTCGCAATGGCAGGTAGCAGGAATCGTCAACGGGGTACACAGTCCAGAGTCATACACAGAGAAACCAACACAAGGGAAAACGCTCGGAATTATGACCATAGGGAACGGTAAGACTTCGCAAGGTGGCTGTGTGTGTGAGTGGCTTAAATGCAGACAGTGTGATGAGGTGCAGCTGTGAGCGGTAATCAGTAAAGTGAGAGCAGGTGAATGCAGTGATTAGTGCAGTGGCTTGTGGGGAATGAAGTCCATGAAGTGTGGTGCAAGAGTTCATGATGACAGGATAGACCAGATACGTGACAGAGCCCCTCCCCAAGGAGCGGCTTCCAGACGCTCTAACCACCTAATACAACCTGGAGGGTGGTGGAGCGGAGGCGGAACAGGGGGAGGGATGGAGGGCCAGGTCCATGTAGGGGTACTGGAACCACGAACTGAGGCGGAGCCGACGGAGGGAGAAGCCATGGTGGAGGAAGGGTTGGCTCCTGCCTGGGGCCGACCGACGGAGGTGGAGCCGGTGGAGCCCGAGGCGAAACTGGAGAGTCGATGGTCCTGGGCGACACAGAGGATCCGGAGGACCAAGGCGGAACCCAAGGCTCTGGCGACCCCGGCGGAGATGGAGGTCCGGAGGTACGCAGCGGAGCCGGAGTGACAGAGGATCGAGGCTGTGCCCACGGGAGGGAGGAGGTCCACAGAGCCGGCAGGACGGAGTGACGAGGCGCAGCCGGAGGAGTAGAGTCCAGAGGCGAAGGTGGGGCGACGACTGACCGGGGCGGAGCCGGAGAGACGATGGAGCCCGGAGGAGCTGGTGGGCCGACGGCCGACAACGGAGACGAGGGAGCACAGAGCTGGGGTGGAGCCGCAGGGTCGGAGGGCCGAGGTGGAGTCCAGGACTCTGAGACTGGAGGTGATGGTGAGGGATCCTTCAGTCTGGACACCGATGGAGACTGGCAGTCCCACAGCAAGTCCTCTGCACCGAAGGTGGGATGTGGGTGAGCAGAGGGACTGTCAGGAGACAGAGGTGGCGGGACTGGAGCAGCAGGGAGGGTGGGTGGGAACAGTCCATGCATGAGCTCCGTGACTAGAACCGGGCAGACAGGAATCTCAGGACGACTGGATGGAACCAGCGGAGGCTCTGGAAGGCTGGGCGGAACCAGCGGAAGCTCTGGAAGGCCGGGCGGGACCAGCGGAAGCTCTGGAAGGCCGGGCGGGACCAGCGGGCGGGACCAGCGGAGACTCTGGAAGGCCGGGCGGGACCAGCGGAGACTCTGGAAGGCCGGGCGGGACCAGCGGAGACTCTGGAAGGCCGGGCGGGACCAGCGGAGACTCTGGAAGGCCGGGCGGGACCAGCGGAGACTCTGGAAGGCCGGGCGGGACCAGCGGAGACTCTGGAGGGCCGGGCGGGACCAGCATAGGCTCTGGAAGGCCGGGCGGGACCAGCGGAGGCTCTGGAAGGCCGGGCGGAACCAGCGGAGACTCTGGAAGGCCGGGCTGAACCAGCGAAGGCTCTGGAAGGCCGGGCGGGACCAGCGGAGGCTCTGGAAGGCCGGGTGGAACCAGCGAAGACTCTGGAAGGCCGGGCGGGACCAGCGGAGACTCTGGAAGGCCGGGCGGGACCAGCGGAGGCTCTGGAAGGCCGGGCGGAACCAGCGGAGGCTCTGGAAGGCTCGGCGGAACCAGCGGAGGCTCTGGAAGGCTCGGCGGAACCAGCGGAGGCTCTGGAAGGCCGGGCTGAACCAGCGGAGGCTCTGGGAGGCTGGTTGGGAGACCAGCTGCTCGAGCCGACAGCAGCGGTGGGTCCTCCACGCTAGACATTAACCTTTGCCAAGCCGTGGTAAAATGTGGGTGCTGTGGTTCTGGGCTAGCGGCCATCTTGTGTGGTGGCTCTGAGCTGGAGTTTACTGTGGGGACATTGTTGTCGTCTTCTTGAATTCCCACAGTAAAAAGAGAGCCACTCATTTGCAGAGCAAAGTCAATGTACGTTTGTAAAGTCCAGCCAGGTTCGAACATGGGCATGAGTGAAGCTAATGGCTCTAAGAGTCCTCCCCGAAAGAAAATCATCAGGCACTGCTCATCCATCGTAGACCGATTAGCCAATTCAATGAAGGCCATAGCATAATCCTCAATTGTCCGCTCACCCTGCTTGAGAAGCATGATCTGTACCGTGGAGTTCGTGCTGGAACCGGATGACATCATACTCGCTGCTGGATCCTTGTAATGACGAAGTCTTCTGTCACAAGGAGAGTCAGAGACGTGCGGATCCAATTGCAGCATTTATTGAGAATAGTCAACAGGCAGGAATAATCACCAGGAAAACAGGAACAACGTAGGAAATCCAGGAAACAGTTCGATACACAGGCAACAGCCGGAGAGACGATGGAGCCCGGAGGAGCTGGTGGGCCGACGGCCGACAACGGAGACGAGGGAGCACAGAGCTGGGGTGGAGCCGCAGGGTCGGAGGGCCGAGGTGGAGTCCAGGACTCTGAGACTGGAGGTGATGGTGAGGGATCCTTCAGTCTGGACACCGATGGAGACTGGCAGTCCCACAGCAAGTCCTCTGCACCGAAGGTGGGATGTGGGTGAGCAGAGGGACTGTCAGGAGACAGAGGTGGCGGGACTGGAGCAGCAGGGAGGGTGGGTGGGAACAGTCCATGCATGAGCTCCGTGACTAGAACCGGGCAGACAGGAATCTCAGGACGACTGGATGGAACCAGCGGAGGCTCTGGAAGGCTGGGCGGAACCAGCGGAAGCTCTGGAAGGCCGGGCGGGACCAGCGGAAGCTCTGGAAGGCCGGGCGGGACCAGCGGGCGGGACCAGCGGAGACTCTGGAAGGCCGGGCGGGACCAGCGGAGACTCTGGAAGGCCGGGCGGGACCAGCGGAGACTCTGGAAGGCCGGGCGGGACCAGCGGAGACTCTGGAAGGCCGGGCGGGACCAGCGGAGACTCTGGAAGGCCGGGCGGGACCAGCGGAGACTCTGGAGGGCCGGGCGGGACCAGCATAGGCTCTGGAAGGCCGGGCGGGACCAGCGGAGGCTCTGGAAGGCCGGGCGGAACCAGCGGAGACTCTGGAAGGCCGGGCTGAACCAGCGAAGGCTCTGGAAGGCCGGGCGGGACCAGCGGAGGCTCTGGAAGGCCGGGTGGAACCAGCGAAGACTCTGGAAGGCCGGGCGGGACCAGCGGAGACTCTGGAAGGCCGGGCGGGACCAGCGGAGGCTCTGGAAGGCCGGGCGGAACCAGCGGAGGCTCTGGAAGGCTCGGCGGAACCAGCGGAGGCTCTGGAAGGCTCGGCGGAACCAGCGGAGGCTCTGGAAGGCCGGGCTGAACCAGCGGAGGCTCTGGGAGGCTGGTTGGGAGACCAGCTGCTCGAGCCGACAGCAGCGGTGGGTCCTCCACGCTAGACATTAACCTTTGCCAAGCCGTGGTAAAATGTGGGTGCTGTGGTTCTGGGCTAGCGGCCATCTTGTGTGGTGGCTCTGAGCTGGAGTTTACTGTGGGGACATTGTTGTCGTCTTCTTGAATTCCCACAGTAAAAAGAGAGCCACTCATTTGCAGAGCAAAGTCAATGTACGTTTGTAAAGTCCAGCCAGGTTCGAACATGGGCATGAGTGAAGCTAATGGCTCTAAGAGTCCTCCCCGAAAGAAAATCATCAGGCACTGCTCATCCATCGTAGACCGATTAGCCAATTCAATGAAGGCCATAGCATAATCCTCAATTGTCCGCTCACCCTGCTTGAGAAGCATGATCTGTACCGTGGAGTTCGTGCTGGAACCGGATGACATCATACTCGCTGCTGGATCCTTGTAATGACGAAGTCTTCTGTCACAAGGAGAGTCAGAGACGTGCGGATCCAATTGCAGCATTTATTGAGAATAGTCAACAGGCAGGAATAATCACCAGGAAAACAGGAACAACGTAGGAAATCCAGGAAACAGTTCGATACACAGGCAATGGTCGCATTGGCAGGTAGCAGGAATCGTCAACGGGGTACACAGTCCAGAGTCATACACAGAGAAACCAACACAAGGGAAAACGCTCGGAATTACGACCATAGGGAACGGTAAGACTTCGCAAGGTGGCTGTGTGTGTGAGTGGCTTAAATGCAGTCAGTGTGATGAGGTGCAGCTGTGAGCGGTAATCAGTAAAGTGAGAGCAGGTGAATGCAGTGATTAGTGCAGTGGCTTGTGGGGAATGAAGTCCATGAAGTGTGGTGCAAGAGTTCATGATGACAGGATAGACCAGATACGTGACAGACATTCAACACGGGACTAAGACTAAGACTAAAATTGAAAGTAGATGACAAAATTAACACTAGTGGGCGGAGCCTAAGCAGTGTGAAATCATACTGCTCAGAAAATCAAAACGGCTTGATAATGGAGTATGTTTAGGTTTTTTGGGGATTTAAAAAAAGGAGTGAATGGATTTTTATCATTGTAGGGTGGTTGTGTCCACACTGCTAAGACTGATGAATTTTGCATCAAATGTCCTCTTTAAAATGTTTATATAATATTCAACTAATTAAATTTCATGCCTATTATTTATTACATGTCAGGTACAGTTTGCTTTGTGCTGGTGCCCTGATCACCCTGTTGGGGTTTATATTGCGATAATGGCTGTTATTTCTATGTGGTTAATGATCTCTAAACAGAAATGTCTGAAGGCTTGAGAATCATTTCACTCATCAAATCTCACGGTTTCCAACGCCCATGCACCAGCTGACTATGCTGATGTCAGAAAGCTCATTCGCACCTTTGTGTGTGTGTGTGTGTGTGTGTGTGTGTCAACCAGTAAGAGCGCGTGGTTATTTTTGGCTCTGCCTCACAGCTCTGCGGTGCCGTGGCAACTCGAATGAATGTGACTGACAGTTACTGGCTGATCGGTGCTTCTGTGACCTCCAGAAAATGGAGGACGGTTTGGAGCCACATCCTGTGCTCACATCCTAATTAAATCATTGTAAACAACTAAACCAATGAGCGAGATGGGAAATAGAATAAATAGAGGTTGTGATGACTAGTTATCAGGTCTGATTGGTCACAGCAACGTCAAGGAGCTGGTGCAAAACAAGCGTGTTTTTGTGCGCACGCCTGCGCATGTTCCAGAGGGTGGGTGAGTGAGTGGAGGTCCACGGCTGTGGGTGGAGAAGAGTGTGAATCTTTAGAAATGAATGGATGGGGGAGGAGGAAAAAAGAACACAGATAGTGGAGAGATGCCATAAATAGACAATCTAGCTTACGGTGCATTCACGTCATGTGTGAATTATCATGACCTCGTTCGATTCCTGTTGTAAATTCAATCAATTACTCATTTCTTGACTCCTGAAATACATTCTGTAGATGTGTATTGTAAATACATTGCCAAATATATCTCCAATGCCAGCATTGTCGTTTGACCTGTGATGTATTTACTGTACAACTGTGAAAATAATTGACTTGTGTATTGTAAATTGAAAAGAGTCACTCGGCTTACAGTATAGGTTCCTACTTTATATTAGATGGCCTTATCTACTATGTAATTACATAAAAAATAATGGTAATGTTAGGGACCGGTTTAGTAGTATAGGTAGGCATTTTGGGATAGAAAAGTGTCAATTGGTTGCACACTTCAGAATCGCAGAAGGAAATACACATACAGTATGTGACCCTGGACCACAAAACCAGTCTTAAGTAGCATAAGTTTATTTGTTGCAATAGCCAAAAATACACTACATGGGTCAAAATGATACATTTTTCTTATAACTGGTTTTGTGGTCCAGGGTCACATATTTGCACACAAGGCATGATTACAACTCTTTTTTCGTAATAAGTGATGGTTCATCCAATAAATTTGTTGTAATTTACTCAGTCGTGTCAATCCAGATGACTTTTTTTTCCACTACAGAACCTTGGAAAAAGTATGGTCAACAGGAAAAAATTATTTAAAATATATATTTTGTATGTTTTGGTAAACTAACTTTGCCAGTGAACCGAACAAAACTTGCATATTTTGCTGATTATTGCTGCTGAAAATAGTCAATTATTGTCATGTTTTGGGCTATACTAATCCGTCAGACATGGAGAAAACATTTGGAGAACTATAGACGGCCAAGTTATAACAAATCAAGGAGAAGAGTGCAAAAAACTGTCTGAGGTACAAAAGGTGTTTGTGGTCGGCCAAACTGAAGCAGGATTTCCAGAGCAAGAATCTTGATAGCATTCATGTTGGTTCTTATCATTTCCAGTCAGGTATAATAAAATGAAATATTAGGTGAATATCTTAATTAATACTGCTTGTACGTATCTTTACAACCTATTAACTTTAGTTTGTCAAAATATTGCACCCTTTCCTGCTTACTAAATCCTTCTCTCTATGATTTAGCAGCTTCCACATGTTTTTTTTTCTAAAGTTTAGACAGCATGAATTAGCAGAACAATGTATTCAGTAATACATTTACCATGCAATCCATGCTGTTGTTTACATCCTTGTATCGCCAATATGGCCGTGAATTGTTTTTTTTTTTAGCCCGTCACTGTTACAGTTGATATTCACAACTAGCGTGAAAATATACAGCCTCTTTTTCTCGTTCATACAGATAGTAATATACGAGACTCAGTAAGTACATGTAGTTGTCACCAGCAGTGTGAATAAATGTGTACTGTACACTCTTAAAAATAAAGGTGCTTCACGATGCCATAGAAGAACCTTTTCTGTATAAATGGTTCCATAAAGAACCTTTAAAATCTGAAGAACCTTTCTGTTTCTTTGTGCGAAAAAAGATTTTTCAGATTCTAAAAAGGTAAGAAAGAGATGGTTCTTTAAAGAACCTTTGACTGAATGGTTCTTTGTGGAACCAAAAATGGTTCTTTTATGGCATCGCTTGAAGAACCCTTTAAAGCACCTTTATTTTTAAGAGTGTATGAAAAAACATATTAAATGGTAAATGTATAGCGGCAGCTAGGTAACTGCCTTGAATAACTCAACCAAAAAATGTCATTACTCACCCTCATGTCGTTACAAACAAGTACTAATATAGATACAAAGCAGGAAGAGATTCTGTAGAAATCATTGCTTGTAATCATTACTAATCATGTCTAGACAGCTTCAAAAGTCTTGGGAATTAGTGGTTTCCACTACACTGTAAAAAGTTTTTACCAGTTTCAACTTAAAAACGTAAGTTCAGCAGCTGCCTTACAATTTTAAGTTAAATCAACTTAAAACTACTATTCATTTCAACTCACGACAATAAAATTAGTTAAAATTACGTTTAAGTTGATTTAACTTATGAGTTGAAATTACTTGTACTTTAAAGTTGATTTAACTTAAAATTTTAATGCAGCTGCTAAACTTATGTTTTTAAGTTAAAACTGGTGAAAACTTTTTACAGTGTACAAATACTATTACAAACATTACAAACCATCAACTATTAACCATTAAAACCATTAAAAATGGCAGCGGCTATTAGCTGGTCATAGCTGGTCAGCAGGCTGGTTTTAGAGTGGTTTTGGCCACTTTCCCAGCCTGGCCAGGAGCTACTTCCAGCTTAAACCAGCTAAGACCAGCCAACCAGCCTAGGCTGGTTTTAGCTGGGGTTTTTTCAGCAGGGCTAAACTTAACTGATAATTTTTCAATTATGTCCTTCATTTTTATTGAAAATAAATGCCTTTCTGATATGATATGAAGTTTGAAAAGGGAGAAAAAAGTTTGCCAGAAGGGGGATTCGAACCTGGATCGGCCGCGTCGAAAAGAGTGAATCACACAATTTATCCTCTGCACCACTGGATTTGACTGTTAATAGCCATCTTTTGTAGTGTTGACTATTCCAATCTTACATTGGTGGGTGGAGTTAGTGTAAATAGCCAACAAGGCAGGCTATTTGTACTTAGTGGATTTAGTGGTTTTTGACCAATTACCAGTAGAGACTAATGGGCATCATTACATTTTCCATTAAAACCAGTACAATTCCCATTATAACCAGTAAAACCATTACAATTCTGTGATAGTTTCTATTGTAGTTTTTTTTTTCAGCAGGGTACACAGAGAATGAGTAAATTATGTCAGTAAATAATGAATTTTCATTTTAGGTGAAATTTCCTTTTGTGTGTTGACATCCCTACCACTGTTTTTTTTTTATGTAATCTCACCACAGGCTTTCATTAATTTCCCAGTTTCCAATGTGTAATTACAAGTCCAAAGACTGTTTTTTACTAATCAGAATCTGGTAATTATGGTAATTCCAACATGACACGAATGTACCATTCCTCTTCGGCTCTGTAAGCAAGCAGAGCACTGTGATGCGACATAACTAGATGCTCCTGTGATAATCATTAAAGTGCTGTCACGCACTTGCAGTGTAAGCAGCTTTGTTAATTATAATGGAGGCGTTCTATTTTATTGCACAAGATCACAAGCGCAGTGTGGATGTGGAATAAAAGGATGCATGTTCTCTCTCTACCTTTTTCTGCTGCATGTAGGTCAGCTTCCTCTTTCTCTGCTTCTCTCTCCCTCCCTCTCATTTTTCTCTCTCTAGTACATTCTCTATCATCACATCTCGCACAGTGTGCAGAGAACTATTACAGACCATTGTTAATAAAGCACACACACATTCACAAGCCACACCTAACCACAACATTTTTATCTCAAACTGTCACACCATTTTTAACAGATTCTGGTCCTGGATGCTAACTGGTCAATATACTGTAGCATATGACACTGAAAACTTAATTAGTATCATTAGTATTTGTCACGACCACACACAAAGGGAGAAGGTGAGTATCTTTCAAGGTATTTATTAACAAACGTGCACAGTTCAACACACGTGCAATCGGGTGAATAAGGTCTCTGTGGTCAAATCTTCAAACATAACACAACAGGTGAGTTCAAGTTCATAAGGATTATAGCGTTAGCAACAGTCACTTCCCTTTGACACGATTAACGTGTTTCACAGGAGAACATCAGAGCAATCCACGGGGAGCACAGGAGAACATCGGAAGAATCCACGAGGAGCACAGGAGAGACAACAGGAGGGGGAGAAGATCCACAGAGAAGCGTCCATGCAACTTCGATACCAGCCGGTGAGTGAGTGATAGAGGTAAGTATTTGAAGGGTGTGGTGATTGCTGGTGCAGGTGACGGTGATTAGAATTCTGGTGATGGTTCACGGGTGTGCTGTGGTGGTGATTGGCTGGTTGGTGGAGGATCGTGGTGATTGGGGCTGAGGGAACGTGCAGAGGGTGTGACATCACCCCCTCCTCCACGGGTGACTCCTGGCACCCAAGAACGGCGACGGGGACGACCACGACCTCTGGGAGCTGGGCGTTCGGGATGTTGGCGGTGGAATTCCTCGAGGAGAGTCGGGTCCAGGATGTCGTCACGGGGTATCCACGATCTCTCCTCGGGTCCGAACCCCTCCCAGTCCACTAGGTACTGGAGCTGGCCGTTCCGCCGCCGGGAGTCTAGGATTTCTTGGACTTGGTAGATGTTATCTCCAAGGATCTCTGGCGGGTCGGGAGGAGGAGGTGACTCCGATTCTGTGGAGGAAGGGAACAGGGGTTCAGTGTGGCGTTTGAGTAGGGAAACGTGAAACGAGGGAGCGATTCTGTAATGTGGAGGTAGGTTTAGACGGTAGGTTACAGGGTTGATTTGTGAGTGCACGGTGAAGGGCCCTATGTAGCGGGGACTCAGCTTCCTACTGGGCAGCCGGAGGCGTATGTCTCGAGTGGACAGCCATACCTGGTCCCCGGGGAGGTAAACTGGGTTGGGTAACCTACGACGGTTGGCGTGTTCCGTATGCCTCCGTACTGCCCGCTGGAGATGGACGTGCGCTGAGTCCCACACCCTCTCGCTCTCTCGGAACCAGTGATCTACCGCGGGCACCTCGGAGGACTCTCCAGTCCATGGAAACAGAGCTGGTTGATAACCTAGAATACATTGGAATGGGGTTAGACCAGTAGAGGTTTGACGGAGGGAATTTTGCGCATACTCAGCCCACGGTAGATACTGGCTCCAGGTGTTTTGATGTTGGGAACAGTACGTCCGTAGGTAGCGGGAGATTTCCTGTATTTTCCGTTCGGTCTGCCCGTTCGTTTGAGGGTGATATCCGGACGACAGGCTGACTGTGGTACCCAGGAGTTGGAAGAAGGCCCGCCAGACCCTGGAAATGAATTGGGGTCCCCGATCGGACACGATGTCTTCTGGGAGTCCGAAGTTCCGGAATACATTGTGGAACAGTGCCTCTGCGGTTTCTAGTGCTGTGGGGAGACCTTTGAGAGGTATTAATTTGCAAGCTTTTGAGAATCGATCGACTACCACTAAAATTGTGGTGTAACCCTGAGAGGGGGGCAGGTCTGTGGCGAAGTCAATGCCCAAGTGTGTCCAGGGTCGGCGGGGAATAGGTAACGGTTGTAATTTACCTTCGGGTAAGCGGCGTGGGGTTGTGTTAACGGCGCAGACCGAACATCCTTGGACGTACCGTTCCACTTCCCTGCTCATGTTGGGCCACCAATATTTCTGCTGGAGGAGCGAGAGGGTTCGCCTGCTGCCAGGATGTCCTGAGCCGGGGGACGTGTGCGTACTATCCAGCAGAAGGGGTCTGAGACGGCTTGGGACATAGACACGACCCGGGGGAAGCTCCGGTGGTGCAGGTTCCTCGAAGGTGGCGGCCCGTATATCTTCATCCAGCTGCCATAGTATGGGTGCGAGAAAGACAGATGGGGGTAGAATTGGATCAGGATCGTCAGAGGTAGGTTCAGGTGAGTACATACGTGATAGGGCGTCTGCTTTGGTGTTTTTGTGGCCGGGTTGGTAAGTAATGTTGAAATTGAATCGGGCAAAGAATAGTGACCAGCGAGCTTGGCGGGCATTTAGTCTCTTGGCGTGCTGAATGTACTGGAGGTTCTTGTGGTCGGTTATTACGGTGAAGGGGAACTGGGCTCCTTCCAACCAGTGCCGCCACTCTTCGAGGGCGAGCTTTATTGCCAGCAGTTCGCGGTCTCCAATTCCATAATTCTGCTCGGCTGGGGTGAGTTTCTTGGAATAGTACGCACACGGATGGAGGGATCGGGGTTCATCAGACCACTGGGACAGCACAGCTCCTACGCCTACGTCCGCCGCATCAACTTCCACCACGAAGGGCCTTGAAGGGTCGGGGTGCTTGAGGATAGGAGCGGTGGTGAACATCAGCTTTAGACGGTCGAAGGCTCGCTGAGCCTCTGGAGTCCACTGTAGTACCCGGCGTCCTCCCTTTAAGAGGGAAGTGAGTGGAGCCGATAGGAGGCTATAGTTTTTTATAAAGCGTCGGTAGAAGTTAGCGAAGCCTAAGAAACGCTGAAGCTCCTTCACCGTCCTGGGCTCCGCCCACTTGGCCACTGCGTCCACCTTACCGGCTTCCATACGAACTCCCTCCGCAGTGATCACGTATCCGAGAAAGGAGATGGAGGGCTGATGGAATTCACATTTTTCTAATTTCAGATAGAGTTGGTACTCACGGAGGCGTTGGAGAACCTGGCGGACGTGGTCTTGATGTTCCTTTAGGTTACGTGAGTAAATGAGGATATCGTCAATGTAGATGATTACGAATCGATGGAGGTAGTCGCGGAAGATTTCGTTCATGAAATTCTGAAATACGGAAGGACTGTTAGCCAGGCCATAGGGCATCACCTGATATTCATAGTGACCGGTCGGGGTGATGAAGGCGGTTTTCCACTCATCTCCTTCTCGGATACGGATCAGGTTGTACGCACTGCGGAGGTCGAGTTTGGTGAAGATGTGGGCTTCCCGTAGTTCCTCCAAGGCAGCTGGCACTAGAGGAAGTGGATAGGCGAATTTCACCGTGGCATCGTTGAGCACCCGGTAGTCAATGCAGGGTCTGAGCCCGCCATCCTTCTTGGGGACGAAGAAGAAACTGGATGCTGCTGGGGACGTGGAAGGTCTGATGAACCCCTGTTGGAGAGCCTCCTGGATGTAATTCTCCATGGCCTCCTGCTCAGGACGTGAGAGGGGGTAGATCTTCCCGTGGGGTAGTTTGGCGCCTGGCAGCAGGTCGATACTACAATCCCAGGGCCGGTGCGGTGGTAGTTGTGTGGCCCGTTCCTTGCTGAAGACATCGGTGAAAGACTGATAGACGGGGGGAATGGCGGTGGCGGATTGAGTGGCAGGGCTCTCTATGGTGGTGGCGTGCAGAGGGATAGGATGGTATGGAGACTCTGCATCCGACGAGGAAGGATGGTAGCCGTGGTTCTTACACGTTTTGCCCCACTCCAGGACCTCTCCTGTGCTCCAATCTATGCGGGGTTGGTGCTTAATGAGCCATGGTCTGCCCAGGATGACATCCACGTTGGCTCGCGGGAGTACTAGGAGGGTCAGATGTTCACGGTGGTTGTGTTGGGAGACGAGGGTCACTTTTCTGGTCCGGCGAGATATCTTACCATCGCCCAATGGTGAGTTTTGGATTGTGGTAATTTGGTATGTGACCTCATTTTGAACGGTGGGAATTCGATGTTTAGCAATGAAGTGTGATGAAACAAAGTTGCCAGCCGCTCCGGAATCCACGAGCACATAGATGGGGAGAGTACGAGAGTTTACTATTAGTTCAGCGGTAATATGGGGTAAGAGAGACATGGCTGGAGTAATAGATACGGTACTCACCATTGGACGAGGCGGGCGGACTGGACAGGCACTGATGAAGTGAGAGGCTTCTCCACAATATAGGCACAGACGATTATTAATTCGTCGTTTCCTCTCCGCAGGATCCAGGCGATAGGAGTCAGTAATCATAGGTTCCTCCGCATCTCGTTGGGGTGACGGTGTTCGGAGTGGAGGGAAGCTGGGTACAGACTTTGTAGAAGGACACGCTGAGAGATGTTGAGAGATGCCTACTGCCTTCTTAATAAAGGTTTCCAGCGGTACGTTGTCATCGTAAATGACCATATGCTTGCGGATCTGGGGTTTAAGCCCCTTACGGTAGGCTGCTAGGAGAGCGACTTGGTTCCAACCACTGGTGGCCGCTAGGGAGCGGAAGCGCAGGGTGTATTCATGAATATTGGACGCACCTTGATTCAGAGTGATCAGTTCATCGTGTACGGAAAGGGGAGTGAGCGCAGCTCCAAACACGTCCTTGAAGTGGGCAACAAAAGCATTATAGGAGATTAAAGCGTCGCTCCGTGAATTCCAGAGTGCGTCTGCCCATTGAAGTGCCTGCCCAGTGAGGAGGGAAATCATAAAAGATATCTTAGAAATTTCGTTAGGAAACTGGTGTGCGTTGGCTTCGATATAGAGGGAACTTTGCAGGAGAAAACCATTGCAGCCACCCGGGTCTCCGGAATAACTCATAGGGCGAGAGAGGGGCGTGTTGGAAATCGTCGTTGGAGCAGCAGGTAGAGATTGATGAAGGACGTTTACCATATCCGAAAATGGGTCGGGGGTGTCTTCGGTGATAGCGGCGCTCGCCTCCATGAGTGACGCGGTGAGTTAATACTTTAGGGCTGGTATCCTGTCACGACCACACACAAAGGGAGAAGGTGAGTATCTTTCAAGGTATTTATTAACAAACGTGCACAGTTCAACACACGTGCAATCGGGTGAATAAGGTCTCTGTGGTCAAATCTTCAAACATAACACAACAGGTGAGTTCAAGTTCATAAGGATTATAGCGTTAGCAACAGTCACTTCCCTTTGACACGATTAACGTGTTTCACAGGAGAACATCAGAGCAATCCACGGGGAGCACAGGAGAACATCGGAAGAATCCACGAGGAGCACAGGAGAGACAACAGGAGGGGGAGAAGATCCACAGAGAAGCGTCCATGCAACTTCGATACCAGCCGGTGAGTGAGTGATAGAGGTAAGTATTTGAAGGGTGTGGTGATTGCTGGTGCAGGTGACGGTGATTAGAATTCTGGTGATGGTTCACGGGTGTGCTGTGGTGGTGATTGGCTGGTTGGTGGAGGATCGTGGTGATTGGGGCTGAGGGAACGTGCAGAGGGTGTGACAGTATTATTCTAAAATACTTTTTGAGATACTTAAACCATGTGTCATGACGTTGTGCGTCATGCCCAACAACTTCCTTTTAGCTGACTATTGACAATATATTCCCAAATATATTGCAATATTACTCAGATGTGAAGCTAAATCACTCTGGATAAGAATGTCTACTAAATATGTGACCCTGGACCACAAAACCAGTCATAAGAGTTATTTTTTTTTAAACTGAGACATCACATTGAAAGCTGAATACATAAGCTTTCCATTGATGTATGGTTTGTTAGGACCATATAGGACAATATTTGGCCGAGATACAACTATTTGAAAATCTGAAATCTGAGTGCAAAAAAAAAAAAAAAAAAAAAAAATCAAAATATTGAGAAAACCAATCATTTGTCCAAATGAAGTTTGTAGCTATCTATATAATACTACAATAATCAATACTAATCAAAAATTAAGTTTTGATATATTTACGGTAGGAAATGTACAAAATTTCTTCATGGAACACGATCTTTAATATCCTAATGATTTTTGGCATAAAAGAAAAATGTATCATTTTGACCCATACAAGGTATTTTTGGCTATTGCTACAAATATACCACTTAAATGTACTACTTAAGACTGGTTTTGTGGCTCAGGGTCATATATCTTAAATGTAAATATAGCACATGCTCATTTAACATAAAATCAAAACACACACATTACAATTTCTTGTTAGGCTATATGTTATTCTGAAGAAAAACAGTGTTTCTCTTCATAATCTTTATTTTGGTAAGCCACACCCATCAATCACACCAAAATCAATTCCCATCCAACATTTTTTTTTTTTTTTTTTTTTTGTTAAATACAATGTTTCTCTTCATGAAATATGTCACATTATGCAAGTAAAATGGGTTACAAACAGTAATGTCACTGGCAGCCATTTTAGAGTTGTGGGCTTGCAGTGTTGTGTTGTAATGCATGTAAAGGTTCATAGCAGAAGGACAGATTGTTCTGTGGTCAGGTCCTCAGCCTCTTCCTCCACAGTGCCCATGCCCCACAGGGCCGCAGATGGCAGCTGGCAGATAGAGCGAGAGAGTTTTTTAGACTGGAAAAGATGCTGCGGGGTTCCAGATTTCTGCTGTGAATGGACATGTTGCGCAGATCACAGTCTTTTGCACAGACTCAGCTTGTATATTTTCTTCATCAGAATTTCCCCATTGCTGTGTTTTTTGCTCTAGATGACAGGACACTTTTTAGACACTGTTGTTCCCAAGAGCGCAGGCAAATGGCCTGGAAAAGGCTGAGCTGTGTCCTTGCATTAGCATCACCTGAACCTGTTTTATTTTTTTCCCTCCAGGAACAGAAACGACACTACCTATGACTCTGTATATCTGCGCCACTTTGGGAAAAGTGCTGGAAGCAAGTAAGGCCTGGCAGGACTCCTGAGACCTCTTGGACCTGTCACAAAACCAAAGAGTGGACGCACAATCTGTCAAGCTCAACGTGGACCCCTTAAAGAATTCTGGTCTTTTAAGGACTGGGAGAACACCTTCCAGATCTTTCAGATGCCACATGAGCACCTCCCCGAAAAGCTTATCAGAACAAAGGTCAGGGAGGCGTAAGCATAGCCAATCACAAGGAGAAGCTAGAACAGGGCAGGGGACCTGAAAACAGGAAGAAGGTTGTGATATAGCTTCTCTTGCTCTGGTTGCATCAGTTCCTTTCTGAAACGCATTAAGCAACTCATGAGAAAGTCTACAGACTTTTAGTATTGAACTAAGCAGTATTTCCTAGTAAGATCCTAAGACACTGTATTTAGGTCCTCGTTGTATTCATGTGCTGTAACAGTGTAAACACTGAAACAATTGCCAACATATCTTATTTGTAGAGTTCAGCCATTCATTTGTAAGTAATAATATCATTGAATATCCTGTGACTTCGAATTAACAACTCTCGGTTGTGCAATATCAGTGAACAGGGTACAAGTTGTTGCCTCAAGACTTTGTTAACCACTTGAACCACCAACTGCAACTTTTCGTGACCTCTGAAGCAAGGCATTCTCTGTTGTCCTTCAGGACTTTTTATACCGTGCACTGGCTGGAAGTCTTTGCCCATCTGTGCCACATAAAGACTCAGGGTGACGCAGCCTGTGACCAAGGAGGGACTTTGAGTCAGCAATGGACAAACCCATCCGTCCTCACGTCCCCTGCAATGGCTGAGTGTCCTCCCCCAGTGCACTGAAGACGTTCTCTGCAGGACGCAACGCTACACCCAGTTCCTCTAGCCAAGAACACCAAGCCTAGGAGTGAATGTCCTGCCTGCGGCGCCAACCTGTGACCATCCCCATGGACACTGTCAAGATCATTCAGTCGGAGAAGTTCCCTCGGGAGTGTCCGGTTCCCGTGACCCAGCCTCGCTATGCCCCACCTCCCCGCGTGGCCTGGGATGGAGGAGGTGAGGGGGAGGTGATCGTCAACCAGGCATGTGGAGACCTATCCATGGAGGTCAACGGCAACACCGTGATCCCACCCAGACCCCTAGTGTCTCCTCCTGCCCCCGTCCTCCGCCGGGAAGCAAGTTATCTTGCCCAACGCAAGGCCAGCACATCCGACATCTGCTACCACCAGTTCCACTACAAGATGGACGACGTAATCGTCAATCAGTACGTTCTCCGCTCTTCCTCCACCTCTTCCTCCTCGTCCTCCACTTCCTCAGGTCCGGTGATGCCGTGTGAACCGCTGGACTGCCCCACGTGTGGACACACCTACAACTTTGCCGGCAAGCGCCCTCGCATCCTGTCCTGTTTGCACTCGGTGTGTGAGGAGTGCTTGCAGATCTTGTATGAGTCCTGTCCCAAGTACAAGTTCATCTCCTGCCCCACTTGCCGCCGCGAGACCGTGCTATTCACCGACTACGGGCTAGCCGCGCTGGCCATCAACACCAGCATCCTCAGCCGGCTGCCGCCCGACTCCGCGGGGACCGTGCAGTGGGGCAGCGACGGTGACCGCAGCTGCTATCAGACGGTGCGCCAATACTGTCAATCGGCTTGCACTTGCCACATTGCCAATCCTCTTTCCTCCTGTGGCATCATGTAGAACGGAGCAGGCGGATGACAGGCACAACTCATCCTAAAAGCTATTCCACCATCTGAAAACCTTGAGTCACACACATTTACCTTCTCCGGAGGGTCACAGATGTATCTGTATATTTAATAGCACAGGATGCTATGTGGACTTGAAGTGAAAGAGACACTTGTGTGCAAGACAAAGATATGAAGTATCAGAGTAAATGTATTTTATGTATGAACTGATTTCCCTATAGCCCTCGATCTCTTGTTTGGATGTGTTCGTCATTGACATCTCTTTACATGGGAATGCCAAGGGAAGTCTATCTCCCCCCCATCCTGGGTATAACAAAGACCAATAAAGAAATTTAAAAGTCAGTCTGTTTGTTTGGTCTGAACTTTCTCTTGCTAAGTTGAGTTTTTTATTTGCTAACATCCACTAGACTTAAGTCCCGTTCACACCAAGAACGATAACTATAAAGATAATTATCCACACCAGCGGACTATATTTTCTATTTATTCTAATGGTGTGTGCACACCAAAAACTAATTTAATTATTCATGCAAGTAGATTACATACAAATAAAAAAAAAAAATGTATATCACAATTCTGACTTTTTTCCCTCGCATTTGCAAGTTTACATCTTGCAATTATTTTATTTGTTTTTATTTCACAATTCTGACTTTATTTCTCTTTATTTACTTTTCGCGATTGTGTTTATTTCACACACTCCTGAGAAATAACTCGCAATTGTGATTTTATATCTCACAATTCTGCCTTTTTTTTTTTGCATTTTACGAGTTTACATCTCAAAATCCGGACTTTTTTTCTCAGAATTGTGATATAAACTTGCAATTGCAAGTTATAAAGTCAGAATTGTGAGATATAAACTTGCGATTTTGAGAAATTGTGACTTTATATCTTGCAATTCTGACTTTATAACTCACAGTTGTGAGTTTATATCATGAAATTCTGACTTTTTATGTAAACTTTATAAAGTCAGAATTGTGAGATATAAACTTGCAATTTTGAGAAATAAAGTGACTTTTTATCTCACAAATCGGACTGTATTTTTTACAATAGTGAGTTTATTTCACACACTCCTGAGAAATAACTCACAATTGTGATTGTATATCTCACAATTCTGCCTTTTTTCACATTTTACGAGTTTACATTTCAAAATTCAGACTTTTTTTCTCAGAATTGTGATATAAACTTGCAATTGCAAGTTATAAAGTCAGAATTGTGAGATATAAACTTGCAATTTTGAGAAATTGTGACTTTATATCTTGCAATTCTGACTTTATAACTCACAATTGTGAGTTTATATCATGAAATTCTGACTTTTTATATAAACTTTATAAAGTCAGAATTGTGAGATATAAACTTGCAATTTTGAGAAACTTTATATCTCACAAATCGGACTGTATTTTTTGCAATAGTGAGTTTATTTCACACAATTCTGAGAAAAAAGTCAGAATTGTGACTTTATAACTCGCAATTGTCAGTTTATATTACGCTATTTTGAGAAAAAAGTCAGTATTTGGATTTTAGATTTCATAATTCTGACTTTATCTCGCAATTCTCACTTTATAGCTCGCAACTGTGAGTTTATATCATGCAATTCTGAAATTCTGAAGTGAAAACGGTCTTCCATCAGCGAAGTACTTATTGACATGTCCAGTTGTATCAGAAAATGGAGGAAAGCATCACGTCATGATTTTATTCGAAAAGCATCCCATGAGTAATCTAGAGTGATAACGCAATGAGATTATTCACTTCACATTTGTGTGCACACAGCATAAGCGCATGTGCATCTGCCGTTTTACATTCTCAAGCTTGTTATAGCAGGATTGTATGGAAGCCCATTTCCGCCACTGAATAAAAAAATAAAATAAGTAATTGTATCTTTTTATTTCACAATTGTCATTTTATATCAGGCTATTCTGAAATTCTGAACTGAAACGGGCTTCCATAGGATTGATTCTGATTGGTTGTCAATGTTTTTATCGTTCATCAGCTGGAAAAAAAATTGTTGTAAAAGTGATTCAATGATATTGTTTCTCTGTGCCTTTATTATTATAGCTGTGGTGTGGACTCTGCTATTCTTTAATACTGAGAATGTGTTTTTAGAAATATTACTGTTATCTTTATTGTTATTGTCCCTGGTGTGAAAAGGCCTTTAGTCACTAAATTAGGCTGCACCTATTCCTACAACCACACGCCTGCTGTCCAAAATCACACCCTCCTGAGACATTCCAGTCAAACCTATGTCAAGAAACCCATTTAATGTTTGGAAAATACATAAATATATATATATATATTTTAAAAATAAGAAGGGTCATAAAAATAGTTTGTTAATCTATTATGGAGATATATTTGACATTACAGATGCATACATCTGTGCACAGTGCATAAATGTATATTGTGCATACTTGTAAATACAGTATATTAAAAATGGTATCTCTTTTTAAAAGTACAAAACATCACATTCTGCTATAAAGTGAATGTAAACTTGAAAGATACTGTGGTATATTGTAGTATATATTTTATTATATTAAACAAATGCTATGAAATAACTATACACTTACAAAATAAGGAATTCTTTTAGCAGCAAATGTTTACAGACTAAAATCATGATTGCGAAAATACTATAATACAATGAAACATGAACATTAACAAAATTGGCAGCAATTTACATTGCATGGTATTTTACATACAATATATATATTCACACATACAAAGTGCACTGAATGTTCCGAACAATTATTATATAGTACATTAAGATTATTAGTACTCAGTTCTTTATTTAAGTGCCTTAAATACCTGAATGAAACAAGCATACACTACAAATATATACTTAAGCTCTGGGGTGGTACCCTTTCAAAAGGTATACATCTGTACCTTATTTAACCCTAAATATGCCTGTTAGTACCTTAAAGGATGTACCATTTAAAAGGGTACCACCCCAGTGATAGCTTTTTAGTGCCATAATTCTCAGATAAATGTGAGGTGTGCATCTTCACTGTGAGCCATCATCATGTGGCATGAATTTTATAGACGTGTAGTCATACTTTTGTTCTTACTGAAAAAGCTTGGCATTCTTGTTTTCTTCTTAGCCTGAGAGCTTTGAACAAAGGTACATTTGTTAAGATACACTTGTATAATAAATGAACATTCACAAAAGCTAAAAAGTAACAATCATTAAAATAGTAATTATCTAAAATAATGTCAGTCTAAAGAAAATATAAGAATTTAATTTTCTCAGATTTACCTTTTGTGTTCCTTGTCAGACAGTTGTGTTTCCTGCCTTCTAAATGATGTAAATTTCAGCTTTTGGATCTTACTCAGCTTTTTGTGCCCATTTTCTGGTAGCTGGTTTAACAAACAGAGGAACAGTCATATTATAATAGCTTTCAACATCCGCATTTCATGTTGCTAATTCTAAAGGTGTAGTTCACTTCCAGAACAAAAATTTACAGATAATGTACTTACCCTCCTTGTCATCCAAGATGTTCATTTCTATCTTTCTTCAGTCATAAAGGAATTTAGTTTTTTAAGGAAAACATTTCAGGA
Source organism: Garra rufa (assembly GCF_049309525.1). Classification (NCBI taxonomy): domain Eukaryota; kingdom Metazoa; phylum Chordata; class Actinopteri; order Cypriniformes; family Cyprinidae; genus Garra; species Garra rufa. The sequence goes on from NC_133383.1 coordinate 35,137,855, forward strand.
TTTCTCTCCATATAATGGACTTCTATGGTGCCCCCGAGTTTGAACTCCAAAATGCAGTTTCACAGAAGCTCTAAATGACCCCAGTCGAGGAAGAAGGGTCTTATCTAGTGAAACGATCTGTTATTTTCTAAAAAAAAATGTACAATTTATATACTTTTTAACCGCAAGCGCTCATCTTGGTCTAGCTCTGTGTGAACAGTACGTATTCCTGTTTATAACAGTTTGGGTATGTCGAAAAACTCCCATCCCATTTTCTCCTCCAACTTCAAAATCGTCCTACATCGTTGCAAAAGTGCTTACAAAGTGAACAGGCAAAGATGGTCAAACGCCCTTTAAAAGAAAAGGTAAAACTGCGATGTAGGACGATTTTGAACTTCTTTCCTTCTTTCTCCTTTTTTTTAACCTTTGCAGTTAAAAAGTACATTTTTTTTTTTAATTAAAATAACCAGTTGTTTCACTAGATAAGACCCTTCTTCCTTGGCTGGGATCGTTTAAAGCCCATTGAAGCTGCATTTAAACTGCCTACTTAGGATGAATCACTTGTTATATTCCCAATTGTAAGTCGCTTTGGATAAAAGCTGCATTTTGGGGTTCAAACTCGGGGGCACCATAGAAGTCCATTGTATGGAGAGAAATCCTGAAATAATTTCGTAACGACTGAAGAAAGACATGAATATCTTGGATGACAAGGGGGTGAGTACATTATCTTATGTTTGTTCTGGAAGTGAACTACTCCTTTAAAGGGATAGTTCACCCAAAAATGAAACTCATTCTCATTTTGTTCTAAAAAAAAGTCTTATTTCAGTAAAAAACGAAATAAAAAGTCTAGTGTATGAAGTGTATAAAAAGTGTATGAAGACCAAGGGCTCCAAAAAGTACTATAAAAGTATACATGACTTTATAAATCCTCATAATTGCGCTATGTAATTCTTCTAAAACCATACAATAGCTTTTTGTGAAACTTTTGTGAAACAGTTTTGCGTTCAACAGAATAATGAAACATCATGCAGATTTCAAAAGATATCAGCACTTTAAAAAGTTGTTTCATCCCAACTTTGGGTCAAATATGGACTAACCCAACTTTTTAAAATTTAACCCAACAGTTGGGTTAGTCCATATTTGACCCAAAGTTGGGTTGAAACAGCCCTGCATTTTGTAGAGTGAGGGTGAGGGAATTATAATTTTTTGCTCCGCACTGTTTACTTACAGGATCTTTACCATCAGGTTCCTCGACTAAGACACCTGCAATAGGTTCGTCTTGAGCAAACCTTGTTCTCCCTGTGGGACATACACATATTTTAAACAGACATCCACCAAACCCAGAATGCTTTATTTTTAACAACCCTATGGATTTGAACTTGCACTTGAGTTCATCCGTCAAAAAGACTCACTGTAACGGCTGACAGCTGCAAGAGTGTCAGATACCGATCTGTGACGAAACCCCACGGGTTCTTTTAGCTGAGTCGATTCGCTGGGTGGATCTTCAAGACCAAGAATCTGTAAACCTTGACAGGTAGAATAGCTTAATTCCTCCTCGTGTAAGCTTCGACACTGGAAACATTTAGTTACAGAGTTAATGTGCTTGAAATATGAGGTTTCAGGTTACAGGAAACAATAAGAAGTCATTCTGACACACGACACCGCTTTTGGCAAACTGACATGAACTTGGCCACAAAACAGAACTGGAAAGTCTTGATTATAAGACCTATAAAAGCAACCTTTGTATGATATGTTAGTGTCTCTTACCTTTATTTCAGCATGCTGACTCTTCAGAATCTCCACCTCTTGCTGCAGGCTGTAGTTTTCCTGCTGTAGCTTCGCAATGTTCTCCAGCATCCTGCACACCTGCTCCAGGTACAGCAACCCTGGAGACAGCTTGTCCAGCCTGTATTGATCACCGTCTGCAAGCTGCTGAGACAGAGAGATCAAGACCTGTATTCATTAAGATTCCCAGTGCTGGGAACAGTAAGGCTTTTGTTATCTAATTTGGAGAGACATAAAAGGCAAAAGCTAATCAATTTGTACTGTATAAAATGTAAAACCCAATCTCTGTTCTAGGTTCAGATTTCTCTAATCTTAGTACTAAATAGTTTACAGATTATAGTTACAAACATCTATTCTGAGCCGCTTTGCGAACACTTGCTTTGTAGTTTGAACAAGTGAAAATCTCAGCATAAGGAAGCTAAGCGTCTGAGGTAAAGGAAGTGAATGCAAATAAAAAACGTTAAAGCTGAAGTGCGTAATTTCTGTAGTATTAGCATAACCAAACAAACTGACAAAAATAATGACTGACTGTTTTTACATTAGTTTCTCTGGACACTCCTGCTACAGATAGTCCCTTATTATAATTATATTCCAGATGTTACAGCTTACAGTTTATTATTAAAGTTAGTTCAGACAGAAAATGAAAATCCTGTTATTAATTACTCACCCTCATGTCATTCCAAACCCGTAAAACCTTCATTCAACTTTGGCCAACAACTTAAGATATCTTTGATGAAATCCGAGAGCTTTTTGACGCTGCATAAACAACAATGCAACTACCACGTTCAAGGCCCAGAAAGATAGCAAGGACATTGTTAAAATAGTCCATGGGACATCAGTGGTTCAACCTTAATTTTCTGATGCTATGAGAATACTTTTTGTGTGCACAAAGTAAACAAAAATAACGATTTTATTCATTTTCTTTTTGTCAGTCTTTGACCCAACAAGACTACCACAAAGTATGCAAAATTGAAATTGTTCAATAAAGTTGTTAGTTTTGTTTTCTTTGCGCACAAAAAGTATTCTCGCACAGTTGAGGTCAAAAGTTTACACCCCCCTTTCAGAATCTGCAAAATGTTAATTATTTTACCAAAATAAAAGGAATCATACAAAATGCATGTAATTTGTAATTTAGTACTGACCTGAATAAGATATTTCACATAAAAGATGTTTACATATAGTCCACCAAGGGGAAATAAAAGTTGAATTTATAACAATTACCCTGTTCAAAAGTTTACACACCTTTTGATTCTTAATACTGTGTTGTTACCTGAATGATCCATGGCTGTTTTTTGTTTGTTTGTTTGTTTAGTAATAATTGTTCATGAGTCCCTTGTTTGATTTTGATTTTGATTTTGAGATTCATCTTTTCATCTTTCTACTCATATGCAACTATTACAGAAGGTTCAAACGCTCACTGACCCTCCAGAAGGAAAAAACATGCATTGAGAGCTGGGGGGTGAAAACATTTTGAATTTGGAGATCAGGGTAAATGTAACTTTTTTTGTCTTCTGGACAACATGTATCTTCTGTAGCCTCTGAAGGACAGTACTAAATAAAAAAAAAAAATGATATTTAGGCAAAATAAGAAAAATGTACACATCTCCAAAAAAGTTTTCACCCCCCAAGCTCTTAATGCATTGTTTTGAGCGTTTGAACCTTCTGTAATAGTTGCACATGAGAAGAAAGATGAAAAGATGGATCTCAAAATCATACAGTCATTGTTGGAAAGGGTTCAATACACAAAAATGCTGAAAAACCAAAGCATTTGTGGGACCTGAAGGAATCTTCTGTACAACTAGCAGTTTAACTGTTCAGGACAAACAAGAGACTCATGAACAAATAACACTAAACAAAAAAAAAACAAAAAAAAAACACAGCTGTGGATCATTCAGGAAACAACACATATTAAGAAAGTGTATGTAAACTTTTGAACGGGGTCATTTTTATAAATTCAACTATTATTTTCACTTGTGGACTAAATGTAAATTTCTTTTATGTGAAATATCTTATTCAGGTCAGTACTAAATAAAAATTACATGCATTGTGTATGATCCCTCTTATTTTGGTAAAATAATTTACATTTTGCTGATTCTGAAAGGGGATTTGCTGATTCCAACCTCAACTGTAGCTTCATTACGAATGAACCACTGATGTCACATGGACTATTTTAAGTCCTACTACCTTTCTAGGTGTTAAACGTGTGTTGCTGTCTATGCAGGGTCAGACTCAGAATATCTTAATTTGTGTTCTGAAGACAAACAAAGGTCTTACAGATTTGGAACAACATAAGAGTGAGTAATTAATGATGGAATTTTCATTTTCGAGTGAACTAACCAATTGCATCTATTTGCTTTTATTTAAAATGCATTTATTCAAGTCAGCAAAAATCAGTTTATTGTAAAAACAAATTAACAGTTATAACAATATAACTAACTGTGGAAGAATTAATATTCAAGATTCAGACAAACCGGATTTATTGATTATATAAACCTTATTATTGTGTATTTAAAATACGTTAAGTTTATTAGTTTATGTGCAAACTGTGTAGTCCAAATAGATGGAAATTGTACACGCAATTCAAATGCCAATCTAAAATTTAAGCCTAAATATAAACACTGTATGACGAATAGTTCCAAGGAAAGAATTAACAAAAATCTAATTGACAGCTTCCTTGTGTGACAACAAGCTCTCCCAGTCTCCTCTATTTAAAAAATCTAGACAATATTAGCTCCTTGATGCCATTTAACACCCAGTTTTCCTTCACAATGTCATTTGATATTTCTTTTTATAAAATGCAATGATTGTTATTGGTTACAGTCCTATAAAGTTTTCTTTCCCCCATGTTCCCGCCGAAGTGATAACGTTCAGACACGTCCAGCACAGATCTCTATCATGGGTGGCATTCATTCTCAACACCCACACATTCCTCTCAGCCTACAGCTGGCACCATTCCAGTCATTCCTCTCTCACCTGAACCGACCGGTTCACAGCCTTAGAGCGATTGTTTAGCGTCTCATGACACTGATGCAGTCCAGAGTCCACTAAAAGGATGTCTAGACTGTGAATGCGCATTGTGTGAATTTAAGAAACAATCAAGCACGAGATTACAAATGTAAGGGGCAACCTGTTCATTATGTACCTGAGCTAGTCATGAAACCTTATACAACTTGACTGCTTGTCATTTCTTGGCCATGAAGACTCATAAGATGCAGATCAAAGTGCATTCAACACACTATGCCTTTGACCTTGTTAACATCATCTTTTTATGTAATTGTTAAGAAAAAAATCATAATATCATATGTTATGAAAAAAATGTATAAGTTTTCATTATAACACTTAACTTAAAGACCAAAGTATCTAGCAAAATTACAGTACATGATTAATACAGAAAGTCTGTTATGCATAGGTGTGCAAAAATGCGAATACCAGGTAAGTAATTTTGGAGTGCGAGGAGCATGAGGAGTGCCTGATGCCGAGTGTGTGACAAGACAAATGAGCGCTATGTGTCATGTACAAGTCAAGTGCGTCTCAAGCAGTTTACAATGAGGTAAGCACGTGTTCACCGATGGAACAGCTTGATTACATTAATCATAAAAGTGAATTATTTTATGACAAATAAAAAGATACTCTAACCCTGGTATAACCTAATGTTCCCTAGTGATGCAGTTTCTATGAAAAGTAAACACAAGCAGCAAAATGAAAATAGTTACAGATCTGTAAATCTGTAAAATCTAAAATGTTTAAATAAATTTTAATTTGTTCAAGTTCATTTATAAAGCATATTTTCAAACAACAAATGTTGTAAAATCAGGAAAAAACATTAAAAAAAATAGAATTAGCAAAGTAAAAAAGAAAAACAGACTCAAATAGAACAAATCATCTAAATCAACTAAAACCCCTCCCCAAAATACATCTCCAGCAACACCATAAGCTAAAGAGAAGAAATTAGTTTTCAAACTAGATTTGAATATATTTCTGAATAAGTTGTTTAAAATAAACATTTATAAAGGAAGTAGATGTTGACTGCTCACCTCCAACTGGCTGTGTACTGGTTGGCCATGTTTATGTGATTTTAGATATTTTCTATACAGCTCTGCTTTCTTGGGATCTGGAGGTTGTGAATGAGTTCTTGGACGAGCGAAGCAATGATGAGTTCTGGATTTGTTTGAGTCAAAGCTTGTTGGAAAAGAGGCAGTGTTAGAGCGATAACGTGGCCCAACGGTCACCCTTTCGATCTGGTGGAGGAGTCCTCTCCATGAGGATGAATCTGTCCTTCTTAAGGCTTGCTCCACCTCCAGATGTGTCGTATTTGGAGCCACAGAGCTGAGAGTGATACTTGAGGATGATGAGGAGCAAGCAGAAGGAGATGGGGATGAAGGTTGAATCTCATCTTCTGTGGAGTCAAAAGCTGCCTGTGATTCCTCAGATGTCAATGCACTACATTGGTAAGAATGACAAGGACTAGTACCAACCGTCTCAAATCCGGAGTCCTCGGATTCTGATTTTACATTGGACAGTGGGACAGAGTCCCTGGAAACACAATCTAATCTGTCCAAACCAGATCCTGTTTGTGAGTATAAATCCTGTGAGTCTTCAGTCATCCAACTCTCAAGGAGATTCCCAAAATTCCTGTAGAGGTTCATTGATGATGAATTTCTCTCTTCTGGGACGCTGTGTCTCTCCCCAGACTCCTGTAGTCAATCAGAACACTTGAACCTGTTCGCACCACCTTGACTTTCCTACAACTGACTTGAAAATTGCTGGTCGATTTGTCACGTTGAAGTAAAAACACCTTTCTAGGGCCGCCCACATTCCGACTCCCATGCTTCTCAATCACCCTCTGACAACTGCTACACTTCCGGCGCCGTTCCTAAAATCCTGATCTCATCCTCTTGGCGGATCTGTCAAGACATGTTGCGAGGGTGATGAAACTTTCACAAAGCCCTTAAACAAAGCAACAGAAACTGCTGGTATGTAACATGAGAAGCAAGGAAATAAGGTCTGTAATGCATTAAAAAAATCAAACCTTACCCTAACCCTAACCATTCAATAATCAGATATGGCCTAACTGTCCATCCCAATATTTTATATGGTATTCTTGATTTTGCTAAGCAGCACTTCATTACCACTTTGTTTGTTGTTGGGATGACAACAAGTTTAAGAATGATGAACAACAAGTTTCAAAATTATTGAAATGGGCGATTAAATAGGAAGGAAGGTTCGAATTCCAGTGAAACACTACGGTAAACTGTTTTAGCTGTTGTAAACAAGGGCAAGGTAAGACATAAGTAGCCAAATATCTGTTTTACAAATGTTTTATGATAGAAATATTAACCGACCGATAGTATTATGCAGTAATGCAAGTACAAGTAAAACTACTTGATTTTTTGTCAAATTTTGCTGTTTTGAAGTCAAAAATATAGGTCTCTTAAGTGATTCATGTAATTTGTAATTGACTGTGATGAGGCAAAAAAATAAAAAATGGAGCTGTTTTTGACATATCAAACAAAGAAGGGTTTGGTGCATCCTATTAATGTTAAGGACATGGTAACGCCCTTGATCTAACACAATATGATATCTGTAAGCATATATGCATCACTGAAAAAAATGCTGGGTGAAATATGGACAAACCCAGCAAAAGAGTTGTTCTGACCTAGCGGTTGGGTTAAATGTTTAACCCTACCTTCTGGGTAGTTTTATTTAACTATTTAGCTATTGCCTTAAAATTACTAGATGGATGGGATAAAATGAACCCAAAATAGGTTAAATTTAAAATCAAACACATTATTGCTAGAGGCATCAGCAATAATTAAAAGGTGAACATTTATTAATATATATTTATTTATTTATTTATTTATTTGTGACCCTGGATCACAAAACCAGTCTTAAAGGAGTAGTTCACTACTTTCTTCAGTCGTAATTATGTTTTTTGAGTAAATCATTTCAGGATTTCTCTCCATATAATGGACTTCTATGGTGCCCCGAGTTTGAACTTCCAAAATGCAGTTTAAATGCAGCTTCAAAGGGCTCTAAACGATCACAGCTGAGAAAAATGGGTTTTATCTAGCAAAATGATGGGTTATTTTCTAAAAAAAAAAAATTAATATTTATATACTTTTTAACCTCAAATGCTTGTCTTGTCTAGTTCGGCAAGACAAGCATTTAAGATTAAAAAGTATATAAATTGTAAATGTTTTTTGAAAATAAATCGTTGATCGTTTTGGTGGATAAGACCCTGCTTCCTTGGCTGGGATCATTTAGAGCCCTTTGAAGCTGCATTTAAACTGCATTTTGGAAGTTCAAACTCGGGGCACCATAGAAGTCCATTATATGGAGAGAAATCCTGAAATGATTTACTCAAAAAACACCATTTCTTTACGACTGAAGAAAGAAAGACATGAACATCTTGGATGACAAGGTGAGGTGAGTACATCTATCTGTAAATTCTTGTTCTGAAAGTGAACTACTCCTTTAAAGGAACACTCCACTTTTTTGGAAATAGGCTCATTCTCCAACTCCCCCCGAGTTAATAAGTTGAGTTTTACCATTTTGAAATCCATTCAGCCGTTCTCCTGTTCTGGCGATATCACTTCTAGCATAGCTTAGCATAGATCATTAAATCCTATTAGACCAATAGCATCGCATTAAAAAATGACCAACGAGTTTCCATATTTGTCCTATTTGAAACTTGACTCTTCTGTAGTTATATCGTGTACTAAGAAAATGTACAGCTGCGATTTTCTAGGCCCATAAGATTAGGAACTACACTCCCATTCCGGCATAATAGTCAAGGAAGTTTGCTGCCATAATATGGCCGAAACAGGCGCAGTAATATCATGCAGCGCCTGAAATTAGTTCCAAGCTAGGTTAGCATTTGCACATGTGCTGTGTGATATTACTGCGCCTGCTTCGGCCATGTTATGGCAGCAAATTTCCTTGACTATTACGCCGGAATGGGAGTGTAGTTCCTAATCTTATCGGCCTAGAAATTCGCAGCTCTACATTTTCTGCCGGTCTTAGTACATGATATAACTACAGAAGAGTCAAGTTTTAAATAGGACAAATATCGAAACACGTTGGTCATTTTTGAACATGATGCTATCAATCTAATAGGATTCAATGATCTATGCTAAGCTATGCTAAAAGTGATATCACCAGAACAGGAGAACGGCTGAATGGATTTCAAAACGGTAAAACACAATTTATTAACTCAGCGGGAGTTGGAGAATGAGCCTCCAAAAAAAAGTGAAGTGTTCCTTTAAGTAGCACATTTATATTATACATTTGTAGCTATAGCCAAAAATACATTGGGTCTTTTATGCCAAAAATCATTAGGATATTAAATAAAGATCAATTTCCTACCGTAAATATATTAAAACTTAATTTTTGATTAGTCAAATGCATTGCTAAGAACTTCATTTGGACAACTTTAAAGGTGATTTTCTCAATATTTAGATTTTTTTGCACCCTCAGATTTTTAAATAGTTTTATCTGGGCTTATTTGTTCAACTTTCAAATAATGTATTAATGTACATTTTAAAAAATATGACCCTCATGTCTGGTTTTGTGCTCCAGGGTCACATTTATTATTTGTTCAACTTATTAATAAATGTTCATTTATTGAAGATATTAATAAATGCTAATTTACAACCTATTTGGGGTTCATTTTAAGCAAGAAATTTTTAAGCAATAGTTGAGTTACATAAAACTCAAAACAACCCAATGATCACTTGGTTTGTCCATATTTCACCCAGCGCTGAGTTGTTTTTAACTCAGCATTTAGTGATGAGAGAAATTGATAAAGTGATCCATTTGTAACTTTATTTATTATTCAATGTTAAGTGTTGTTCACTTGCCATCTGTCAATATTGGCAACAGAATCAACTCAAGCTTGAGGAAATGGCAAATTTTCACATATAATACATCATCAGGACGTGAAACTAGGACCAGAGTGTCATTCAGTTCACATGCATATCTGCTGGTATGAGCCGTGCAGAGGAATAGACATTCCTGTCTATTGATAACATCAGCATTCCTTTCCGTATAGGAAAAATGAAAATATGCAACATCAGAGAACAAAATGCAAACCACATATCAAAAATGTTAAACAATAATCATGATGAGGATACAGTATATGACTTTAGTAGTTTGATTAGGTTTATGGTAGCCATAATTGGTGTTAAGTTTATTATATTATTGCATTATTAGACTATTATTGCACATTATTCAGTTGTACTGTACCTAAACTAAAGTTATACCTAAAATAACACGAGATAAACAAATTTTAGATGCATCATCATGGTAATTAAGTCTAGCTACGTAGACTTTATCACCATGTTGACTCATCTAAAATTTTTACTTTTTCCGCTTCTGAACGTGACCACAAGACGGATGGCCTTCTCCCTTTAAAATACACATGTGCACTATTGAATGCAGTTAGGGGAGACCAGGGAGGGTTGTAACACAGGGTTAGTTGTAACTGTCAGTTTGACAAGTTAGGAAGGAGCTGTGGTGATTTCATTGTAGATTGTAGATTTTATGTAGCCTGGCAATCATTGTGTTGTAGATACAATTATTTGACTTGCATAACCTAAAGTAGCTGTTTCTCTAGTTTAATTTGATACTTTGCATTCACTCTAACTTAAAACCCACATGCTAAAACAGTTAGCTATTTTATGGCTGTTTGAGGTGGGGATAGTTATAACAGTTCATGAAAAATGTTACAACCAACTCCTTATGATGATTCCAATGAGTCCAATTATCCAATCACATCAAAGCAAAATCATGTGAGGTTTTTGTTGCACATCAAGGGATTTATGTAAAATGTGTTTCCATTATAGTTTATGCGCATCTTCTTATTGGATAAAAACACTATCTGCCTCAAATGAGCACTTTTTTTTGTTTGTTTTTTTTTGTTTGTTGTTGTTGTTGTTGTTTTTTGTGCACGTTTAGAATTTATTGGTATCTTGACTTTCCATCCAGAATTTTTTGTGATATTCCAAAATTCACATAAAATTAGGTAGATGGCAACACAGCTAGTGACTGAAACACAAACAGTACACACACAAACACACACACACACACACACACACACACACACACACACACACACACACACACACACACACACACACACACACACACACACACACACACACACACTCACTCACAAACACAGTATTTGTTACATTACATTACAAATTGCTACATTTAAAGGAGTAGTTCACTTTCAAAACAAGAATTTACAGATAATGTACTCACTCCCTTGTCATTCAAGATCTTTCTTTCTTCAGTCATAAAGAAATGGTGTTTTTTCAGGAAAACATTTCAGGATTTCTCTCCATATAATGGACTTCTATGGTGCCCCCGAGTTTGAACTTCCAAAATGCAGTTTAAATGCAGCTTCAAAGGGCTCTAAATGATTCCAGTCAAGGAAAAAAGGGTCTTATCTTTAAAAAAAAAAAAAAAAAAAAAGACAATTTATATACTTTTTAAACTCAAATGCTTGTCTTGTCTAGCTTGGCAAGATGAGCGTTTGAGATTAAAAAGTTTATAAATTGTTAATGTTTTTAGAAAATAACCAATCGTTTCACTAGATAAGACCCTTCTTCCTCTGCTGGGATCATTTAGAGCCCTTTGAAGCTGCATTTTGGGGTTCAAACTCGGGGCACCATAGAAGTCCATTATATGGAGAGAAATCCTGAAATGTTTTCCTCAAAAAACATAATTTCCTTACAACTGAAGAAAGAAAGACATGAACATCTTGGATGACAAAGGGATGAGTACATTATCTTTAAATTCTTGTTCTGAAAGTGAACTACTCCTTTAAAAACCTACGCAGTACACTTCTAAGTGAGTTTTATTTGTAGTAGACAAAATGTGGCTACCATATATCAAAGTTTGAAAGATCTCCCTGCTGAAAAAAAACAGCTAAAGCCTAGGCTGGTCTTAGCTGGTCAGGCTGGGAGACAACCAGCTAAAACCAACGTGGCCAGGCTGGGAGACCAGCTAAGACCAGCTTAAACCAGCTAAGACCAGCCAACTAGCCCAGGCTGGTTTTAGCTGTTTCTTTTCAGCAGGGCTAGCACAAACCAGTGAGTTACTGATGCTCAAACAAAAAGTGTTACTTTCATCTCCCTCAAGCTGGTAGGCCTACATATAAACTGTTTCTGGAATCTACAGTCAGAATGAATCATTTGGATTAAGGAAAATGAGTGTATGTAAACATTCATAGAACCTGCTGAAAATGAATCATCTTGTTCTCAAGTTTTACTCACTGATCTTGTTGCAGCAGTTTATGAGTGTGTTTTGGTCAAAAACTTTAATTGTTAAATGCTTTAGAAATCGTCTGTGCTTCGACAAAACTAAGAATATATTGTAGCATACTGGAGCATTATGAGGGAGTTTATGTGCACTCTCGTTGGTTGTCAGTAAACAGGCTAATGTTAGGGTTTGTCCGTCATTTCATTTTATGTACGGATAGTACGCTCATTGGATTGTTATAGATACTATATTCTTTTTAAGGCTATAACATTGTATGCATTTCTCCTGCATTTCTCCTACTGCCCACAAGAGGCTGCAGCAGCACAACTAACTGACTTGAATGTAACATTATCTTTCGAGGTCAACACAAGAGTACCAGCCAAAGCGAACCCATCCATGCAATGCATTTAAACCTATGATTTAAACCTGTCACTGACCAATACTGACTTGAGAACAACCGCTAGTATTGTTTATTTTTAAACGATTTAATGGACTTAAAGAAAGTAGAAAATGACATTTCTCTTTGTTCATTAATTAGTTTATTTAATTTAGGTGGCAGCACACTTATTTAGTTTTTTTTTCCAGGACGACCAGAGGACACCATAAGTCACGTCATTACGCGCGCTCTCTGACAAAATAATGGCACGCGGACGCGCCTCACCTTGACTCCCTCACTACTGTAGCAACCGTTAAACAACAATCAAAACTGCTGCGGGTTTAAAAATATGGAGCAGTTTCCACCCAAATTTAGTAAAGTGCTGGTAACACCCGACCCGCAGTACATCCCAGGGTGAGTTTTGAGCTTTTTCTCTTTATTATTATAATTGTCATTATCATTAAATGATTTGTGACTTATTTTGTTTCAGAAGTTAGCTGTTTGTATTTTTAATGAGTTTGAAAAAAGTAACATTTTCTTTCTTTTCTTTTTTTGACTGATAGTTTGAAATATACTTCATAGGTCTGGGTTTATGTTGAAATAAAGCTTACAAAATCCTTTCTATATGTAACTTAAAACGAGGCTCAGCCAAATGAAGCGTGTCAATTGCCAGGTCACCCAGGTGTCATAGTAACCTACTGCCAGGTGTATACCTGTGTGTCTGTCTAAATAAGAGGTGCCTAAACTTGTTACTATGAAGGGCCACAAAATCAAACCAGATTGGGCTGGGGGTTGAAACTAAAAGCATTTTTTAAAAATAAATAAAAGTGATTTTATTCAAAATTCATTTTTGCCCCGGTTTGGGCATCTTTGGTCTAAATTAATGAATGAATCCATGAATATCACTGGAAATGTCACTTATTCAACTTCACTAACTAAACTTTTAAATCCCCAGGGTGCTTTAGTCTACAGCATTCATTTAGCCTTTTTACCGAATGTACATTGAATGTATTGGCTAAATAATATAATACAGTTGAAGTCAAAAGTTTACATACACCTTGGAGAAAAATCTTCAGAAAAATCCTTTATGTCTCACAAATTCTTTGTTTTTCTTCATTTTTGTGTATTTGAACCCTTTCCAACAATGACTATGATTTTGAGATCATATTTTCACACTGAGGACAACTGAGGGACTCATGTGCAACTATTACAAAAGGTTCAAACACTCTGATCACCACTGATGCTCCAGAAGGAAAAACTACTGTATGCATTAAGAGTCAGGGGTGTAAACTTTTGAACAGAATGAGGATGTGTACATTTTTCTTATTTTGCCTTATTTATATATTTTTTTCATTTAGTACTGCCCTTAAGACGCTACAGAAGATACATACATATTTCCCAGAAGACAAACGAAGTTACATTTACCCGATCTTCAAATTCAAAAAGTTTTCACCCCCTGGCTCCTGATGCATAGTGTTCACTTCTGAAGCATCAGTGAGTGTTTGAACCTTCTGTAATAGTTGCATATGAGTCCCTCAGTTGTCCTTAGTGTAAAACTGTGTTTGTTCTTGTTAGTTCACAGTGGATTAACTAATTTTAACAAACAATTTCACAGAGCATCACACTTCATCAGACTTCACAATGTGCTGACGAAGCATGAAATGTTGGCCAGAAGTGATGGTTTATAGTTAAAACTTTTTTAAATATTAGTATTTTTCTCACGCACACCTATTGTTTCACCAAGTGGGGTTGTATGGATTACCTTTGTGTAGTTGATGAAGCACCACCTTCATGTGTCACATACACTTGAATTATATGGACTCAAAGAATTCTAATCACTATTCCCAACATCTGATTGTTTTGTAGGTATGCAGGTTACTGTCCTCAGCTGAAGTATCATGTGGGCCAGACTTATGGTCAGTTAACAGCAAAGCTCCTGTCTTCCCCGGAGGTGTCTCACTCACAGAGGCTTGTGCTCCATACGGGGCATCTCCCATCCACAGAGGACACAGAACCCTATGATGAAATCTGGAGAAGCCGACGTGCAGGCAGCAGGAACCTGGAGAAAATGATTCCGGGATACACAGGTGACAATTTGGGGGGTTGCAATGCTTGGTGTCTAGTTTGCAAAACTGTTAACATGCGCTATATCTCTCTCTTGTGCTCCAAGGTTTTGTTCCATTGCGTCAAAACTACTTCTGCAAAACATATGCAGAAACCTGTCGAGATGCACTGTCAGAGTTCAGCCAGGAACAAGAAAAGAGACTGCGTGCAGCTTCTGCTGACCTGTCTTTTGCTGTCAACAACAGCGTTCCGGACTTCAAAGTAAGCTGTCACAGTCGGATTGCTTCTCTTTCACAGCTCCCCTGTGTAGGGTCACCCTGTTTAATTATACATGCTAAATATCCGGTATCAAAGCAGGTCGAGTGTCACATGCCCAGTAAATGAAAAGAAGTACTGTTACTAAACAAGCTCTCCAATCAGTTCACCACATGCTCTCAGGCAATTATCACTCCATTGTGTTGAAACAAGCTGTGAAAGGCCTCTGATTCACAGATGATAGTTTTTTGTTTTTTTCCATGTCTTGATCAGAAGATATTTACAATATTTTGTTTTAAAATAAAGGATACAGTTGAAGTTTACATACACCTTTCAGAATCTGCAAAATGTTAATTATTTCACCAAAATAAGAGGGATCATACAACATTTTTACTTAGTACTGACCTGAATAGGATATTTCACATAAAAGATGTTTACATATAGTCCACAAGACAAAAAAAATGGGTTAAATTTATAAAAATGACCCTGTTCAAAAGTTTACATACACTTCATTTTTAAAACTGTGTTGTTACCTGAATGATCCACAGCTGTGTTTTTTTTTGTTTTGTTTTGTTTTTAGTGATAGTTGTTCACAAGTCCCTTGTTTGTCCTGATCAGTTAAACTGCCTGCTGTTCTTCAGAAAAATCCTTCAGGTCCCACAAATTCTTTGGTTTTTCAGCATTTTTGTGTATTTGAATCCTTTCCTTCCAAAAATGGCTGTATGATCTCCATCTGTATGAAATCCATCTTTTCACACTGAGGACAACTCATATGCAACTATTACAGAAGGTTCAAACACTCACTGATGCTCCAGAAGGAAACACGCATTAAGAGCCGTGGGGTGAAAACTTTTTGAATTTGAAGGTTAGGGAAAATTGAACTTATTTTGTCTTCTAGAAAACATGTAAGTATCTTCATTAGCTTCTGAAGGGCAGTATTAAGTGATTAAAATATGATGTTTAGGCAAAATAAGAAAAATGTACACATTTTCATTCTGTTCATAAGTTTTCTTAATACATTGCTCTTAATACATTGTATAATACATTGTGTTTCCTAATGAAGCATCAGTGAGTGTTTGAACCTTCTGTAATAGTTGCATATGAGTCCCCCGGATGTCCTCAGTGTGAAAAGATGGATCTCAAAATCAAAGTCATTGTTGAAAAGGGTTCAAATACACAAAAATGCTGAAAAACCAAAGAATTTGTGGGACCTGACAGCAGGCAGTTTAACTGTTCAGAACAAACAAGGGACTCAAGAATGAATATCACAAAAAAAAATTATAAAAAAAATCTGGGGATCATTCAGGTAACAACACAGTATTAAAAATCAAGTGTATGTAAACTTTTGAACGGGCTCATTTTAAAACTATTATTTTTTCTTGTGGACTTTATGTAAATGTCTTTTATGTGGAAATTCTTATTCAGGTCAGTACTAAATAAAAAATAACATGTATTTTGTATGATCCCTCTCATTTTGGTCAAATAATTAACATTTTGCAGATTCTGCAAGGTGTAAGTAAACTTTTGACTTCAACTGTAAATCTAATGGTTGTCCTTTGTTGTAGCCTAGAAGATCGAACAGCCCTCTTACAGCCATATCTAGAGATCCTGCCCCCTACAAGTCCCCGGCCCCCTGGAAGCCACATGGCTCCCCATACCTCATGGAGGAAAGCAGCCCACATAAGTATTTCATCTCAGGTTAGCCAGAGTTGGGCTTACCAGAAGCAAGTGTTTTTAAAATGTAAATGTAAAGAAGGTACTCATACAGTGGTCATTTTGACAGGTTTTACTGGCTATGTCCCCAAAGCCCGGTTCCTGTTTGGTTCTGGATATCCCATCATCACCAACAAGGCACTGATCCAGTTTGGCAAGGAAATGAAGGCAGGTCGGACCTCCTTTAACTTGCAAAAGAAGGAGACTGCCAGCTTGCCTATGATACCTACAATATATCCCTCTAAAACAGGGGTCCTACCCTCTTACATGGGACACGTACCAGGTATGTGAAGATGGTTATTATGTTCCTTTGTAGAAAGCATACAATCTTTTATAGTAATAAAGCAATGTAATTATGTCAACAGGGTACAGATTTCAATATGGCCATACATTTGGGCAGCTTACCCAAGATGCGTTGGGTCACATTGGTGCACAAAAGAAGAACAGACTGGACTGAAGACCTGACAGTGCAAGTGAAAACAGTTATCAAACATAATCCATCTAAGAACAATTAAAGTCATTTTGGGCATCTAACAAGCAGTATCTAGCTGTTGAGTTAGCATTGTCATATTTAATGAAACTCACCATAACAACTTTAAAAGTGGAATTGGTTTGATCATTCACAAGTCAACTAAAAGAAATCTATTTTTTCAAAAGACTTTTACATACTTTCTTCTGACACACACATACACAAAAGCACACAATATGTACAGTAATGACTCAACAGATCTATATTATCACAAGGGTTTAATCAGGCACAACTTTAATATCAGGAAATGGAAAATCCACTGCAGTTAAAACTCATAATTAAACCATTGTATTCTCTCAGCCGTCTTTGTGTCTCAACAGTAATATATAGCTAGTTAGCATGCATCTATATCAAAGAAAGTAGCTATTTAATTGATTTCATCGTGCAAAAATGCCATAAAACCAGCAGTGGTAATTCACAGAATAATAAAAAGGAAAACTTTTATTATGTTTGTCATGCATAGACAATAATGCTACCGTATCATGCATGGAAATGGACACGTTATAGAAACTGTTTCAAACAGACCATGAGGAAAAGTGTTATTTTTTTATAATGCCACATAGTTTAACAACATCAAAAATTTAATGTCTAGATTTACATGAGAGCTAATGACCTGAGACAGAGATAAAGTGTAGGGTTTGGTTGGAGAAGACTTCTGGGGACCTCAGTTCCAGTTTTGTGCTTGATTTGCTGGCAGACGATATCCATCCATGTTATAATATTCTGCACTATACTATGATTGTGTTAAAAATTTAATCTAAAAAAAATTATTTTATCATGGCTTACAGTGAATATTTTGATGCCTTTTTAAAGGGAACCTCGGGTATTAAGACTTGTAACTGTAACGCCACGCCAGCAGAGGGAGCCCTTACCCACACTGACTGTTGCTGCTCCCTCTGCTGCCTCGTTGGTTACTGTCCTTCCGCAAAGTATTGTTTTGCTGTGTGGACTCTACTAAGCGTTTTCTCTGGTTTCTTTTCCATGTTTTTGCCATTGCCATGTTTTGTTTTGTTAGTTAGTCATAGTCATAGTCATAGTCTAGCCTAGCCTTGTTTCATTGTTTTGTTTAATTTGTTACTTTTGGACTGCCCACTTGGATTTTGGACTCTGCCTGTATTTTCTGGATCACTCTTTTGTCTTGCCCTGGATATTACTGTTTGCTGGTGTTTGACCCTGCCCGTCTTGACCACAATCTGTTCAATAAAGCTCGCAATTGGATCTTACACTCTTCCCTGAGCCCTGCTTTACAGAAATACTTTGCCTACCAAAGATCCAGCAGCTTTTCAACCACAGATTGCCATGGACCAAGCAGCTTCTCGCCTCCTCAACCTACGCCAAGGTAACCAGGCTATAGAGGACTATGTGCAGGACTTTTGTGAACTGTGCCACTTGGTGGGATTTATTGATGTTGCCCTCAAGGACATTTTTCGTTTCGGCCTCACTGCTAAGATTTCACATTTAATGCCACACCGTACCCCTCACTGGACTCTAGAAACATATATTGACTTTGCTCTCCGATTGAGTGGTTCCTCGTTTACTGTGGGGATAGCTGATGAGGAACCCTGCTATTCCCCAGTATCTACCACTCCTCATTCTCCACACTTAACCGCCATGTCTGGAATTATTCGCGTGTCAAAGCCTGCTCACGTCATGCCTGCCAAGCCAAAGCCTGCTCAAGTCACACCAAAGCCTGCGTACATCACGCCTGCCAAGCTACAGCCTGCACACATCACACCTGCCGCTCCAGGGCCTGCTCACGCCATACCTGCCGCTCCAGAGTCTGTACCTGTCATGGCCGCCCTCCCACAGCCAGCTCACAAGATGGCCGCCATCTCCAAGCCAGTCCACAAGATGGCTGCCATCCCAGAGCCAGTCTACAAGATGGCCACCCTCCCAGAGTCAGTCCACAATATGGCCGCCATCCTAGAGCCTGTTCACAAGATGGCTGCCATCCTAGAGCCTGTTCACAAGATGGCCGCCATCCCCAAGCCTGTTCACAAGATGGCCGCCCCATCTGAGTCCCCAGTCAGGATGGCCGCCCTTCCAGAGCCACTGCACAAGATGGCCGCCACTCCAGAGCCTGTCGCCAAGATGACCGCCATGCCCGAGCATCCAGAGCCAAGTCACGTAGCAGCTGCTGTTCCTGTCAAGTCAGGTCACCTTACAGCTGCTGTTCCTGTCAAGTCAAGTCACGTTACAGCTGCTGTTCCTGTCAAGCCAAGTCACGTTACAGCTGCTGTTCCTGCCAGGTCAAGTCATGTTACAGCTACTGTTCTGGCCAAGTCAAGTCAAGACACACCAACACTTCCAAAGTCTAAGCAAGATACAGCAGCACTTTCAGAGTCATGTCAAGACACAACAGCACCTCTTGAATCACACCAAGCCACAGCTGCTCCAGCCAAGCCAAGCTACGTCGCAGTTGTTCCCTCAAAGTCAAGTCAAGTCATAGCTGTTCCCTCAAAGCCAAGTCGAGTCACAGCTGTTCCCTCAAAGCCAAGTCAAGTCACAACCGCTCCTCCGACATCAAGCCAAGTGATGCCTGATCCTCCGGTGTCAAGTCAAGTCAGGGCTACACTTTCTGTGTCAAGCCAAGATACAGCTGTCCTCCATGAGTCAAGCCAAGACACAGCCGTTGTTCTCCATGAATCAAGCCAAGATACAGCTGTTGCTCTTCATGACTCAAGCCAAGATACAGCTGTTCTCCATGAGTCAAGCCAAGATACAGCTGTTGTTTTCCATGCATCAAGCCAAGATGCAGCTTTTGTTCTCCATGAGTCAAGCCAAGATACAGCTGTTGTTCTCCATGAGTCAAGCCAAGATACAGCTGTTGTTCTCCATGAGTCAAGCCAAGTCACAGCTGTGCCCCATGAGTCAAGCCAAGTCGCAGCTGTTGTTCCTGAATTAAGTCAAGTTACAGCTGGGTTGTCTATGTTAAGCCAAACCACAGCTGATCTTCATGAGCCAAGCCAAGTTACAGCAGATCTTCATGAGCCAAGTCAAGTTGCTACTGTTGTCCCTGAGCCAAGCCAAGCCACAACTGACCTTCACGTACCAAGTCAAGGCACAGCTGTTCCTTCAAAGCCAAATCAAGTCACAGCTGTTCCTTCAAAGCCAAGTCAAGTCACAGCTGTTTCCTCAAAGCCAAGTAAGGTCACAGCTTCTTCCCCAAAGCCAAGTCATGCCTCGCCTGATCTGCCAGAGCCACACCATGCCTCGCCTGATCTGCCAGAGCCACGCCATGCCTCGCCTGATCTTCCAGAGCCACGCCATGCCTCGTCGGATCTGCCAGAGCCACGCCATGCCTCGCCTGATCTGCCAGAGCCATGTCATGTTATGACTGCTAGTGTGATGGCAATCACCATTTTGAGTGTGTGGGCTGTACACTACACTCCAGAGGGCCTCGTCTGTTCACGAGTCTGTCCACGAGTCTGCCCCAGAGGCCTCGTCTGTCCATGAGTCTGTCCACGAGTCTACTCCAGAGGCCTCGTCTGTCCACGTGTCCGCTGCGCCAGTGCCTCTTACGGAGGCGACGTTTACGGCCGAACCACCTGAGGAGGCAGAGGCCGCTGCAGATCCTCAAAAGGGGGTACCACTCATAGATACACTCACTGTCCGCTCAACCACTGTCAAGGTTCCTGCTCTGCTGTGGTGGTCATCTGCCTCACTTTGGAGACCTACATGGCGGGAATCTTGGCTCCCTGACCCGCCATGGCCTCCTGAACTGTCTGCTCTGTCACAGCTACCCAAGCTCTCTGATCCGCCATGGTCTCCTGAACTGTCTGCACTGCCATGGCTACCCAAGCTCTCTGACCCGCCATGGCCTCCTGAACTGTCTGCTCTGCCATGGCTACCCGAGCTCCCTGCGCCGCCATGGCCTCCTGAACTGTCTGCTCTGCCATGGCTACCCGAGCTCCCTGCACCGCCATGGCCTCCTGAACTGTCTGCTCTGCCATGGCTACCCAAGCTTCACGCTCTGCCTGCTCCACCATGGTTTCCTGTTCTGCCTGCTCCGCCAAGGCTTCCTGTTCTGTCTGCCCCGCCATGGTTTCCTGCTCTGCCTGCAACGCCAAGGCTTCCTGCTCTGTCTGCTCTGCCAAGGCTTCCTGCTCTACCTGCTCCGCCATGGCTTCCTGCTCTGCCTGCACCACCTAGGCTTCCTGCTCTGCCGGCCCCGCCATGGCTTCCACTACTCCACAGTCTGCCATTGCTTCACGGTCCAGGCCCTCCTCTGCTTCATGATCCAGGTCTGCTATTGCTCCATGGCCCAGGTCCTCCAGAGCTTCACTGTCTGCCATCACTCCACGGTCCAGGTCCTCCATTGTTCCACTGTCTGCCTCTGCTTCACGGACCAGGTCCTCCAAGTTTCCACTGTCTGCCACAGCTCCATGGTCCAGGACCTCCATTGCTCCACTGTCTGCCACCGCTTCACAGTCCAGGTCCTCCATTGTTCCACTGTCTGCCACTGCTTCACGGACCAGGTCCTCCAAGTTTCCACTGTCTGCCACAGCTCCGTGGTCCAGGACCTCCATTGCTCCACTGTCTGCCATCACTCCACGGTCCAGGTCCTCCATTGTTCCACTGTCTGCCACTGCTTCACGGACCAGGTCCTCCAAGTTTCCACTGTCTGCCACAGCTCCACGGCCCAGGACCTCCATTGCTCCACTGTCTGCTATTGCTCCACGGCCCAGGTCCTCCATTGCCTCACTGTCTGCTATTGCTCCATGGCCCAGGACCTCCATTGCTCCACTGTCTGCCACTGCTCCATGGCTCAGGTCCTCCAGTGCCCCACTGTCTGCCTCTGCTCCAAGGTCCAGGCCCTGACTCTGAACCTCTTCCCCTGCATGGACCTGGCCCACCATCCCACCCCCTGTTTTGCCTCTGTTCCCTCACCCTCCTGGACTGTTATTGTTTGAGCGCCAAGAGTCGCTCCTAGGGGGGGATTCTGTAACACCACGCCAGCAGAGGGAGCCCTTACCCACACTGACTGTTGCTGCTCCCTCTGCTGCCTCGTTGGTTACTTCCTGTTTGGTGGCCATTTAAGGAGGCCTACACCAAACAGGCCCCTTGAAGTATTGTTTTGCTGTTGCGGACTCTACTAAGCGTTTTCTCTTGTTTCTTTGCCATGTTTTTGCCATTGCCATGTTTTGTTTTGTTTTGTTAGTCATAGTCATAGTCATAGTCTAGCCTAGCCGTGTTTCATTGTTTTGTTTAATTTGTTACTTTTGGACTGCCCACTTGGATTTTGGACTCTGCCTGTATTTTCTGGATCACGCTTTTGTCTTGCCCTGGATATTACTGTTTGCTGGTGTTTGACCCTGCCCGTCTTGACCACGATCTGTTCAATAAAGCTTGCAATTGGATCTTACACGCTTCCCTGAGCCCTGCTTTACAGTAACGCTTAATATAATGTAAATGATGTCTCTTACTGAAATATGTAGTAGAAAACCCATGAAAGATTTACATTATTTAAAAAACCCACATTGTTTTATACATATTTTGCACTATTGGGGGCATTAATATTTTAATGATGTGAAATGGTTGCACTTGGTGAGCTTATATAAAATACTGATACAATGCCACATTGTGTGGCTTTTGGTTGTAATTTTCAGTCGAAGGGCAACAAGAGAAGCCATGTGAGTCTTCACTGCTTTCCCTAGCGATAAGAAGAGGAGAAAAGAATGGGAAGATGCCTTTGGATGAATAAAACCTCCTAAAGACCCATGTCTTTGTTCTCTTCACTTCAGCCCTGATGCATTTGAGGCTTTTAGTAGTCCACAGCTACTGAAAGAGTTAACAAATGGCAGAGACAAGAAACACTAGATGCCATCCTGGCAGGATGTAAACATGAAGACGCTTATCATGATGCCACAGCCATTCAAGGAGTTTCTCAGCGTGGATTTAACTTGATATCCAGGGCCCAGTTTTTCAAAAGTAATCCACTAGGATTTTGGATAACGGATTGGATCAAATCTTGAAAATGGGTTTTTCAAAAGAAAAAATGGATTACATAATCGGGTTAGATCATGTAATCCAATCTTGGTTTCGATCCGGATCAAACCTTTAGTTTGGGTTTTTCAGAACTTTTTTGTAGGATTTGGATCACTTTGATCCAAAAAATCTGGATTTACCTGATCCCATCAGAAGGGTGGATTCAGCGTGGATTTCATGCCCAAAATGTAATGAAAACTTTAAAAATGTATCAAATAATACTATATTTGGATCATGCAGTATCTTACAAGATATCCTATTTATTCATAAGGTTTTAATTTTATTTGTTCATCCGTCAGGCTACAGTGATTAGGTAGGCTTTAATGTATTCAGCCTACAGTATAGGCCTACAGCAAAGTAGAAAGAGTTTGGCCTCATAAAATAATCCCCAAACAGCTGTCAAAATTTACCAAAAACAATAAATTTTATTCTGTCACTAATTGATATATATTTTCATCACAATCGGAAATATTTTTTTGTTTTTAGAATATTTATTAGTGATGCATGCAATGATTAATAACCAAAAATATGCAAAGAATGGCAATCACTGATTTTTGAAATTATTATTTGACATTAAGTCTTTTTTTTTATTATTCAATACATCTATATTTGAAACTTATAAATATCCTCACTGTACAGTGTTTTTGTAGGTCTCAGATGAGCGGACTGCTGGAAGAGGGTGGGGTGGTTTTTTTTTTTCTTGTTTTTAGTTTTTTTTTTTTAAATGTGTGTGTTTTCATTTCAAATAAAAATAAACTTATATTGACCCCACACTGGCTATTCTACTTGTTGCTCTTTACATATCTATAGTTCTACATTGTGATTTCCTATCCTGTTTGAGCACTGGTTATCCAGATTTGGTGATCCTGAAAAGTTCCTATCCGGATCAGATTGATCCAATCCAATGTTGCTTTGAAAAACTGGCTCAAAAGTAAGCTGGATTACGTGATCACGGATCGCAAAAAAAAGGATTACTAAATCCGGATCAATTTTATCCGGATTAAACCTTTTGAAAAACCGGGCCCAGGGGTTGTAAGAATCCTTGTGGGAAAATCAATTTTGGTTTAAGTCTACACTTATATCTATTGCTACCTGTAAGCTCTTTCATTAGCTGTGGTCATCGTATCAGTATTTTATTTAAGTTGTGTATTCTGAGCCGTTTTGCGGTTAAAAAAAAAAAATAGCGACAGATAGTGCCAGTAGCTCACAGAGTGCAATCATTTTATGGAACTGAAATAATGTCGCCCCCCATAGTTGATGTGGATTTTTTAAATAACGTAAGTCACATATTTCAGTAAGATACATCATTTATGTGATATTAAGCCATACAAGTATTAATATCCAGGATTCCCTTTAAAGAGAGTTATAATACAAATCATCCTGATTGGTAAATCACTAAGGCAACATTCTATCTGGAAACGGATTGTACAGGGTGCGTCAACTATGTAAAGATAAATTCAAGTGATTTTTGTGCATTAATTGTGCTTCTGCTCTTTCTAGCTAAAATCAGACTCCTTCCAGGGTTTTAGAGTTAATGTTTCATCTTTATTTGCTATATCTCTGTCATGGTCACCACTCAAATGAGTTTCTGGCCATTTCCCTGTCCACACTGACTGTGCAAGCAGATCCACTTTGGATGCACCAAGCTTCAGCCATTCTGAGGGCCGCCTGGAGGAAGACAAATGCTTTGACATAAACACAACAAAAGTTAAGTGTATTTATCAGAAGTTTTGAGGAATCAGTTACTAACCTGCTTCTCAGAGGTTCACTCATGTGTTTTTGTTCCTTCTGTGGGCCAACTGGTGTTCCAACTCTAGAGCCAAAGAGTCTGGCCCAACGCAGCTCACTTAAGTGTTTGTCCTCCAGAGGACTTGATGAAGATTGAGACATTTCATCGTTTTCCATTCCTGTTGCTTCATTCAATTTCTTCAGTGTTTCACACTCTGAGATGGGTGTCTGATTAAGCCAAAATTCATTAGTAAGCCTTTTACTGAAGACATCACTGTGATCTGTTGGACTTCTACTACTGTTCTTCTGGATCAAGCTCATCTGAAGGATCTGAGATGACTGGGCAAGAAGCTCATGAGCTCTGTGGTTTTGCTTTTCCTTACTTTGAAGGTGAGTTTCGGGTGAAAGATGAAGATCAAAGGGCAGCAGGGAGAGTGGCTGCAGCAAAAGAATCAGCTCTTGGAATAGTGGTCCATAAGTTGGCCCCTGGGCCAGAGCCAAGAAACCCCACTGATGATAGTGTTCCTTTACAACATCTTGGAAAAAGTTGAGTATAAAATGGAAAGGAATTAAGCATTGGGACAACAGGCAATACATTCCCTTTATAGTTGCCTGTAAACATCATAATACTCACCAATGCAAGTGTATAAATGCCGAATCCAGAATTCCAAAGCTCGCAAGCTAAAAAGCAATACTTTCATTAGCTAACTGTACTGTGGCATAAATTTTAGCAGATGTATTCAGCATTTGACCTACTTTAGCAGATCTATGATGAAGACACTGAGCCGCATGCGACTTGATAACTGGGAACATTTTTTTACCACAGACACCAAGCTGTCAGACAGTCGGGGAGATGAGCCTGTAAAGAGGAAAATATTGGCAGTCATAAAAAACACAGTTTCGAATTAGATTTGAAGTCACTCTCATAATGAAGATGTTTCATTTGCTGTTCATCTGATTGGCTTACACAGACCTGGTTGTGCCGTGGCCTCTACGACGTTCCATAGTTTGTTGCGGCGTTGTCCAACAATCAAGTCCAATTTAAAGGCTTTCAAACCATCTTGAAGGATGTTCTGGATTGCGGGGTAGAGCTGTTTAAAGACTAGGTGTCTGATAGTGGTGCACAATAAACTATTTCCCAGTCTGATCTGAAAACAAAATGACAATTTTGAGATGGCTTATTCTTCTAAAAGGACTCTATGTCTGTAGGACCGGTGGGTAATATTTGACATTTCTGTTGTTATATTTTTATAATCTTGATTTTTTTTAATCCTTGTACTACCTTTTCTTCTGGGTCTCGTCTTGAGTTGAAATGAGCCATTATGAGATCCACTGCCAAACTCACAGCTTTTAACATACCTTTAGAAATACAGAGAGAAATGTGAGAGATAGGTGTGAAGTAGAGATTTCAATTCATAAAAACATATTTTATTTATCAACAGTGTCCTGATCTCTCAACATTCAACCTGAAAATCTGTAAAGGAATTTAGGATAAGCCTAAATATTTGGACAATGCAAATTATTTTAAAATGCTGTACTTGTAGGCAATTTCTGTCAATTGTGACATCAGAAGACCCCTAAAGGACAAGAACATCTGTAAATAAATATACATGAAACCTACTATAAAAGGAACATACAGTAGTACACATATTTGTGCTTATATAGAAACACACACACAAACACGCCGAGTGTGTTAGCCAATCTAAGGCAGTGAGAGTTAAAAGTAGGTCACATTTTCCCCTTCAGGGAAGCAGAGGCAATGCTGCAGAGATCCACTCTGTATCTTTCTGTAACAGAAAGAATTTTTGCCTTCATTGACATACTGAAAAAGAATTGGGCTTTCCTGAAGTATTTTCTGCATTTGGAATTTCTGTGGTAAAAGCTGCTGTGCAAATTTTCATAGTCACAAAGATCTCCATACAAATCATAGTCATATTGCTATGCAAAAACAGAACATATTACTAATTTATAATAACGGTAGTCATGTAAAAATGCAGGGAAAATGAGGGCGTTTAGTCATAAAAATCTATGCAGATTCTGATTATTCATCATCTCACTTCTCTTGTGCAGAAGATCAATTGAAAGTAGATCTGAAGGGGCTTCTGGGGAGAGGCAGAACTCTTCAGGGGGTCTGTCAGTCATGGAGAATGAGTCACCATGTTGATGTTCCCTCATAACACCTGCAGAGTTTAAAAAATAAAATAGACTTAAATGCAAAACTACCACCAGATTCACAACAATTTTTTTTCACCATCTTGTATATCATTGGTGTACAGTGGTGTTCTGAAATGAGGAGGAAAAGTCCTCACATTTTTCAAGTTTTGTTTTTTATTTAAATGTGTTGCATTCATTTATTGCATAAACCAAACATAGCCAATCATAACCAGTCATATCCAATCATATCCTGTTGGAGGCATTGCCTCCTCTTGACTCTCTCCAATTTATTCTCAATTACCCCCCACCAAACCCATGGCACACTTTAGGGGGTCTGTTTAATCTCAGTGGGTTCAAGGAAGGCAAGAGAGACGTGGAGTAATATGTGAATACGATACGTAACATCAGTAAACTAAATCAATGGAAACCTTTACATGATTCATTAAAACTTACAAGGTGACCTCCTTGACCTAAAGATGTGTTGGCCATTGGTGTTATGTTCTTCATTAGTGCAGACCTGTGATGAAGCTTCAAAAGGCCAAAAAGATTTTCGTCCAGTGCCTGGTAGGGAAATGAGGGAGCTGATAGAGGTCAAGGAGGTGACTGAGGTAATGGCAGGGGAGGAGTTTTGAAGTAAAGGGAAGGATGCATCCAGAGAACCTGTAGTCTCCTCTTTAGGAACCTGCTCGAGTGGACAATTCTTAGAAGCATGTTTTCCATACCAAGCATGTTTTTGGCTTAACTCCGTTTGAATTGAGCAGGCCTTTGGACTTCCATCTGTTTGCTCTGTGCTTTGAGGGCTTCTTGGTCTCATATTTGAACTCATATGTGAATTTCTGTCCTGGTGAATGAGCCCCAACAGTGTGCAGGGTTGGGTACACTGGGAGTGGGGCAAAATAGGACTTGGTGAGCAGGAGGAACAAGTGTCTGAACTAGTTGCTGCCTCCAGGTGGATGTTAGAAGAACTTCTGAGAGGTGAAGGTTGCTTGTGATGTGGATATGCCTTGCTTTTGCAAGTAGCTTTGGAAGGCCCAGGCTTGCTGTACTTGTAGCTGATGTACTGATTAAGAAGAGAACCAAGAGCTTTGGTCTGTTGTTTTCCTGAGGGTGCTTGAAGCACAAAAGGCTGGATAGGGAGAAAGGTGGGCCTTTGTGCTTTTGTGTATCGCACAAATTCTGGGGATGAAGCACATGCACCTGTAGGCACAAGAAACAGACTATAAAAGCAAGAACTAAATGCAAAATATTAGGGTTTTTCTAGGTTTCTTACCTTCTGGATTGGATTGACTACTACTTTCAGCACTCTGGATCCTTGCTGCCATTTCTGAATCATCCTGTTTCTGAATGAAGTGTGAGCCTGATGGATCCTCTGTGCTTTTTTTCATGGGTGATTCTCCATTACCCTTCTTACATCGGGCAATTTCTGCAAAAGAGGTGGCGTGTTGCCTAGATGGAGGTGAAGACAAATTTGTGTCTAAATGGCTGGGACAACTGTTTTGTAGGGCTCCCAGTTTTGATAAAGTAGAGCATTTCTGGCTGCCAATCCAGCTCTGAGACTGAGGAGTCTTGATATAATGACAACTATCATGTTCTTCTAAAGCAGATTGATGGGTTTTTATGTGTGCCATTCTCTCTTTTGTTCCTTTAGATCGGTCCTTGTCAGCTCGTCTAGTATTCTTCACTTCAATGTTCCCATCACTCTGGAAAAATTGTAAAGTTAAAAATTGTAACAAAATTTGCCCTGAATCTTAGCTTTACTATACAGTGAATCCAGAAAGTATTCACACCGCTTCACTTCGTTCTACATTTTGTTATGTTACAGCCTTATTCAAAAATTGATTAAATTAATTATTTTCCTCCAAATTCTACAAACAGTACCCCATAATGACAACATGAAAACAGTTTGTTTGAAAACTTTCCAAATGTATTAAAAATAAAAAACGAAAAAATCACATGTACATAAGCATTCACAGCCTTTTTCATGACACTTAAAATTTAGCTCAGGTGCATCATGTTTTCACTGATCATCCTTGAGATGTTTCTACAACTTGATTGGAGTTCACCTGTGGTAAATTTACTTGATCAGACATGATTTGGAAAGGCACACACCTGTCTATATATGGTCCCACAGTTAACACTGCATATCAAAGCACAAACCAAGCCATGACTTCCAAGGGATTGTCTCCGAGACAGGATAGTATCAGAAAAAATTCTGCAGCATTAAAGGTCCCAATGAACACAATGGCCTCCATCACCTGTAAATAGAAGTTTGGAACCACTAGGACTCTTCCTAGAGCTAGCTGCCCTGCAAGGGCCTTAGTAAGGGGGGTGATCAAGAACCTGATGGTCACTCTGAAAGAGCTCCAGCATTTCTCAACCATCTCTGCAGCACTACACCAATCAGGCTTGTATGGCCAGATAGAAGACACTCCTCAGTAAAAAGCGCATGACAGCCTGCCTGGAGTTTGCCAAAAGGCACCTGAAGGACTCTCAGACCAAGAGAAACCAAGTTCTCTGGTCTGAAGAAACAAAGATTAAACTTTTTGGCCTGAATGCCAAGCGTTATGCCTGGAGGAAACCAGGCACCGCTCACGACCTGGCCAATACAGTGAAGCATGGTGATGGCAGCATCATGCTGTGGGGATGTTTTTCAGTGGCAGGAATTGAAAGACTAGTCAGGATTGAGGAAAAGATGAATGCAGCAATGTACAGACACATCCTTGATGAAAACCGGCTCCAGAGCACTCTGGACCTCAGACTGGGGCAACTGTTTAACAGGACAGCAACCCTAAGCACACAGCCTTTCAACTTTCAGCAGGACAGCAACCCTAAGCACACAGCCAAGATAACAAAGGAGTAGCTACGAGACAACTCTGTAAATGTCCTTGAGTGGCCCAGTCAGAGGCCAGACTTGAACCCGATTGAACATCTCTGAAGAGGTCTGTGCACCGGAGCTTGAGAGATACATACTCTTGTAGCATCATACTCAAAAAGACTTGAGGCTGTAATTGGTGCCAAAGGTGCTTTGATTTTTTTTCTTCTGTTTTTTATTGTTAATATATTTGCAGAGATTTCAAATGAGCTTCTTTCACATCATCATTATGGGGTATTTGGTTTGTAGAATTTTGAGAATAAGGCCATAACATAACAAAATGTGGAAAAAGTTAAGCACTGTGAATACTTTCTGGATACACTGTATGTATGGTATGGTAGTGGTATAAATACCTTGTGTTCACTTTGGCCAACCTTTGGCTTCTCTCTTTCCTCTTCCTCCGAATGTCCGAATAGGAAATATTCAGAAGGTGGAGAACAGCTACCTTGGCTTTGAGTCTCAGAGAAACTGGTCAAGGAGGACCAAGGTGGGCTGGGTGAAGACTGAGATGATAGGTCACATGTCACCAGTTTATAGTAATTCTGGGTGGAACCTGCTAACCGTGTCTGACTCTGCATACACATAGTGAGGTCAGAAATTTCTATTGATGGGAATCCATCACAGTTGAATGGGTAGATGTTGCAGTTTGGATCAAAGCTGTGAGATGACCAGCTTGGGAAATGGTTTGAACTTTCCTGCAACACTATGCCAGTGCCAGAAACGGGACTATCCAGATTTAGTGGAGTTGCAGGAACTGCATTGTTGGTTTTGTGATAGATGGCACTGAAGTTAACTAGTACTCCATCTGAGCTGTTACAGGATGAGTCGGTGATATATTCTGTTTGGTTTTGAGTAATAGATTCAATAAGGTTTTCACTTGGAGCCCAGCTGTTATCAGGTTCCTCAAGATTATGCTTGCTGAAGTCTTCCTCATCACCCCAATCCCCATCACAGTCCATTAATACAGGGGTTCCTCTGCTATCCCTGCGATCCCCGCAACCTGTATCAAACTCAATCTTCTGTTCTTTGATTTCTTTGACTTGGCTGAAGGCATTCACTTGAGTCACATTTCCTTGTAGTTGGAGGGATGACCCCTCATGGTACTTGTGTAAGTTGTCTCCATCCGAGTCCTCATCCGAGTCATCCTCATTCACTTCTGATTCAGGTATGAAGAGGTTTTGCCATTTTGGAGTTGGTCTCCGATGCAATGGCTCTTTTTTTACTTGAGGACTGGTTGATGGAGAGTTCTCTGACCAAATGCAAAGCGTTGGGGACGAATTGCATCCTCTAGAATTTTCAGTTCCCTTTTTGTCCTCTGCTTCTGTCGAACTTGACTTGCTTTTGTAGCTCAGACTGCCGTAGTCAAGTGCTTCCCTTGGCAGATCTCCTCTCTCAGGCAGGGATATACTGTGGGTTAAATTCAAAGCGCGAGGCTGTCTGGATGTCTGTACAGAATTATACAGATGCCACCCAACAGACTGGCCATGGATGTGGCACACGATCAGAGTTTCTCCTGACTTTGGGGAGACGTCCATTTTCTAAATGCCAGCACATCAAAGCATCAGTCCTTGCATGGCAGGCTGATTAAGTGACATAAACAGAGTGAATGCAAAACTCATATGTCTGCATTTCATATCACTGCTTTCAAGCCAGAATCTAAAGGAGAAAATAGGCATTCAGTTGATTATCTATAATAATGCTTTCATATAAATCATGACTCAATACTTTACCAATATTAAAGTCCAATGTTCCAAAATCTTAAGATCTTCACTCACACAAATTAAGATATTTTTGATGACCCTGATGACTTTCTGACCCTCATAGACAGCAACTACCACGTTCTAGGCCCAGAAACATAGTACGGACATTGTTAAAATAGTCTGACTAAAACAATAATGACTATTTAACAATTCTTCTCTTTTGGGTCAGTCTCTGTTGCCATTCACGAGAGTACCATGACGCATGCGAAGGTCTTACAGATTTGGAACGACATGAGGATGAGTATTTAATGACAAAATTATCCCTTTAAATTCTTTTAACTACAACTACCTTTCACTACAAACCAATAAATCAGTTGCAATTACAATGTTAACCAGATACAATATTAACCAGATATTACAATAGATTAACTCAAACCTTAAAAAATATAACTTTCTAGACACAAAAGCAAAAACATGTTTGTTTTGTCTCTCTGTGTAGTTTCTTTTGAATTCAATTGTTCTTATACTGAGATGAATATACAGTCAAACCAAGATTTATTCAGACACCATCAACATTTCTCACATTATCACATTTTATTCGCTATAGTTTAGAAAATGGTAATAAAATATGACAAGAACTGATAATGTCAGATAACTTTGAGAAAAATGTATATAATAAATTACAATCAATCAAAAATTGTTAGTACTGTTTGTATGACAATATTTACACAACTATCAATATTTTTTCATCAATTACCAAGCAATGCTTACTTTTTTTTCAGTCTGTGGTGTAAAGGTCACATTAGCAATCTAATCTAATCTATTTACACGAGAACAGCATATACTTCTCATTTTGTAATTAAAAATCATCACTGACTAACCCTCAAAAACGATTTGAAACAGTGTTGTTTAACTTTTATGAGCCATTTTTCCAAATGAGCAAGTTAGAATGTCCCAAAAATAAAGT
This sequence comes from Garra rufa, assembly GCF_049309525.1. Taxonomy (NCBI): domain Eukaryota; kingdom Metazoa; phylum Chordata; class Actinopteri; order Cypriniformes; family Cyprinidae; genus Garra; species Garra rufa. The sequence goes on from NC_133383.1 coordinate 35,170,231, forward strand.
TCATAGAAAGAAGTGTCATATTTTGCTAACTTCTGACGATACACTTGTCCAAAACGACAGCTAAAAGTTAAACAAACATATATTGAACATTTTATTATCCTGTGTTCAGGCTGTTAACATGGGCAACGGCATCAACTCACCCAGCCGTAAAGCTCCATCAATCCGAGAGCCAGCACATAGTCACTCTCATTCTGTCTGCACAGTAACTGGAGCAAACACACCGCATGATCACAACCTAATGCTCCACATCCACTCAGCATAGGCTAAGCACCGGAAAATAAAAAATGAAAAGATAGAAAATGGGTAGCGTCCCTCTTGTAGTTCCTCTTTAGTCACACTTCTTTCTGCTCTGGACTCCTCACAGCTCATCTGTTCCTCACACCTTCCCTCCTCCCCCAGTACAGTGGTTTCTGAGCCCCACAGTCCTATAGCAACAGCATCACAGACCCTACTGAGCATGCTCAGTGGTTTGTTGTTGAGGGATCATATTTGAGGGGATGGCAGATTTGCCTCTGCTCTCAGCATGGGGGGGATTGAACACTGACTCATACTAAAAAGAAGACTTGGAACAGAAAATTGAGATAATGGGAAACTAATGTTTTGAAATTAAGCAGATCTCTGACATGGGCGATAGCCTATTTTTAGAAACGCTTACAAGGATAGTTCACCTTCATGCCGTTTCAAACCTGCATGACTTTTCCTTCTGTTGGAACTCAAAAGGAGATGTTTTGAAGACTATGCTGGTTGCTCTTTTCCATGCAATTGCAATGGGAACTAGTTTACAAGCCACAAACTGGACATATTATAAAAGTGGTCCATACAAATAAGGCGCTGTATTCCAAATCTTGTAAAGAACTTCTTAAAGGATAACTATTGCCAAAATGCAACCTGGGCTTTTTTTTTTTTACTGTAAACAAGACAAACTTGTATCTAAAAGCATAATTACGACAAACGAGCCGTTTTTGAGATTGACCGTGATTTTGTTTTGTGGTCAATGGCCGGTGAATGGGAATACTAGGGGCATAAATTTGAGTGCATCAAAATCAATATTTTTACAACACTAAGAAGGCTCGACACACTATGAAACTTTGTTCGAAGTATCGCCTGGGTCTCTACACATGAACTCGAGCATTGAGAACATTGTTCGTGTACACAGAGTTTACTAAAAAGGAAGTTTTTGAACAACTCACTTACACTGTTTGGGTTTCCGCTCGCAGCCAGTCAAGAGGTGTCGATCTCCGAATGCGAATGAATGGACTCCATAGGAAGAAATATTAGGCTTATATGAAGCTCTTTTTACAACTAGAAGGTTAATATTGTTTTTCACTTGTGACAAAACAACAAATTAGCCGTGCATTTATATGGAAATATGCTTTAGGAGCTATCCATCCTCGCATTCGGAGATCGACACTTCTTGACTGGCAAGACGGCCGCGAGCGGAAACTCAAACAGTGAAAGTGAGTTGTTCAAAACCTTTCTTTTTAGTAAACTCTGTGTACACAAACAATGTTCTCAATGCTCGAGTTCATGTGTAGAGACCCAGGCAAAGTTTCATAGTGTGTCGAGTCTTCTTAGTGTTGTAAAAATATCGATTTTGATGCGCTCAATGTTATGCCCCTAGTATTCCCGTTCACCGGCCATTGACCACAAAACTAAATCACGGTCAATCAAAAAATGGCTTGTTTGTCGTAATTATGCTTTTAGATATAAGTTTGTCTCGTTTACATTAAATGATTGATTCAGCTAAAATATTACAAGAAACTGTTCAGCATTTTATATACTATGTATCTTTTATCCCATTCAGTTTAAAGTGTAAAGAGGTAGGTTTGTTTCCCACAATAATCAACTGTTTTTGGTTGTCCTCATCCCACCCAATGTCACTCTAATAACAAGTTGACAGACTCTTGCCTTTGATGACGCATGGCTATGGATAATCTCACAAACATCTGCTGTAGGCACTGCTGGGAAAGGTGGCCAAATCCCTTCGCTTGACTGACTGACTTTGTCTCTCAGTTCAACAACGCATTAGGGAACATCTTATAATTTGTATCCAGCATACACATGGTAAACAACAACAAACTCATCAGATTATATATTAAAAAGCTCACTGGCTTTACTGGTAATCTACTGACCTAAATCAGTAAAACTAGAAGATGCCTCAAAAACATTTGTATGCCATTATTTATAAACAGTATTTTTATAGGGACATTGGACAATTACTTTTACATAGTGTTTATATTTAAATGTATACACAACCAGGCTACAATGATACAAATCCATTCACTCCTTTTTTTTTTTTAAATCCCCCAAAACCCTATACAGTCTCAATTATGAAGCCTTTTTGATTGTCTGAGCAGTATGACGTTATGTAACTCAAGTTCCACCCATGACTGCTTATGGACTGTCCCATATTAGCATATTTCAGCCCTGGTTTCAGTCGGTTGTACGCTGTCCGCCATTTTCTCCACACTCGAGCAGCTGTGTCTCACAACATGACAACAATGTTTCATTAGCAGTGCAGGTGTTTTGTAGTTGGATGTAAAAGTGTACGTAAGAGTTCTCCCGAAATCAGAGCCACTGAGGACGCAGTGGATTAGTTCTGTTTTTAATAGAACGCGCCACACAATACACATAAAACAGAAGAGAGGGGTGAACAAGAGACATGCACCAAAATGGCTCACTGTCAATAGAGCTGTTTTTGGCAAGGTAAAAAGGGTGATGTTTTACACAACCACTGAGGAATTTTAACCAAAGTGTTTTAGACATTTCACGAAGACCCTGAAAAATCATATCAACTGGGAATCCGATTTCCGCTATAACCCATTTGCTAGAAAGTAGGTTACAAAGTGTACAGTAAATACAGTTGTTTGCATGTAATGCTTTGAAAAGGTTGATAAGTATACATCATTCAGAGCTTCATTAGGACAGACGGTCTGTCAGTCAAACCTCCTGTACATTTTCATCAAGCTCATCCAGTGCACTCAAGCAGAAAACAATAACAAACTGAAACACTCCGTCATTCCGTCCTAATTATTCCAGGGGAAGTCTTGTCATTTTGTTTTCATATGGGCATGAAGACAACATGATGATAATCAGAGAACTTGGCTGGAAGTATATTTGTAGTTGGGGACATGTTTTGTGGTATGGTTAGGTTTAAGGGTAGGGGTAGAGTCACAGATTAACAGTATAAAAATTAAAGGATTAGTTCACTTCCAGAACAAAAATTTCCTGAGTATTCACGCACCCCCATGTAATCCAATATGTTTATGTCTTTCTTTCCTCAGTCGAAAAGAAATTAAGGTTTTTGAGGAAAACATTCCCAGATTGGATTTTCCAACGCAATTACGTAATGCGTGAGGTCGAGCTAGTAAAGACAAGCACTTGTGGTTAAAAAGTATATTAATTGTAATTTTCTTTTCGCTAGACAAGACACTTATTCTTCAGCTGGGATTGTGTAGAGCCCTTTGAAGCTAAACTGAAACTGCAATTTGGACCTTCAAACTGTTGATCCCCATTGAAGTCCACTATATGGAGAATGTTTTCCTTAAAAATCTTTAATTTCTTTTCGACTGTTAGATGAGTAAATTATCAGGAAATTTTTATCCTGAAAGTGAACTAATTTTTTTGTCTGATTCTTGATATAATTAGACAAATGCAATAAAAACGCAAAAAAGATTTTAGTAGTAGGAAGTGTATTGTATTAATAACTAATCAAGGCAAATTTGCATCTTTGTACAAAACATGATAAAGCAGAATGTCAAATCAAAGCATTGTGGTAACCATTTAAAATATTCATTGATAAAAAAAAACATCAAACAAAGAAACATACAAAACATCTATGAAACTGTCTTATACAATTAAAAGCACATCAAATCTGCATGAAGCTCTTCTTCAATAATCTCTATGTCTTTTTTATGTGTACAGACTAACGGATAAACATTTTAATGTTCTAAAATTAAAAATAAAATACATATTTATTTTGCCCCCTGGTCTAATACACGAGGAACCGTATGGGTGATTTGTTTTCCTGTGTGCGTAGGTGTTGTTATTACAACATTATAAAACCTGAGAAATTTTATAACATGATTTTCAGCCACTAATCACAGCTTCTCACTGATCCGAAGCTTCACAGCTTCACCTTACAATCTCACTTACTCGTATGTGAAATATTTTAAGCCCCTCCAAGAATATCTCTCCATTATTATATAAATATTCCCAATGCCGAAGGTGAAATCAAGCTTGATGGTAAGTCATCACAAGTGAATATACAACAGAATAAGAACCTTTAGGGACTCTGAATCTCTTCGTAGATGGTTCGATAAGTCTGAGGTGTGCTGTCAGCCACCGGTGAGTCAGTATGGGGAAAAATAGTTGGTCTGGTCTTAACAGGAATACGCAGGAAACGTCCAGAGGTGACAAGGTCTCCATAACCCCGAGCATGAGAGAAGGCATAACCAGATCGTCGCGTACTGATTCGTCGTCGAGGGAATTTGCGGGGAGGCGGAGGAGGCATAGCTTTGGCCTCTCTGACCTTATGCCGCACCTGTAGAACAGAAGAATGAGAAGAAAATATAGCTGCAAGTAGCAATTACCAGGGTTCATGCACATAAGGCCTTTATGGCGCCACCTGTGGTCCGATCTCCATAAAACTTTGCATGCCCATTAAGTGTCATCTAACACAAAGTTTCGTTAAGTTTTGAATTTTTGTTTAGGTTTTATAGGCTTTTTGGTATATTTGGCCATGCCCTTTTCTAAATGACCCGCTATAGCCAACCAAAAATCTAAAGAGTCCAGAGAACTGCGCTGCAGTGGTTTGATTAAGATTGAGCGAAAAACCTGGGACTAGTTTGCAAAAATAGGTTTTGGACATAATTCAAAGTTGCTGAAAAAACGGGACCTCCTGGACCCAAAATTTCAGGGGGTTATTTTGTGCATTTTGACTCTAGGATTCCAAAATTTAATTTTGACTCTACGACAAATGGTTTAGGAGTTTCACATTTTGGCTTGCCGTGGCACCCCTGTGAACCGATTGGTGGCTTTGCATCCGAGTAGTGAGCAATACTACTTCCACTGACCAAGTTTCAGCTCTCTAGGCCTTATGGTTTGGTCTGCTCGATCAGTTTTAGAGAAAAAGAAGAATAATTATAATAAAAACATTCTAACAATTACAATAGGGTTTTAGCACTACGTGCTTAAACCCCTAAACAAACAGTATACTAAAAGGAAAGAATATCATTAGTATTGTGAAAACAGAAAGAAAAAATAATCATAAGGCTCAAATTGTAGTCAATTGTAGTCTGTGAATGACTCCTGCTCATGAGGTTGTGACACCACTGATTGTGGATTCCAGAAATAACCTTGACATTACGTCTCAGCGTGATGCTGTGCTGCAGCCGTGCCACTGCATCCCACAGCTCTGACTCATTCGACACATGCGTTCTACTCATAAAGGGAGGAAGATCTCACATTGTCATCCTGTCGAGAACTGGCGTATTGCCTGAGAGAGTTTGAATGCAGTTTGGGAGCAGAACTACTAGTAAACATGTAGGACAAGGAGCCTGGGATGCCAGGCAAACTCCATCATACGATATGGAAAAACAAAAAACTATGAGACCTCATATATTGTAGTGTTGCAGTCAAGACCAGCTCATTCGAGTCTGAGTCCAGACCGAGACCAATTGAGGGTTGTGTCAAAGTCAAGAGTCCAAATGAGTCCAGGACAAGACCAAGATCTATGTAAATATGATATATTGCATTCTGAATCAACTGGGGTGACAACAAAACTAGAACCCACCTTGTCGTTGATAGTGGGCTTCAGTTGGATGAAGAGGAACCGTTTTGCCACCACAGGCAATATGCACAATATGGTGGTCAGGAAGATGGTCAGCCACACATTCGGTTGGTTCAGGGAGTTTCTTGCCGTGCCTGAAAAAGATTGAGTCATTTGGAGCAGCTTAAAACACATAAACAGCGGGATGAGCAGATGTGGTTGGGATGGAGGGACACTCACCAATGAAAGGAAAAGAGGACGTGAAGATCAAGTACATGCCATTGCTGTACATAGTAAAGGTGACGGCAAAATACACTGACAAACTGCCCCACAGGAAGAACTGGTTCACTGCTGTCCAATAGTATGTCTCCAAACCCAGCTTAAACACACATAAACATATGGTTTGTATGCGTTATTATTCAGATGTTTCAGGGTAATTTTTATTGTGTTATTTAGCAAGGATGCATTAAGTTGATTAAAAGTGACAATTATAATGTTACAAACGATTTCTATTTAAAATAAATGCTGTTCTTTGAACTCTCTATTCATTAAAGTATCACGGTTGGGTTCCACAAAAACATAAAATGGCGCGACTTTTTTAACATCCATCATAATAAGGAAAACATTTTTTTTTTTAGACATTTTAGAATGATTTCTGAATCATGTGACACTGAACACTGGAGTAATGATGTTTTGATAATTCACCTTAACAGGGATAAATTACATTTGAAAACATCTTAAAATAGAAAACAGTTCATTTAAGTTGTAATAACATTTCACAGTTTGAACGCAGTTTGAAATGCAGCCTTGGTGAGCAGTAGTATGGAAGCCAATTTCCGCAACTCAAAAAAAAAAGGTAATTTCAACTTTTTTTTTTTTATCTTGAAGTTCTGACTTTTTCTCTTAGAATTTTGAGATATAAACTCGCAATTGCAAGAAAAGAACTCGAGATTTAAACTTTATTATGACTTTATAACATGCAACTGTGAGTCATTAACTCAGAATTTGGAAATTATAAGTCAAAATTGTGAGTTTGTATGACAATTCTGAGAAAAAAGAAGATTAGAAAGAAAAAAGAATTAAATTATTATCACAATTCTGACATTTATTTCTCGCAACTTATAATTTATATCTCAGTTCTGAGAAAAAGTCAGAATTGCAAGTTTATGTGATGCAATTCTGAGAAAAAAAGTCAAAATTGCAAGTTTATATCTCACAGTTCTAAAAAAATGTCAGAATTGTAAGTTCGTATGATGCAGTTAGGAGGGAAAAAACAAAGTCTGTATCACAATTCAGAAAACAATCACAATGATTTTATATATCACAATTCTGACTATTTCTTGCAGTTGGGAATTTATATCTCACAGTAATAAGAAAAAAGTCAGATATATGAGTTTGTACGACACAATTCAGAGAGTCAGTTTGTATCACAAAATTCTGACTTTATTTCTTGCAATTGTGAATTTATATCTCACAGATATGAGAAAAAAAGAATTGTGAATTTGTATCAAAAAATTCTGAGTATTACTCGCAATTGCTAGTTTATATCACAAAATTCTGACTATTTCTTGCAATTTCTAGTTTATATCTCACAACTCCAAAAAAAATACAATTGCTAATTTGTATCATGCAATTCTGAGAAAAAAAATCTGAATTGCGAGATGTAAACTATCATTTGTGGAAATATATGCAATTACTTTTTTATTTATTATTCAGTGGGAGAAACGGGCTTCCTTAATAGAGATTTCTTTCAAGGACATTACAAAAAATCTTATTGACCCTCATTTTGAACAGTGGAGTATACAGTACAGAGGCCTCAAAATATTTGGACTCATTCAAAAAATGTATGATTATCTTTGTATTGATAAAAAAATTTTTCAAGAATTTTCTTAGTTTTTCAAGCAAAAAGTTCAATAATTTTGGAATTACTATTCAGTATGTGTCCAATATTTTCTTTGATTATGTGTCTAATGTGAATTGACATTACCAATGCATAGCTAAAATGCAAAGTATAAAGATTAACTTTTTTTTTTTACTATTCAATGTAAATATGGCAATCCTCAATAACTGTTGTGCATTTTGTGTGTATGTACTGTTAAATGAGAATTTACCTGCACACTGACGGCAATGAGCAGACAGGTTTGCGCTATCAGGGCGAAGGATTGATAATCCGCGATGGTTTTGCCATCATCTCTTACAGTGTCACACATGGCTGCCCAAGGGACGAAGAAGAGGACAAGTGAGCTGTAGCAGCTGTGCAGCAGGATCCTCGCAAAGGCCATCTTACTGAAATACTGGTTCAGCTGACCCGGGGCGTACAGCTGGGGGTACTGGAAACTCCAGCGGTCATTTACGTCCTGCAAAAGCAAACGTTCATGAAAGAATTTAGTTTCATGATGCTGAATACAGCATGCTAATCCAGGGGTGTGGTATATTGATATATGACATACTTGATCAAAGAGACTGAGGGCAAGAACAGGTAAAGCTGTATACATCAGGTTGTAGAGCGTAATGAACCACTCATCATACACAGTCTATGGAGAGAGCAGAAAACACAAAAATTAGGAACAAATTAGCAAATGTAATTTGTAAAATGTATGCGTTTCACTTACACTGTATTGTATACAGTTTGCAGAATCTGCAAAATGTTAATAATTTTACCAGAATGAGTTGGATCATACAAAATGCATGTTATTTTTTATTTAGTACTGACCTGAATAACATATTTTACATAAAAGATGTTTACATATAGACCACAGGAGAAAAAATAGTTGAATTTATAAAAATGTCCCCGTTCAAAAGTTTACATACACTTGATTCTTAACACTGTGATATTGCCTCAATGATCTACAGCTGTAGTTTTATGTTTAGTGATAGTTGATCATGAGTCCCTTGTTTGTCCCGAACGGTTAAACTGCCTGCTATTCTTCAGAAAAATCCTTTCTGGTCCCACAGATTTTTTTGGTTTTTCAGCATTTTTGTGTATTTGAACCCTTTCCAACAATGACTGTATGAATTTGAGATCCATCTTTTCACACTGAGGACAACTGAGGGACTCATATGCAACTATTACAGAAGGTTCAAACACTCACTGATGCTTCAGAAGGAAAAATGATGAATTAAGACCCAGGGGTGTAAACTTTTGAACAGAATGAAGATTTGTACATTTTTTTATTTTGTCTAAATATCATATTTTTTTAGTTTTATTACTGCAGCCCTTCAGAAACTACAGAAGATACTTACATGTTTCCCAGAAGACAAATATGTTAAATTTACCCTGATTTTCAAATTCAATAAATTTTCACCCCTGGCTCTTAATGCATCTTTTTTTCTGTAGCATCAGTGAGTGTTTGAACCTTCTGTAAAAGTTGCATATGAGTCCCTGAGTTGTCCTCAGTGTGAAAAGATGCATCTCAAAATAATACAGTCATTGTTGGAAAGGGTTCAAATACACAAAAATGCTGAAAAACCAAAGAATTTGTGGGACCTGAAGGATTTTTCTGAAGAACAGCTGGCAGTTTAACTGTTCAGGACAAACAAGGGACTCATGAACAACTATCACTAAACAAAAAACACAGCTGTGGATCATTAAGGTAACAACAAAGTATTAAGAATCAAATGTATGTAAACTTTTAAGCAGGGTAATTTTAAGTTTAGCTTTTATTTTTTGTGTGGATCATAGGTAAACAGCTTTTATGTGTAATATCTTATTCAGGTCAGTACTAAATAAAAACTAGCATACATTTTGTATGATCCCTCTTATTTTGGTAAAATAATGAACATTTTGCAGATTTTGCAACATGTATGTAAACTTTTGATCTCAACTGTATAACTTCATGATATCAAAACTAGTACACATAATTGCTCAATATTCATTTAAAAAAGGAAATAATGATACACACAGTGTGTATTTCAGTACATTTCAAATATCATCTTATTAACTAGGCTGCTCTATTACAAAACTGTAAACCAAAATTATGTGATAAGATTTTAAACATCTCACCTGTGCAGAGAAGCCACAGAAGAATCCGTACCAGAAGTGGACGAAGGTGAAGGTGAAGTTCTTGTAAAAAAAGTAGCGCAGAAACTTACACATGCGCAGATAGGACCAGCGGCCGTGTACCAACAGGAGGCGCTGGAGGTAACGGAACTGGGCAAAAGAGAAATCACTGGAGAGAACCGCCTGCATGCCCTCCTGCCCACTGATGCCAACACCGATATGTGCAGCTATAAAGGTCATGAGCAGTTGAAGGATTGGATATGTTTAAACAGACAAACATTTTAGCACACTAGTCTTAAAGGGACAGTTCACCCAAAAATGAAAATTATATCATTGTTTACTCACCCTCATGTTGCTCCAAATCCATAAGACCTTTGTTCATCTTAGGAAGACAAGTTAAGCATTTTTTCATGAAATCCGAGAGTTTTCTGACCCTGCATAGATAGCAACACAACTGACACATTCAAGGCCCAGAAAGGTAGTATATCATTAAAATAGTTCATGTGACATCAGTGGTTCAACTAAATTTTAAGAAGCTACAAGAACGCATCTTTTTTAACTTTGTCCCTACTACCTTTCTGGGTTTTGAATGTGGTAGTTGCTAGTCTATGCAGGGTCAGAAAGCTCTCAGATTTCATCAAAAATATCTAAATTTGTCTTCTGAAGACGAAAAAAGGTCTTACAGGTAATTAATAATTAGGTACAGTAATTAATGACATTTTTTTTTTTTTTTGGGTGAACCATCCCTTTAAGTTAATATAATGCTTACATTGTGAAATTTACAGTTTGAAACTTGACTTGTTGTTTCTTTTAAGTGTATATAATCTTACTCATGCCATCTCTCTTTGTGAGAAGCACTCACTTTTGATCATGCTGACGTCATTGGCTCCATCTCCAATAGCTAAAGTCACAGCTTTCTTGTGCTTCTTGACAAGTTCCACCACTTGAGCTTTCTGGAGAGGGGTGACCCTGCAACAGATGACCGTTTGGCACATGCATGCAGTCCTCAAAAGCTCCAACTGCATGTCCTTCTGCAGAGCAAATGCCTGAGCACAGAATATTGGGAGATCCATGGATTAAAAACATTTTTTTTACTAATCAACTGCGTATTATTGACAATAATGTCAGATTTCTCCTACCAGACTGTGGCCGTTAATTACCAGTCCGTACTCCCCATCGACCTTCTCATCTTCCACCACCTGAGATTTTTTACCCATGAGTCTGCTCTTCACAATGGGTGGCTCATCCCCAGATTGTGGTGACATCTTTTTCCTGGCATTGCTAAACATAGAGTATGGGTCTCTTAATTTCAAACATAGTCTATTTGAAATGGTTTGTGAGATGGAGAGGCAGATGAAACTCACACAAGCTCCTCTCGTACTTCTTCTGCCGTGTTGGCGGCCACTATGAAGATCTCTTTCATTTCCTCTCGCAGCATATTACAAGAATAACCAATGTTCTCAGCCGTCTCTGAGGGTTATTGTAAAGGTGTGCATGAACAATACTGAAAACATCAAGTAGACTAGCACCAAGCCAGCAGGTTGCCATTTTTGAGAAGGTTTAGCAGTCATTAAAAGCTCAATTTGTGGCAGCTTACCCTGTTTATCTCCAGTCAAAACCCAGATTTTGATGTCAGCTTTGGCGAGCTGCTCAATGGTCTGAGGCACACCGTCTTGAAGCTTATCCTCAACTGCAGAAGCACCAAGGAGCTGAATGCACACATAAACAAACTTTGCATAAGAAGTGATACTCAAAAATAAAAGAATTCCCATTGACTTGGGTTAAAGGAGAAGCAAACTCTCTCGGTTTGTTTCTGTATTATGGTGATTTTACCATTAAATCTTTCTCGATCTCTTCATAAATTGCGTCCAGTTTGGCTTCACGGTCCTCCAGCGCGGTGCTGGCCTCGTGATGGCGTTCTTTCCATTCCTCAAACTCGTCTTCATCTAAGTCTTTATAAGCCAAAGCCAATGTCCTCAGACCCTCTCCAGCATATTCCTGGGATTGTGTTAGTCAGACATGAGTTACTAACACAGACACTCACATAATCTCAAAATGGAATCACAAATGTAACCCACATTAAGATGTTCTGTGGTGACCTCCATGAGTTTGGAGGTTGATGGATGCAGCCTCTCGTAGATGATTGTGTCTGCTCCCTTACAGTACAGTGTCAGATTGCCCTTTGGATTACGAACTGAAGAAGCACACAGTTACTTAAAGACATAGCATTGTTGTATTTCTGAATGTTTCCCTGCTTATTTCAGAACGGTAACAGCTTATGGTCTCACCAATAACAGACATCCTCTTGCGGACGTTGTTGAAGTCCAGCACTGCCAGAAGCTCGTAGGTGGTGGGCACTCCCATTTCCACCAGAGAGATGGTTTCTGGGGTACGAGCACGAAATACAAAGCCGAAATTCCTTGCGGCAGTGACCAGAGCCCCCTCGTCTGGAGACTGAGCCTGGTAAAATAACTGTCCTGTGGAGAAACAAAAATACAAATGTACAAAAAATATATACTGAAAAAAAAAACAAATATGAGGCTGATTTCTAAAAATGAGTAGTTGTATTGTGGATAAGAAATGAATAATACAGTTTAGTTAGCAGAATCTCCAAAATGTTAATCATTTTACTAAAATAATTATAGTTTTTATTTAGTACTGACCTGAATAAAATATTTCACATAAAGGATGTTTACCTATAGTCTACAAGAGAAAATAATAGTTGTTCAAAAGTTTACATTCACTTGATTCATAATACTGTGTTGTTGCCTGAATGATCCACAGCTGTTTTTTTCTTTTTGTGATAGTTGTTAATGAGTCCCTTGTTTGTCCTGAACAGTTAAACTGCCTGGTTTTCTTCATAAAAATCCTTCAGATCCCAATAATTCTTTGATTTTGCAGCATTTTTGTGTTTTTGAACCCTTTCCAACAATGACTGTATGATTTTCAGATCCATCTTTTCACACTGAGGACAACTGAGGGACTCTTATGCAACTATTACAGAAGGTTCAAACACGCACTGATGGTACAGAAGGAGGAACAACGCATTAAGAGCCGGGTGTGTAACCTTTTGAATGGAATGAGGATGTGTACATTTTTCTTATTTTGCCTAAATATCATACTTTTTTCATTTATGTACTGCCCTTCAGAAGCTACAGAAGATACTTACATGTTTCCCAGAAGACAAAATAAGTTAAATTTACTCCTCTCTTTAAATTCAAAAAGTGAGTCCCTCAGTTGTCCTCAGTGTGAAAAGATGGATTTTAAAATCATACAGTCATTGTTGGAAAGGGTTCAAGCACACAAAAATGCGGAAAACCGAAAGAATCTGTAGGACCTGAAGGACAGGAGGCAGTTTGACTGTTCAGGACAAACAAGGAACTCATGAACAACTATCATTCAGATAACAACACAGTAGAATCAAGTGTATGTAAAATTTTGAATGCAGTCGTTTTTATAAATTCAACAATTATTTTCTCATGTTGACTACATGTTTTTTTATGTGAAATTTCTCATTCAGGTCTGTACTAAATAAAACAGCATGCATTATGTATGATCCCTCTTATTTTGGTAAAATAATTACGATTAGGTGTACGTAAACTTTTGATTTCAACTGTATACATATACATATTGTATACACATACTTATTGAGCAGCAAATCAGCATATTAGAATTTCTGATGGATCATGTGGCACTGAAGACTGAATATTCAATGGAATAAATTACATTCTAAATAATATTAAAACAGAAAACAGTTATTTTAAATTGCAATAGTATTTCACATTATGAATGTATTTTTGATTAAATAAATGAATAAATCAACTTTTGATCAGTGGTGGATGTCAAAACACATCATTCCGATATCTAGTGCAGAATGATTTGGTCGAATCGGTGTAATCTGTGTATAAATATGTTGGGAATCCATTGTGAATTACTAATAGTGTTGTAGAGCATGCACTAGATGGCACTCACCTTCTGTTTTCTCCTCAGGCATGACAGTGTGGCAGAGCGCCAGCAGACGGAAGAACTCCTGCACCTCTGGAGAGCCCGACTTTACAGCTTCCACCAGCTTGGGGTCATAGAAGCAAAACTTTGGGTCGGCAAGAGAATTCCAGGAAAAATCGACCTTCTCTGTCTTCTATAAATGAGGAAAAAGATACAAAGAGTAAGGAAATGTTGTTGTCTTTTTGTTTGTTTTAAATAGGGGGACTAGAATCTTTAGAAAAAATTTACTTACAATAATTTTAAAATACTACATTTGGAAAAAAAAACATCAACAACACAAAAAGTTACAATTCAAAATGTTAAACTACTCTGAGAGAAAATATGTTTTTGTGTAAGAGTTTTTTTTTTTTTTTTTTTTTTTTTGTGACAACCTTTCTGTGAGACACCAAGTCTGAATTTCCTATAGCTTTTAAGTTATGAATTGTCAATGTTTTGGTCACTAACCTCAGTGACTTCAACTCTCTGTCCAGCAAAGTCCACAACCTCACCTGGGGACCATAAAAACTGTTAGATTCTACCTTTTAGTTGAAATTGTTGAATATATGACAACTCTTTGAGCTCTTACCATATGATTTTGCATTGATGGAGCACCTGTTGAAGGTCATGATGTTCTGGGTTAAAGTTCCAGTCTTATCAGAGAAGATATATTTGATTTGACCCAGCTCTTCATTGAGAGTGGTCGTCCTGGCCTGGGCTGGTGTGTTACTCTTGACGTGGTACATTTTACGGTCCCAGTCAATGAAATAACTGTTCCCCAGACGAAGGATCTCAACACTATTGAAAGAGCAAAAAAACATTCAATAGCATTTTTTTCAAATTGTACACAATTTTCTTTCATTACAAATAATAATATAATTTGAAATATTTTGTAGCATTAGGTAATTCAAAATAATCATTTAGTAAAATCTCCTTTACATATCATTTCGAAGAATGTTGGTAAACAGTTTTGGTTCCCATTGACTTCTAATTTGTGTTCCAAAGACAAAGGAAGGTCTTACCGGTTTGAAACATAAGAATAAGTAATAAATAACAATTTTCATTTTTGGGTGAACTATTCCTTTAAATAATAGGGCTGCGTTTTGACAACAATTTCACAATTTGATTCGAAGTTGATTCGCAAGTTTGCGATTTGATTAGATTTAGATTATTCTGGATATACATCAGGTACAGTACATGGCAAATTATCTCAAGGAACAAAAATCTCTTAACTAATTCTGTAAAATATACATGACAGAACATGTTAGTTGGTACTACATTACTATAATATTAAAGGTTAAAATGAACTGATTTGTATACAAACACTCAATTAAGTTTTTTATAATAATAAAGTTATAATACTGACTTTACAATTACATAATTATAATTATACTCCAATGGTATTTTGTAATATAAATCATCATTTAAATGATGACTGTTATAAAAACTTGACTTATTTATTCAGAATAAATTAATTTACATTTTCATTTAAAGTTATATATTTAGCAAAACACTCCTCTCTAAAGTTCATTTTTCCAGCTGACTAACGAGTTATGGTTACAGAATATTTTTTCTGGAGGAAAATGTGACGTTACGTGACATTGTTTACAAGCTGTTATATTGACGTCTTTCCACAGTTGAAACACTGATTGAGCGATTAGACAGGACACAGATTTCAGTTCAGCTGTACTTTTTCTTTTAACATACCTTTGGATGTTCATTCATGTTTATTTTATTCTGTAACTGGTATTAAAGTGGAGGAGATGATCAGTTCACTGCCACTTCTATTGAATCTGTCACTCCACATTAAACAGTGCCCAAACTGTATTTATTGTTTGAATATTGCAATAAAAGGGACAGAATTTGAAACCTGAGACTATGTTTCACATCAAAAGTAACAAAGCACAAAGCTTATTGCTATTCATTGGATGGAAGGCGTGCTACAATGTTAAGTTCATTAAATGAAAACAGGCTAGACTAATCGATTCTTGAGATTTAAGAATTATATTGTTTCGTAAAAATCTGAAAGATTAAAATCGAAAAATCAATCTTTTTAACCAGTCCTACCAAATAAGTTATCATGATATCTGACCTGACGTAAAGAGAGATGGGAACGACAGTGTTGAGAATGATGACGTAAGACCAGAAGGTAAGAAATGCTGTTAGAGATGCATTCGCCCCATCAGCCCTGGGGAGAAAGGCAATGAAGGAATTCCCTTCCTGGTATTCCCAAATGGCATTCCCAATGGACAAGATGGTGCACATGAAGGCCAGAAAACCAAAAATCTAACAAGCAAATGAACAGGATGTCAGTTAAAACATACTTTATCACTCATAAACATAGACCAAACATTTTAACAAACATAATTCCATAAATCTACTCACAAACAATACTAGAACATTCATGAGACGATCAATGCTGGTTCTCTTGAAGATGGATTTGCCAGAGTTCTGCATAAGCTTTGTGTCAGGACCTAATTGGATTTGGACAGAGCTTTTAAATATATATTTAACCTAAATGTAAACTTCATATGCCCGATTACGCACCTCCAAACACCACCAGGCCGAAGCACCACTCTGTGTTTCTGAGGGTACATCCTCTGAGCAGAATCCTCTCATTATCCAGAGCAAACGTCTCTCCTCTCACCGTCAGAGTTCCTGTGAACTTATCCAGACGGTTGTTTGGAGGCTCACAGCGCACCTCACCTGGGATATAAAATATTGATAATGTATTTAATATGCAGGCATGCTTTTGTACAATTTACTCTTAGTAATGCCCTGGAAACCTGGTATTGTGTAGATTCTTAGCAGATACATTATGTGCATCTGTCCCTCACCATTAAACGCTGCTAGTTTCTGGATGTCATTGCCCAGGTCTCCTGTGATTGTCAGAGCCTGTTTCACTTTCAGGTTAGTCTCCCTGTGACAGACAGGGAAAGAGAGATAGACAATGGCTTTGGTACACAATAAAAAACAGATGAACAGGTTCATGTTTACATCCACATGTTCAGTATACTTACCCGTCCAGCTCAGCTGTCTCAATGTAGATGAGGTTGAGAGGTTCACTGCTAGAGAGCAACAACAGATCAGCCTAGAGCAGAGGGGGAAAATAGAGATAAGATCGTTTCTAAGTTATAATGACTTCCTGTAAAATAACAAGAATAATCCAGTTAATTATTTATTATTAGTATTATTAGTATTATATTTGAGAGTAGAGTTCTAGAAATGTTTTTTTTATTATTATTTATATATTGTATTTACAAATATGTTGCTTCTATTTTTATATTTTCAGGTTTAATTTTAATTTAGTCATTTATATTCGTTTTTTAAAAATCCTATGCAGTTTTTATTTCCGTTTAGCAATTTTAGTCATTCAACCACGCAAGGGAATGTGTCCCGCCTTCTAAATGAAAGAGCCAATCGCTGATCATCGCAAGTCATTGCGTCACTTCAGCTGCCGTTGCAAATATGGCCGCCGAGTGAACAGACTTTCCTTGGAAGGGACTTTGATTCAACTTAAAGCAACTGTATGTATTTTTGTGACTTTAGAGCCCCCTACAGTAAAGTGAGTGAATTAATTCAATGTAAATCTGCCGTAAAGCAATCTGCCCTTTTCGCGGAATTTCCCCTTGGCTTTACCAAACGTAAAATTTAACAGAACAGACTTTTGGTAAGTTTGGTGAGCACAACTAAACGCTCACTGATGCTCCAGAAGGAAAAACCATGCATCAAGAGCAGGGATAATCTGGGTAAATTTAACTTATTTTGTCTTCTGGGAAACATGTAACTACCTTCTGTAGCCTCTGTAGGGCTAAATGAAAAATTATGATATTTAGGCAAAACAGGACAAATGTAAGTTACACATCTCCATTCTGTTCAAAAGTTTTTACCCCCCCCCCCCCCCCCCCCCAGCTCTTAATGCTTGGTTTTTCCTTCTGAAGCATCAGTAAGCGTTTAAACCTTCTGTAATAGTTGTATGAGTCCCTGAGTTGTCCTCAGTGTGAAAAAATGGATCTCAAACTCATAGAGTTATTGTTGGAAAGGGTTCAAATACTCAAAAATGCTGTAAAACTAAAAAAAAAAAAAAAAAAAAATTGTGGGACATAAAGGATTTTTCTGAAGAACAGCAGGCAGTTTAACTGTTCAGAACAAACAAGGGTCTCATGGACAACAACTATCAACTAACAAAAAAACAAACAAACATGTGGATCATTCAGGAAACAACACAGTATTAAGAATCAAGGGGGTGTAAACTTTTGAACAGGGTCATTTTTATCAATTCAACTATTATTTTCTCTTGTGGACTATATGTAAACATAAATGATGTGAAATATCCCTGGTGAAAAAAACAGCTAAAACCAGCCTAGGCTGGTTGGCTGGTTTTAGCTGGTCATAGCTGGAAGGCAGGCTGGTTTTAGAGGGGTTTTGTCCACTTTTCCAGCCTGGCCAGGCTGGTCAGGCTGGTCTTAGCTGGTCAGGCTGGGAAACCACCAGCTAAAACCAGCCTGACCAGCCTGGGAGACCAGCTAAGACCAGCCAACCAGCCTAGGCTGGTATTAGCTGTTTTTTTCACCAGGGATCTTATTCAGGTCAGTACTAAATAAACAATAACATGCATTTTGTATGATTCCTCTTATTTTGGTAAAATATTTAACATTTTATAGATTATGAAAGGGCATTTATGTCATTTTATTTCAGCTTTATTTAAATTAGCAAAAAATGTTATCAATACTTTAGGTTTTAGTTAACCATAACTATTCTGGCAGACAATTGTGGCAAAACTTACTGTGACAAACTCATTGTTTTCCAGCTTGACAATGTCACCCACTTGAACATTCATCCATTTTTCACTCTTCAACCTGTTTGAGATCATGACTTTTTATTTATCACAAATTCAAAAAATTTGGGAAAAGCATTTGAAATCAAAAGAAAGATGAAAATAGCATTATACAGAGTTGGTCACTTACTCTCCATTAATGAGCACTTCTACTTTTCTGTTGTTCACATGTTTGTCATTCTTGTGTCTGGTCTGTGTTGTAGGATGGGAACACAAGGCAACAGAGAAACCATATGAATGGACAGTCAAACATGATATTGTCCATATTGGACATAGACAGGAAGTGGACTCACAATGTCGTCAGAGAGATCTTTGGCTAGAGTTATAGACAGCACCAGCAGCAGCGGAACTACAGTAGTGAACCATGACAGTGACGAGATCTGAGGAATCAGCTGTGCAACACAAAACAAGGTGAAGCCTGTTAGAATTCACTTCTTATGTGCTTTTGTAATTTCAGAGCAACATTTTAAGATACTATAATAATGTGATAATCTAATTAATATGGATTTAACCTGTAAGATGAGAAGAAAGACGAAGTAGGCATTGGCTAGTCTCTGAAACTGCTCAAACAGATTGAGAGGGAGGAAGGTGAAGACGTTGTACTTGGAGGTCTTGATAGAATTGTTCTGTAATGACAAAAAAAATGCTCACAATATGCTCCAAACATTTTTGAAAAAAAAAAAATATTGTTGTATTTTCCTACTCACAGCATAATTACATGCCAGGTTGAATTCCCTGTCATTAGCTCGCAAATGCCTCTCCTCTAAAGAAATAAAATACAAAAACACCAGATAAATAAACTCCACTAGATCAAAAACAGACTAGAAAGACTTCAAACTTCAAACTGTGTTCAATGTAGTTAGTTACAGTATGTTACCTTCTACTTTCTTTTTCTTTACGTTAATTCCACACGCAGACAGCAGGGAGCCCATGTTTCTCTGATCACATCATCACGCTGATAAAGAGAAACCAACCATGAAAACATATTTTAAAGCGGACAATGGATGCATATAAATGTGTCTTAGCAGTGCGTGGACACAACCACCCTATAGTGATAAAAATTCATTCACTCCCTTTTTTAAATATGTGGGGGGGGAAACGGATTTTTTTAAATTATTAATTATCAAGTCGTTTTGATTTTCTGAGCAGTATGACATCCTATTGCTCAGGCCCCACACACAACCACTGATGGACTGTCCCATATTAGCATATTTCCGCCAGTTGTACACTGTCCGCCATTTATCTTTGTGCTTAAGCAGCTGTAGCGACAACATTATCTCGTAAGCAATGCAGGTGTTTTGATTTTGAATGCAAAAGTGAACATACGAGTCTTAATTTTCTCCCAACGTGAGAGACCCTGAGGACGCAGTGGATTAGTTTTGTTTTTGATTGTAACACGCCACCAAACACACAAACCATAGAACAAAGGGGTGGGGTAAGCAGTAGCTTATTACCATTTAAAGAGACATGCATCAATACGGGTTGCTGTGAATAGAGTTGTTTTTGACAAGGTAAAAAGGGTGTTGTTTTACACAACCATTGAGGAATTTTAACCAAAGTATGTTGCAGACATTTCATGGAGACCCTGAAGAATCATAGCAACTTGTGGAAAATGGGCAACCGATGTCCCTTTTAAGAAGCAAAAATAAAATAAAATACAATAAATAAGTAAATAAATTTTTTTTTAAATCAACTGTGTATAAAAAAAAAATCTTTGATATAAAGAAAAAACTACAAAGCTTGCAACAAATAATTTTACAATTTTTAAAAATTCACAGAGACGCTACATATTACAAATAATTTTTTTATTAAATTCAAGTAATTGTCATTAATAGATGGCATATGGTGTGTTTTATACAGTACGATAAAATAAACCCTCATTTACAGTTAAGTTCAAAAGTTTGCATACACCTTGCAGAATCTGCAAAATGTTAATTATTTTACCAAAACAAGAGGGATCATACAAAATGCATATTATTTTTTATTTAGTAATGACCTTAATAGGATACTTCACATAAAAGATGTTTACATATAGTCCACAAGAGAAAATAATAGTTGAATTTAAAAAAACGACCCTGTTCACAAGTTTACATCCCCCTTGATTCTTAAACCCGTGTTGATACCTGAATGATCTACAGCTATTTTTTTGTTTAGTGATAAATATTCCTGAGTCCCTTGTTTGTGCTGAACAGTTAATCTGCCTGCTGTTCTTCAGAAAAAACCCTCAGGTCCCACAAATTCTTTGGTTTTTCAGCATTTTTGTGTATTTGAACCCTTTCCAACAATGTACAGTATGATTTTGAGTTCCATCTTTTACACTGAGGACAACTGAGGGTCTCAAATGCAACTATTACAGAATGTTCAAATGCTCACTGATGCTCCAGAAGGAAACAAACATGCATTAAGAGCTGGGAGTGTAAACTTTTGAACAGAGTGAAGATGTGTACATTTTTCTTATTTTGCCTAAAGTTCTTTTTTTGTCATTTAGTACTGCTCTTAAGTAGCTACAGAAGACACTTGCATGTTTTCCAGAAGACAAAATATTTTAAATTTACCCTGATCTTCATTCATGCTCCAGGTGGAGCATCAGTGAGCATTTGAACCTTCTGTAATAGTTGTATATGAGTGAAATATCTTATTCAGGTCAGTACTAAATTAAAAATAACATGCATTTTGTATGATCCCACTTATTTTGGTAAAACAATTAACATGTTGCAGATTCTGCAAGGTGTATGTAAACTTTTGACTTCAACTGGAGGTGGAGGCAGGTTGGAGCTAAACTCTGCAGAACAACGACCCTCCAGGACTGAGTTTGGACACCCTGAGCTATAGATTTTTTAAGGTGCATTAGTCTTACAGATCAATAACGGATGTTGTAGCCAGGTTATGTTACAAAACATTTAAATCACACAAACTGCAGGTTGGATAAAGTCTGATCATAATGCATTATAACATCTTTCTGTTAGTGTCTAACTGTAGTTAATAATAAACTGACAAATAGTTAAGTGGATTTTACAGCTCGTCTTATCAGCCTAGGCTAGGGTATTGATGAGAGGCGCATGTATTTTCACATATAGGACTTCTCCACATGCTTCCTGATTTTACAGATTATTTACTATACCTGAGAGCCATTTTTAGAAATGTTGGCCTTTGTTCATATAACAGAGACATTCAGCTTGACCTTAAGTTAAGATAATTATTGAAATTGGTGTTAGAGACCAGATGATTACATTTCTGAAAATAAAACTTAAAATTAATAAGTTATTTTGTATCTAAAATGTTACTTTCCCAATTAGAAGTGTTGTATATGGAATCTTATAATGCTGAACATTATACCGCACTCACATACCTTCATCTCGCTCTTTATCTAATCTAATATTATCATTATGCTCAAAAGTCAACACACTGCCAACGCCCATGTAAAGAACCACTATTAAGTATAAAAAAAATAATGAAACATTTAAAGTGAACATAAGTTTCCACACAACATAAATGTAACATAATAGCATCAATCCTTTCAAATATACATTTTCAGGGGAGTGTTAATTTCTAAATGCTATTATTATTATTATTATGAAACTATAAGCTGTGGGTTAGGCAAAACATTAACATTAATAATGATGATGTTTTATGCATTGCTGAAAATGATGAAAGATATTGCGGTGACTGTATACTTAATGATATGTTAATAAACACCAGAATTAAGATAAAATAATTTGCCTAATATTTTGAAATATAATAACCACCATGATACAATGATGCTATTGTACATGATGACTGTTGTAAGTTTAAAAAGACTGAAAAATACAATGACGAACTCAGTTACATACAGTATGAAATACTATTAAATATGAAATAATTCAATATACATTAAATAACATAAAATTGCATAAAACACATACTTAACAACAAAAACTATGTAATATGTTATGCTTTATAATTTCATGGTAAATTAACTTAAGTTTAACCAACAGGTTTTCAGTGTAGTAGTTTTTTTTAATATAGTATTTCTCTGTTCAACTTTGTTTTAAAGCTCTTGTGTGACTCGTCTGCCACATTGACTAGAAAAGTTCAATGACCATAACTAATGCTGGCAGTAAATGGCGGTCTAGTGACCGGTTTCCCTTCAACATGAGGAAAATACTCTCCCCTTTACTATCTATATTCAAGAGGCAATAAGGAAGATCACACACCCTTAAACACACTCCTTAAAACTATGACCGTCACCTTATGGCTTCGTATTTGACAAATCTACACTCCTTTCTTTCTATATGATACAGGTTATGTGCTCTTTGTCACATACTCAAATCAGAATGTTCTTCTTTAGTATTTTTTTTTTAACTAATCACTTTATCACAGGTGCAGGTGCCTCTAGCTGATGTCAATAAGTAACTCACTTTGTGAGTGTAAAACCTTCCTCTTTCAAAAGGCAAACATTAGAAGACTAACATGCCCCTTTATAAACTCACTCAACTTGTGTTAAATACAAAAAAGTGGTGAAGGTATCATACCTGAGTCACACGTCTGCCATCCAGGATCCCTCGAGAAATAGCAACGATTCAGACTAAACCACAACCCCATAAACATGCGTGGAAAAGGACATTCGGAACTTCACTACAGTTCCCATAATGCATCCGCAAACGAGGCCTCTTATTTAGAGTACAGGTGAAAGTTAAGGGTTTTCAGGGCTGGGTGGAGCCAGTGGCTGCAGTTGCGGCCTAAGGACAGGG
The DNA here is from genome assembly GCF_049309525.1 of Garra rufa. NCBI lineage: Eukaryota > Metazoa > Chordata > Actinopteri > Cypriniformes > Cyprinidae > Garra > Garra rufa. Next base: position 35,193,549 of record NC_133383.1, read on the forward strand.
TTAGTGATTGGACGACTGCGAACGCTTGAAGGAAACAGGGGGATTTTACAGTAGGCTGAAGCACGTTCAGGGACAGACTGAAAGCAAACAGTGGATGATCTTTGGACTCTGCTGGGGTGGAAGAAGGAAGCTGGTAAAACAGTTGGGTGAGGGAATGACGTGGGCTAATCGCTGGAAATTGGCTGAAATTTGGTATAAAGTAAAATCCTTCCAGTTTAAACCTTATGTAGTTTACACTCTTAAAAATAACCTTTTTTCATAGTGTGAAGGACCTTTCTCCCTTATAAAAACCCTTTGGATTGGAAACGTTCCATAGATGTTAAAGGTTCTCCATGAAATCATAAATACCACAAATAAAGCCTTTATTTTTAAAGGGAACCCAAGGTATTAAGACTTGTATGGCTTAATTTAACGTAAATGATGTCTCTTACTGAAATATGTAGTAGAAAACCCATAAAAGATTAATGCTATTTTAAAAATCCTCATCGTTTAATACATATTTTGGACTATGGGGCATGCCATTATGTCAATGGCGTAAAATGGTTGTACTTGGTGAGCTATTTTTGCTCAGAATAAGCAACTCGCAAAATAAAATACTGAAACAATGCCACATTGTGTGGCTTTTGGTTATAGTTTTCATTCAAAGGGAACCAAGAGAAGCGATTAGCAGCAAAGTCTTCACTGCTTTCCTAGCGATAAGAAGAGGAGAAAATAATGGGAAGATGCCCTAAAGACCTGTGTCTTTGTTCTCTCCACTTCAGCCCTGATGCCTTTGAGGCTTTTAGTAGACCACAGCCACTGAAAGAGCTTACAAACGGCAGAGACAAAAACTCTAGATGCCATCCTGACAGGATGTAAACATGTCGACTCTTGTCATGAAGCTGTAGCCACTGAAGGAGTTTCTCAGCGCAGATTTCACTTGATATCCAGGGGCATTTAGACTCCTTGTGGGGAAAATTAATGGTAAGCTCTTTCAGAAGCTGGTGTCTTCATATATATATTTTATTAAAAAAATAGCAACAGGTAGCGCCTGTAGCTCACAGAGTGCAAGCATTTTTTGTCATTAAAATAATAGTGCTCCTCATAGTCCAAAACATGTATAAAACTATGTGGATTTTTTAAATAACGTCTTTCATGAGTTTCTTATTACATATTTCGGTAAGAGACATCCTTTGCGTTATATTAAAATTTGGACAAAATTTGGACAAACATAATTTAATTACTCAAAAGATTGCTAGTTCATAGCTCAGCAGACAATTCCTCCATTGAATCTAATTCCTGTATAGGACAGATCTCTTCCCTATTGGCACAAGCCTTCAAAACACTACAAAAACAGGTCATGCTTATCGCATACTGTCAGAAGTAAGCTGCAAGAAAGGGCTGTTTTGATATCTCTTTTATTGATACAGATAACAGAGGGCAGAAATCAAAATGTCGCAAGTCAGATGAACATTCAAATATCCCACAAGAGCATGCGCTCAGTGTGTCGCGGCATGTGCACAGAACCACTAGGCCACAACGTTAACCTGTCTTTGTAGTGTGACACTAAAAGGAATAGTTCACCTAGAAATAATTTATATACTCACCTTAAAGGGATAGTTCACCCAAAAATGAAAATTTGATGTTTATCTGCTTACCCCCAATGCATCCAAGATGTAGGTTACTTTGTTTCCTCAGAAAAACACAAACGAAGATTTTTAACGAAAACCGGTGCAGTCTTCCAGCCTTATCATGGACGTTGATGGGCACCAAACCTTTAAAAGTAAACAAAAACATGCACAGACAAATCCAAATCACACCCTGTGGCTCGTGACGATACACTGATGTCTTAAGACACGAAACGATCGATTTTTGTGAGAAACTGAACAGTATTTATATCATTTTTTACCTTTGATACACAGCCACGTCCATCTGTAATGTGCACGAGTTTGGCATCAGTCACGTCACATGAGCACGCGCTCTGGCGTAGAATACGCAAACGCCGTAAGGGGAAATCAGTGAAAAGTCCCGGATGAGTTTGCGCAAACTAACGTAATCTTTTAGCTTTAAATCGGTTTAAACAATCAGGATACGCGCAAGTAATTACCATTTTGAATAGCCGCTATACCCACAATCTCTGTGCTCTGTGTAAACAATGAGTGTCGTATTCATGCGACAGATCGCTTCCGGCGTTTGCGTATTCTACGACAGAGCGCGTGCACATGTGACGTGACTGATGCCAAACTCTTGCACATTACAGATGGACGTGGCTGTGTATCAAAGGTAAAAAATGATATAAATAATGTTCAGTTTCTCACAAAAACCGATCGTTTCGTGTCTTAGGACATCAGTGTATCATCACGAGCCGCAGGGTGTGATTTGGATTTGTCTGGGCATGTTTTTGTTTACTTTTAAAGGGTTGGTGCCCATCCATGTCCATGATAAGGCTGGCAGACTGCACCGGTTTTCGTTAAAAATCTTCGTTTGTGTTTTTCTGAGGAAACAAAGTAACCTACATCTTGGATGCATTGGGGGTAAGCAGATAAACATCAAATTTTCATTTTTGGGTGAACTATCCCTTTAATTACATTTTTAACCTGTATGATCCATTGGGGACAAAAGAAGATAGTTAGGCAGAATGTTCAAACTGATGTTTTTCATATAATGCCAATATACAGTTGATTTGAAATGTTTACATGCACCTTGCAGAATCTGCTAAATGTTCATTATTTGACCAAAATAAGAGGGATCATACAAAATGCATTTTATTTTTGTAGTACTGACCTGAATAAGATATTTCACAAAAAAATATGTTTACATATAGTCCACAAGAGAAAATAATAGTCGACTTTATAAAAAATGACCCGGTTCAAAAGTTTACATACACTTGAGACTTCTTAATACTGTGTTATATAAAAAAAAAAAAATGTGTCCTCATTCTGTTCACAAGTTTACACCCCCAGCTCTTAATGCATTGTTTTTCTTTCTGAAGCATCAGTGAGTGTTTGAACCTTCTGTAATAGTTGCATATGAGTCAGTTGTCGTCAGTGTGAAAAGATGGATCTCAAAATCATACAGTTATTGTGGAAAAGGGTTTAAATACATAAAAATGCTGAAAAACAAAAGAATTTGTGGGACCAAAATGATTTTTTTTTTTTTTGAAGAACAGCGGGCAGTTTAACTGTTCAGCACAAACAAGGGACTACTATAACTAAACAAACAAAACACACACACAGCTGTGCATCATTCCGGTAACAACACAGTGTTAAGCATCAAGTGTATGTAAACTTTTGAACAGGGTCATTTTGATAAATTCGACTATTATTATTTTCTCCTGTGGACTACTGTATCTGTAAAGGTCTTTCATGTTTAATATCTTATTCAGGTCAGTACTAAAAAAAAATAACATTCATTTTGTATGATCCCTCTGATTTTGGTAAAATAATTAACATTTTGCAGATTCTGCAAGGTGCATGTAAACATTTGACTTCAACTGTAGATGCTTAAATCAGGACAAAAATCACTATAAAGCTCATACTAATAGTTTGTCATACGATGGGTCTGTGTGAAAAACCACACAGACAGACTTTGTCATTTGTCGTTAATTTTGTTATTCTAATTGTGCTTCCACATACTGAAATTTTGAGAGCTGAAGTGTATGACAATGTTTCTGTGAATAATGATGCTCTGACTGATGATTATTTTGGAGTAATCAGTCGATTATTCTGACGATTAATTGAGTAATTAGTTATTTTTTCCCCTTAATAATGCTTTAAATGGATTCTCGTCCGTGGAATTCACCACTTCTGGTACAAGTCAAAAGTTTTTGAAAAGTAAGATTTTTCATGTTTTTGAAGTTTTTATTTGTAATTTATTTGATCCAAAGTACAGCAAAAACAGTAAAATTTTGAAATATTATTACCATTTAAAATAGCTGTTTTAATATGCTATTTTAATATATTTTAAAATGTAATTTATTTTTATTAATGATGCTTAATTTTCAGCATCATTACTCCAGTCTTCAGAGTCGCATGATCCTTCCATCAGTCTAATATGCTGATTTAAAAAGCTTTTGTAACATTATACACTTTTTGGGGGAAAGAAATTAATACTTTTATTTAGCAAAGATGCTTTAAATGATGATAAATACATTTATAATGTTACAAAAGATTTCTATTTCAGATGAATGCTGTTCTTCTGAACATTCTACTCACCAAAGAAACCTGCTGTTTTCAACATAATAATAATGTTTTTTGAGCAGCAAATCAGAATATTAGGATGATTTTTGGAGGATCATGTGACAGTAATGATGCTAAAAATTCAGCTTTGAAGTATTGCTGTACTTTGGATCAAACTAAATGCAGGCTTAGTGAGCAGTGACATCTTTAAAAAACATTAACTGGCAAAATACACTACCAGTCAAAAGTTTTTTAATCAACACCAGCAAATCAAGGATTTTTTTATAATCAAGTACTCAAATTATAATAATCAACTCACACAAAAAAACATTAGTTTAAGATAATTTATGTATAAATTCATTTGTTAGAGTGCGCACAAACATTTTAATAACACACTTTTCCTTGTCAGTGACTGTGTACAATACCAATATAACTTCAAAATATGAGTAAACTCCTCAAGTCCCATACATGCCAGTATTGTCAATAGTGTTTCAAGAGTTTTTTTTTTTTTAAAGTGAGAACTTTCACAAGTTGGCACAAGGAATGTGTATATTACAAAGAGTGACAGTTCCCTCCTAAAATACACTCCAAACACTGCTGGCCTAAACAACGGTAACAGTATATAAAGTGACACAGAGATAGAAGTGAAAAATGTACAGAAATAAATAACAGGTTCAACAGTCACAATAATGATTGGCAATATCAACATACATTTTACATATTGGCAGTGTTTTGTGAAAAATACAATATTTTTACATTGGATTTTGGATTAACAAGGTGAGACTTTTTGCACAGGCAACAAATGTGGGGACAAATCTAGCATTACTGACTTTTTCCTCGTTATTTTTGCAGCTCGAGTCATTTCTGGAAAATCAAAGCACAACACAGGTACAAAATTCCTCAGATGAGCAATTAAAGAAAATCAGTCAAAATGAAGAAACAGTTACAAGACTTCACAGAAAAAAAGTTAAAATCATTTAAATAGAAAATATCAGAACAGATAAAATAAGGCCGCTTTGAAATCAAAAACAAAAACATCTACTTATAATATTTAATTGATCGGTTATCATAATTGAGCTTGATCTGATATTGGTTACCTTTCATATTTTCTCTCCCCTTTCTTTCCACTACATAAATATAAAGTATTGAAAAATATTATGACACCCTATTAAAGCATTCACACATTTAACCTCAATACTGTCCGAAGATGCTGCATTGTCTTTCCATGTGGGTAAATGTGACCTCGAAATTATTGCTGCCACCTACTGGTCACAGATGATGGCTGACGTACCGCTCGCTTTTGAAATGAATGGTGACCGTTAGAGGCAGAAGATCAGTTGGCTGAGGTGCAAACAGGTCATCCATTATCTGAGCAGTCACAAAGCCTGTAAGAAAGGCACACTTTCGGCTGACGAACGACTTGGAAATGGTGTGAAATATATATGACTCCCCACAAACTTTTTCTCCCCATGTTGTCCGTTCGGTTATTCTGATTCATTCATGCAACGAATCACTCCACAACACTAAGTGAATGAGATCTGGCCCCCTAGAACACAAACACTGTCTCATAACAATCAAAATCATTACATTTCAACTTGACACATTCACAGCATCAACAAAATAAGGCAACAAACATGGCAAAAGGGGTGTTTACGAAGAAAAAAAAAAGTGCATGAACGAATGTGGAATCTCTGTATTCTACAACAGACGCTACTAAAAGGTCAAGGGACCTCAAGTCAGGGATTGACACCATTTTTTTTTTCTTGCAAACATGTTTGTGAGAGATTATTTTTTGCAATAATGATTACATTTTTTAAACATTGAAAATTGAGGCATTTAATAATTAAATTTAATTAATTTTCTATTTTTAATTACTAAAATTATTTTCCTAGAAATTCATTTATATTATTTAATTTATATTAATTATTTTCATTATTATTTATATTTGAATTAATATTTTTTAATGGTAAAGGCATATATCATACAGTGATATATTTACATAGAATTATAGTACTTATTGTTCTGTCGACTTGCATATTAGATGGATATTTATTGACATTTGATTTTTTTTAACTCTTATTAAAAAAAACAAAATTGCAATTATTAGTAAAATTTAATTATGTTTAATATTTATTTAATTCTGGGTAAACGTTTTCAAGAAATTCACCCAAACACGTCTTTCTAAAAAATATCAAATGGACAACAAACTCCTGATTAGACAAAATTTTGGCACAATACAACCCAGTACTGTATGTCTATCCTTCACAGTCTTGTTTTATTCACGTCAAATAAAACATGGTGTCTACCCTGACTAGTCCTGTGCTAGTTTGTTAGTGGCTGGATGTGCGAATGTGTTCTTTATTTATGTGTTCATTGTGTTTATGTGGATGACTCCCTCTCATCCACTGCTGAACTAACAGTGTTCTGTATAAAACATGCCACATGGCCTCTCTTGTGCCGCTGAAAGCCCTTCTCTGTGGGTGTGAGTGGGCAGCAAACACATTGGTGTGGACACAGAAAGATGACAGTGTTGACGTCTGTCCAATACTTAAGAGTCTCAGATTGTCTGTCAGGGAACATCCTCACCTCCCCTCTTCGGCCGAGCGGGTCTCAGATTTGAGTTTTACAAACTCTTTGGCCACCTCGTCACCTGAGCGCTGGGAGAGGATGCGCATGACAGTGAGGCCTGTGTCATCGATGTGTATCTGTGGGCCCAGCGGACACCAGCAGGCACAGCTGGCTTTCGGCGCAACATCACGTAACTGTATGACAGCGATACCGACCACACGGTCCGCTCGGCCGAAGCAGTAGTCCTTCACACATACCTGTAGCTCATAACACTCCGGTCCATCTTCGTTCCCAAGAATACTGCACACAGAGAGAAAGAGAGAGTAAGTGTGATTCAGTAGTAGTCATTTTCTGATTGCTCTTTACAAATCTTGAATGAATATTCATATTCTCACTCATACAAATATATAAATAAATAAAATGAAAACACTGAAAACAAAAAAACAATAAATTTAATATCCAATACTGGCCAATAAATATTTAATGTTGACCGATGTTAAAGGTCCTATATTGTACACATTTCTGGAGGTTTATTTTAGTTGTTGATGTCCTTAAGAATATATATTTGTGGTATAAGTGCCAAAATCCATCTCAATACATTTTTACAGCTCCTTTTTTATGAGCTCTGTCAAGAACAGGTCGATTTTGGCCTAATTAATATTCATGAGCCTCTCTTCTGATTGGCCTGTTGTTTTCTGAGTGACGCACATCCAGACCAACCACAAGTAACTACGGTCATGTCTGCTGTAGCCTAGCCCAGAGTCTAGCCTGCTGTGGCTTAGTGATACTCAACAGGATATTTCACTATCAGCGCTGAAGCACAGATCGTTCATCAGGTTAGTTTCAGTTTAGTGAAATGTAAGCGTCGCATTACATCTCACATCCAAATGTCACATGTCTTTATGGGTTGTGTGTAAAGCACGCACAGATTCTGGAAAATCACTTTGTGAATGAACCAAATTAAACAATTCCGGAACAAATCATGGGACACATTATCCGTGTATTTTCCGGAATGGCTGAGTGAAAGAGGCTGAAGTTGACGTGCCACTGGTCTCTTATATTCATGTTGTTTGGAAACCTGTGCAATGATGTAGTTTCGACGTCTATAGACTGAACAGCATTTTCTCAACTTGTTTCCGTGTTGTTGTTGCTCAACAATGGCATGGACGCGATGTTGTCGTAGTTTCACAAAAGGAGGGTGGGACGGTGATTGGTGCTCGAGATGGTGACTGAAGGCGGTGACCGAGTAGATCAGACGTCACATTTTTACGGAAGTCACAGTGGCTCGTGAAAAGAAACAGCTACTTTAAGCAGGCTGTGTGCAGTTTACTGTGGATTGACTGTTTTGAAACTTATATGGTAGTTACACAGCCCCTAGACCTCAGTTATCATGAAAAAAAGCCAGGAAATTTCGATTTTGACAATATGGGACCTTTAAAACTAATCTATCCATTCGCCTACCTATCCATCTATCTACTCATCTACCATTCATCTACCTACCTATCCACCCATCCATATGCCATATATTTACCTCGTCTTTTTACCATTCAACTACCCACCTATATACACTATCTATACTATACGTACTATACTAACCATCCAACTAAAACCTTCCTATTTGTCCATCTATCCATCCATATACCTTATATCCACTCATCTATTTTCCATCCTACTACTAACTATACTATACTATACTATACTATACTAAACTCTACTAACCATCCAACTACCTATCCATCCATCTACCATCTATTCATCCATCTACAAACCTATCTTACCTATCCATCTATCTACCCATCCATATACCATATATCCACCCTTCTATTTACCATCCAACTACCTACCTATACATATATCTATACCAGCTAACCACCTACAATCCGTCCATCTACCCATCCATATACCATATATCCACCTGTCTATTTACCATCCAACTACCTGCCTATAATTACCTATGTACAAACCATACTAAACTAACCATCCAGCTAACTACCTACATATCTATCTATCTATCTATCTATCTATCTATCTATCTATCTATCTATCTATCTATCTATCTATCTATCTATCTATCTATCTATCTATCTATCTATCTATCTATCTATCTACCAACTTACTCATCCATCTACCAATCCATCTTCCTACCAATCCATATATCTTATATCCACTCGTCTATTTACCATCCAACTACCTACCTACAATACCTACTTATACATTAACTATACTATACTAACTATTCTAACCACCTACCTATCCATCCATCTACCCATCCATATACCATATATCTAACTGTCTATTTACCATCCAACTACCAGCCTATAACTACCCTTTAGGGCTGGACGATAAATCGAATGATATTGTGAGGTGCGTTTAGTCAATGAAGCCGGTACTTTGATTAGTAGTAAATCTCCATCACGTGCGTTCAGCTGGAGCGGCAATTAATACACAGAGACGTAAATCTCTGACAAGCTACGCCAAATCGCGCTCAAAATCGCATTCGATTCGCATTCGATTTTGAGCGCGATTTGGCGTAGCTTGTCAGAGATTTACGTCTTTGTGTATTAATTGCTGCACCAGCGGAACCTGAGCGGAACGCACGTGATGGAGATTTACTACTAATCAAAGTACCGGCTTCATTGACTAAACGCACCTCATAATATCGTTTGATTATCGTCCAGCCCTACTACCCTTGTACAAATTGTACTATACTAACTATACTAACCATCCAACTAACTACCTACGCATCATCTATCTACCCATTTATTCATCGATTTACCAATCCATTCCAACCTACCTATCCATCTATATACCTTATATCTGCTACTATATTTACCATCCATCTACCTACCTATACATTAACTATACTATGTTAACTATTCTAACCATCTAGCTAACCACCAACCTATCCATTCATCCATTTACACATCCATATATCTTATATCCACTTGTCTATTTACCATCAAACTACCTACCTACAACTACCTATTAATACATTATCTATACTGTACTAACTATTCTAACCATCCAGCTAACCACCTACCTATTCATCCATCTACCCATCCATATACCATATATCCACCTGTCTATTTACCATCAAACTACCTGCCTATAACTACCTTTGTACAAACTGTACTATACTAACTATACTAAACATCCAATTAACTACCTACCTATTCATCATCTATCTAACAATTTACTAATCCATCTACCTACCTATACATTATCTATACTGTACTAACTATTCTAACCATCCAGCTAACCACCTACCTATCCATCCATCTACCATATATCCACCTGTCTATTTACCATCCAACTACCTGCCTATAATCACCTATGTACAAACTGTACTAAACTAACTATACTAACCATCCAAGTAACTACCTACTTACCTATCTATCCATCATCTATCTACCAACTTACTCATCCATCTACCAATCCATCTTCCTACCAATCCATATATCTTATATCCACTCGTCTATTTACCATCCAACTACCTACCTACAATACCTACTTATACATTAACTATACTATACTAACTATTCTAACCACCTACCTATCCATCCATCTACCCATCCATATACCATATATCCAACTGTCTATTTACCATCCAGCTACCTGCCTATAACTACCTTTGTACAAACTGTACTATTCTAACTATACTAATCATCCAAGTAACTACCTACTTACCTATCTATCCATCATCTTTCTACCAATTTACTCATCCATCTACCAATCCATCTTCCTACCTATCCATATCTCTTATATACACTCGTCTATTTACCATCCAACTACCTACCTACTGTATACATTATCTATACTGTACTAACTATTCTAACCATCCAGCTAACCACCTACCTATCCATCATCTACCATATACCCACTTGTCTATTTACCATCCAACTACCTGCCTATAACTACCTATGTACAAACTGTACTATACTAACCATCCAACTATCTACCTACCCATCATCTATCTACCAATTTACTCATCCATCTACCAATCCATCTTCCTACCTATCCATCTATCTACCCATCCATCTACCATACATCCACCTGTCTATTTACCATCCAACTACCCGCCTATAACTACCCTTGTACAAACTGTACTATACTAACTATACTAACCATCCATCCAACTAAATACCTACCTATCCATCATCTATCTACCCATTTATTCATCGATCTACCTACCAATCCATCTACCCATCCATATACCTTATATATCCACTTGTCTATTTACCATCCAACTACCTACCTTTACATTAACTGTACTATACAAACTATTCTAACCATCTAGCTAACCACCTACCTATCCATCATCTACCTACCCATCTACCAATCCATCTTCCTGCCTATCCATCTATCTATCCTCTTAAACACGATGTGTTTAAACAAAAAACATTTTGTAGTCTCATTTGGTTCCTCACACATCATTGTTTAATGTACTGTTATTCATTAATCTCATTAGTTGTGAATGGACAGGTTTTGCACTCACAAATGGAAGGTCTCGTTGAATTTGGGCGCCCAGCTGTTGTTTTTCGATTTGGTGGTGAACTTGCGCTTTTTGTCGCTGAGATGAGGGCCGATCATGGTGACCTCCACAAATGGCCGGAACATCCCAGACGTCTGCCACTTCAGATCATTAGCAGCCACAACTAGAAACAAACAAAAAAAACGTAATTCAGCCATCAGAAAACCCATGTGGGGCAGATAAGGCTCCTTTAAACATGGTAAAAATGCTATTAGACTTACCTTTAACTGTAACTTTATGCTCTCCTGTGCCCGGGTGAGTGAAGAGGTCGATCTGTATGGATACTTCCCCTACTTGTTTATCAACTCCTGAGCCTACACACACACACACACACACACACACACGTGTTTGTATTTTGGGTTTATTTGTCCTCTAGTGTTTCTAGTCTCACAAAACCTGTCCTCATTTAGGGGACATTTGAGGGCCCCCATCATTTGTTAAAAAAAAAAAAAAAAAGATACAAATAAAACTGATTTATTTTTAATTGTAAAAATGTATCACGTTTTCTGTGTGAGGGTTAAGGTTAGGCTATAGTATTTATAACATATCTAGGAACATATCTGGAGAGGGGGGGGCTGTGATTATTTATAAAAAGGTATTGGGTCTCAGGGAGTCTGTGGTGACCTACCCCTGGACGGTTGTATTTTCTCACTAGGTGTTATCCTCATACCCTTCCCATTATGCACTTGAGCCAGAGACAGATGCAGAAAAGCAATGGAAGAGACAAAGTTCAAAAGCAAAGCGTTAAAAACAAGACGGAGAACAATAAGAACAACAGGAGAGAAACAAGGACAGTAGACACATTAAGCAGTAAAAGACAGATAAAGCTTGAGGATGAGATAAAGTTTCAGTACAAAAAGTACACAAATAAATCCACAGCTCAATACTGACACCTAGTGTATTGTTCTACAAACACTTCTCTAGGAGATCAAACAATATGTATTAAAGAAATTAGAATAGGAAATGAGAAAATATATGGAAAAATATTGATGTTAAGTCACTAGATGTTTGCGCGTTTACCTTGAGCATGCTGAGTAGTTACAAATGTCTTGATGAGCGTGTCGGTGGTCTGGGTATAGAGGGACAATGCGTGTCTCAGCGAGGACAGTTCAGGACTCTTCTCTAGGAAGGTCTTTTTCAAACCATTTCCTCCAGCATGGAAGTATTGCTGCAGAGGATAGCGAGTAATCAAATATTAAAACTACACACCAGGGCTTTTGAAACAACATGGACATTTATTGCTGCTTTTAAAGAAAATATAATTTATACCTTTATGGTGTCAAGGGCCACGTCCATGGCCGCACACTGCTTGGGTGTCAAGCTTTTAGCTTCACCAGACATGTGATCCTACAGAGCCAAATAACATTAAATGGTCATAAAATGACCTCTAACACAATTTTCACGAAGTCAGTGTGTTTAAACACTGGAGTATCTAAACCCTTAATAAATGATTGAATAGATCACTGTTTTGTAAATATAAGCATGGATGTGCTAATTTATTTGTATTTCTGACACCAGAAATTATTCAGAAAAAAAAAAAGAAAAGAAAAAAATTGTCAAGCACAGGATTTACTTAACTATTATATTGAGCGTACAATTTACTAAAAATGAGGGAACAGATTATGTTTGAGCGCATAATTTACTTAAAATGAGTTAACAAATTATTACACATTGAGTGTACAATTTACTTAAAACGAGGGAGCAAATTATTTGAATATATGGGAACAATTTTAAATGAGGAAACAAATTAGTAAATTCTGTGCATGATTTACTTTTTTTAACAACTAAAAAGGTAATTTAGTTTAAAAAATACATTAAAAAATTATTAAGAGAAAAAGTTTCAATTATGAGAAATAAGGTGGCAATTGTAAGATGTAAAGTCACATTGTTGCATATACAAATCACAATTACAAAAAAAAACTCATGATTAAAGGAAATGAAGTTGCAATTGTGAGATATAAAGATATACTGTGAATTACTTCAGATTAATTAGAAGTCATTAAATACAAGAAATAAAAACTGACAAATAACTGACCATTTTTGTTTTTACTTTTTTTAACACTGAAATAGTCTTCAATAAAACTCCAAATATTTTTGAATGAGCCATTTTTTAATTGGCAAGATGCAAGTTTTGAGTTCTGAAAATATCAGTTTTTCCATTACAATAAACTCATGGTTTTGTTTTTTTTGTAATGGGACTCAATTTTTCATGATCGGACTCCTTTTAACTGTGAAATGATCTGCAGTGCATCAATATCAGAGATTTACAAAAACAATTCTGGTCCGAGGTTTGATAGGATATTCTGTTTACACATCCAAGCACACACTTTTAAGCATGTGATAGTATGGAAACATGTAGATAGCATTTAAATTGAGGCTCTTCATTTGTATTCTCTTGCTGAGCTGGTTTAAAGAGATCATAGTCCGGAATAAACAAGCCTGGAGCAGTACCTTGAGTTTGGAGAGCTGACCCAGTTCTTTAGCGGCTGAAAAGATCATTCCCTGTCAGGAAGAGATAAAAGCGTTACAGCGTTAGAATGAAGGAAGAAATCTTTACATGTAAAACATGGGTTTTACAATGTTAACATATGAACATTAGAAGGTCATTACTTAAAAACACATTCAAGACTTGATGCATTTCTTTACAAAAAAGGTTCCAGGCAAAAGAACAACCACAGAGCCACTGGCTTTTACATTGAAGCCAAATCAAAAATTTTAGGGGCCAATTAATAAAATGCAAAGACAATTTAAGCAGTTTTATCTGGAAAAATGTGTTTAGGATCTCTAGTCATACAGGTCTTACAAAAGTGTCGTTGCCCTGAGGAAGGATGATGGTCTTCTCGAGACTGTTCATCACGATCCTCCACAGCTCCTTCAGCACTCTCTTCAGCACGGTTTTCTCACACACCGAGGCAAACAGCATCAGACTGCTCGCAAAAACACACAAATCAAGACAGGCTTCAGGCATACTCATAACAGTTTCTATACAGGTGAGGAGAGTTTTGCTCACTTTGCATCCAGGAAGTCCATCAGCGGCCGCAGCATGTTATCAGAGTCAGCCTCCACTTGGTTACGGGTGTTGGCGTTCACGGGACCCTTGATCTGGTACAGCAGACTGGCCATCTGACGCATACAGTCATCAATGCGGCTCTGGAAACTACAGAGAAAGATCAGAGTTCAGCATGAAGGAGGAACATGCTAGGCTGAAGTAAAATGGGTTGTGCAAAAGTGTTGAGATTTTAGAGGTAGAGATTTTAATCTTTACTCAACACAGAAATCTTAAAAGGTTAGTTCACTCAAAAATGAAAATTCAGTCATTAATTATTCACCCTCATGTCATTCCAAACCTGTGAGACCTTTGTTCATCTTCAAGATATTTTTGGTGAAATCCAAGAGCTTTCTGACCCTCCATAGACAACAACACAACTTTCAAAGCCCATAAAGGTAATTAAGGACATTGATCAAATAGTCAATGTGACATCAATGGTTCACCCAAAAATTAAAATAAGCCCATTTTTTACTCACCCTCCAGGCATTTAGATGTATATGACTTTCTTCTTTCGGGCGAATCCAATCAGAGTTATATTAAAAATTATCCTGGCACTTCCAAGCTTTAGAATGGCATAATCGGGTGTTTCTCTTCATCAGTCCATAAGTCTAATTTGTGACTTTTTTTTGCTTTGTTCTTTCCACAGCGCGTTTGCGTAGTGTCACTTCTAAACGACGCATATGCATGGACGAAGTCTGTGATAAAAGTGATTATTACATTTTAAATATCGATATTTTTCTTACAAAAATGCATTGATTCGCTACATGAGGCCTTTATTCTCCCCCTGGAGCCATGTGAGACACTTTTTATTATGGATGGATGCACTTTATTGGACTTGTTTAGGACCGATGAAGAGAAACACCCACCCATGCTGTTCTAAAGCTTGCTAATGCCAGGGTAATATATATAAATCCCATTGGATTTGTCTGAAAGACAGAAG
This sequence comes from Garra rufa, assembly GCF_049309525.1. Lineage (NCBI taxonomy): Eukaryota > Metazoa > Chordata > Actinopteri > Cypriniformes > Cyprinidae > Garra > Garra rufa. Next base: position 35,208,794 of record NC_133383.1, read on the forward strand.
TCATATACACCTAGGATGCCTGGAGGGTGAGTAAATAATGGGCTAATTTTTATTTTTGGCTGAACTAAGCCTTTAATTTCATGAAGCTACGAGAACTCTTTTTGCGCTTTATTCAACAATCTCATTTTCGGATTTCATCAAAAACATCTTAATTTTTGTTGTAAAGATGAACAAAGGTTTTCACGGGTTTGGAACGACATGAGGGTGAGTAATCAATGACAGAATTTTAATTTTTTGGGGTGAACTGGCTGATGTTTTAATTGTATAATCTGTACATTTTATGTGATTAACCCATTATGTATATGATGTATTAACACTGACGTGTTTCCAAAGGTGCTGCTCAGCTCATCCAAGACGTTGTTCAGCTTGACTTGGAGATCATTCAGGATGTCACTGGCCTCTGTGTCCAGCTACAGAATGACACACAAACACAGCACTGATTAGTTCAGCTTTTCACAGTTAGTATTTCAACAAATATCACCCGGTGCACAAACACCATCTTTATAACACCAATGTGATGGTATAACAGTTCAGAGGGGGTGAAAAATACCATGGTTTACAGTGATGGGGCAAAAGAGCCTGTAAAATTCATTCAATCCCACTGAAAGGAAGAGGAAAATGACAGAACTGGAATCCTCCACTGTGTAAGGGCTCTGTTTATGAGCTCTCAAACACACACATGTACATATAACCACACAGACTGCGTAACCCACCTGATTACGGCTGACCACCACCTTCAGAAAGAGCAAAGTAAAGGAACGTTTAACTTTTAGGCATTTTACCAATCATAACCCATAAAATTAACCACACTAATGAGAAGGATTGAGGGGAGGGAGGAGCTGTAGCTTTAGTTATTCTGCTATGCTCCAACCTGATCTGATGACGAAAAAGTACCTGTGGGAATGTGAAATATGTACCAATAAGTACATATCACTGCCATTTCCAACAGAAATGAACACTAGATGCACTTGTAATCATTTTGGTAGTACGCAGTTATAGTTCTATATGTTTCGCTTTCCAGATGTAACAAGTTTTTCCTCGGTTGCTCAGCTGACACAAAATTGGATTTAGGATTCAGAATCCTTGGGAACGAATCCAGTGAGATACACAATGAAAGAGCAAAAAGATGAGAAATTGAAAAACAAGCTACAACAGCATGATTGCAATTGCGTTTTTACGTCACATTCGGTTTAGGTGTAGTGCAGATGGTGTGTTATCTTAAAACGTCACAGAGCATTTGAGTTATAGCACCACTCAATGGACATTTCAAGTCAGAACTGTGGTGACTTACAAAACCAACATCACATAAAACGTGCCATATGTACGTTCATCTGTTCCAGGGGAAAAACAAACACTCTTTATCACCAATCAGTGGACATTTCACAATGAATACGTCACAAAACGTACATGGAGGTATTTCGCATCTTGCGTTTTCGTCATGAGATCAGGCTAGTATGCTAGAGAACACTAGTAGTATATAATATCTAAAAAGAAAAAGAAAAGTAGTGTGCACTGCAGAATACTGCTGCCTTCATGTTCAACCAATCATGAACAATAAAAGTTAACGAACAATCTCTCATTCTTTCAGTCAAAACAGATATTTATTTTTCTTGTATTCTGGACCAATAGGAAGGCTGAGATCGCAACCTGGATCTATTAAAAGGATTGATTGAACAGATATTAAATTTAAAAAAAAGAACACAAGAGTGAGAAACAAGTCTGAGTCTCACCTTTTGCTCCCTGTCTGCTTTCTCAGGCTTTTCACAGATATAAAGAAATGTTGTATAATTATGTACCAAGTGCAAATCAAGATGTGCAAATAAACTACATTTAGATTTAACTTCTGGGACAAATTAAACACTTTCTGACTCAAGGTACTCAATACACACCTTGTCCTCTGAGTTGTCCATCTATGGGAAGGGTTGAGGAAAAAAAAAATCTATCAAAATCAGTCTTTACATCTTAATCACTCATATAGAGGTACGGTAAAACAATTACTTTGCTGTATGCTGCCCTCCAAAGGCAAAGCGCAGTAACTACGCATTTGGTCAAAATTGAGTTAAGGCTTAAAATGGACTTTGTGACAACTGTTTTGTCTTGTGGCAAAGTCTTCTGGTTCAATTTTGTCCCAGAGAAACGAGAGTGTTTCAGATAAACAAGAGTGTCAACATGTTTGACAAGCTGGCGTAAAAACTTTAAAGGCATTTTTCTCAGTTTCAGTGTTGGCGTAGTTACTGCACTTTGCCTTTGGAGGGCAGTATGGGGGGGCGACACTGGGGTGATGGTTAAAAGAGTGAAATGTAAAAATATACATATTTTTTTAAACCATTTGTGTTTAACAAAGAAGCCTTTTATTCTCAGACACATTATTTAATCAAAAATACAGTAAAATAATAATATTGTGACGTAATATTACACTCCACTTTTTTTAGAAATAGGCTCATTCTCCAACTCCCCCGAGTTAATAAGTTGAGTTTTACCGTTTTGAAATCCATTCAGCTGTTCTCCTGTTCTGACCAATGACCAATGAGTTTCCATACTTGTCCTATTTAAAGCTTGACTCTTCTGTAGTTATATTGTGTACTAATACCGGCGGAAAATTTAAAGCTGCAATTTTCTAGGCCGATAAGATTAGGAACTACACTTCCATTCCGGCGTAATAATCAAGGAAGTTTGCTGCCGTAACATGGCCGAAGCAGGCGCAGTAATATCACGCAGCACATGTGATAACTAATTTCTGGGAACTAATTACAGGCACTGCGTGATATTACTGCGCCTTACATACTGATGTCTTTACTACCACTTTTGATTAATTTAATGCATCTTTGCTGAATAAAGGTATTATTTAAAAAAAAAAAAAACTAAAAGAAAAAAAATCTTAGTGACCCCAAACTTTTGAACAGTAGTGTGCACTACATAAAAGCTACTATACAGTACTGCTACTATACACCCGGCTGTTATTTATTTGCCCTATTTAGTCTGTACAATGAAGCTGCGGGTTGGAGATTTGTGGAGGGTATGATGTTTTTTCCCCCCTACTGAATGTAATTAATTTCTCTATAAAACAGAGACATAAGATGAAGGTCACAGTGAGCCGGTGTTAAAGGAACTGAGGCACGGATAGGAGTTCACACACAGTTCAGACACGGCTGATCACTGGGACAGTCGTGTGTCTGTGGGCTGTAATGGGGCACTTGGGAGAATGTTGGATTAAAAGGACAATAAAAGATGAAACACAGCCATGAATTCAGGATGGATGTGGATGATCCCAAAAACAAACCTCCTGTAACTCATCCTCCTCATCCTCACTCTCTTCCTGTTGAGGACAGAAGCCAGATCATACAGTCAGACTGAAGCGAATGTGGGCTACCATACAAATACGAGCCTGTTGTTATGTACCAGCTTCCTAAACAGTGTGCTATGGAGATATCTGGCCAACAGATGTCACTGTAGAGTAAACCTGAGATACATTTAAAGGAAAAGTTCACTTCCTGAATGACAATTTACTGATAATTTACTCACCCCCATGTCATCCAAGATGTTCATGTCTTTCTTTCTTCAGTCGAAAAGAAATAAAAGGTTTTTGAGGAGAACTCTACACGATCCCAGCCGAGGAGTAGAGTCTTATCTAGCGAAACAGATCATTATTTATTATTTATTTTTAAGAAAACGACCAATCGTTGCACTAAATTAGACCCTTATTCCTCAGCTGGGATTGTATAGAGCCCTTTGAAGCTGCATTAAAACTGCAATTTGGACCTTTATCCTGCTGATTCTCATTTAAGTCCATTATATGGAGAAAAATCCTGGAATATTTTCCTCAAAAATCTTAATTTCTTTTCGACTGAAGAAAGAAAGACATGAACATCTTGGATGACATGGGGCAAGTAAATTATCAGGAAATTTTCATTCTGGAAGTGTACTTCTATAATTCTGGTCCAATTCTGAGATTGATATCCTGAAACATGGATGTAAAGGTACAAGCTCCTTAAGTTTTCCAGTGTATAAAATAAAAAACCTGATGAGTGTTTGAGGAATATAATTGCATAAGATATTAAGACTTATCAGAAAAAATATATCAAAATATATGAAAAAATTAAATATGATATTATTTGTCTTCATGTTACTTCTCAAGTATACATTTATCAGGTTTTAATAATGTTTCTTTACTTTTTTTTTACTGGAAATCAAAATATTGTTATATTTTTATTATTTTGTAATTAAATTTGATAAATTCATGTTTTATTACTTTTCTTGTTTTAAGCACACATTTGACAAAGGTGACTGAGATATATATAATTAAACATTTTCCAATGGGTTAAAAAAACCTTTACATAAATTTTACATTTTCAATTCACTTGTTTTTACACCTTTTACATTTAACATTTTCCGCTTTCGATTAATTAATTTTAATAATATGCCATTTTAAAATGTTCTTGTTTTTAGGGTGTTTTTTTATGAATGCTGTAGGGATTTATTTATTTTACTGAAAACCAAGAAAAATGTATTTACAATTTTTTCCAGTGCATAAATTATGGAAGCCCGTTTTTAACCACAAAACAAACAAGTTTTTATAAACTCACAATTGTGAGGAATAAAAGTCAGAATTCTGAGATATAAAGTCTGATTTGTGGGATATTAACTCGCAGTTCTGAGAAAAACAGTTACAATTATGAGATATTAACTTGCAATTCTGAGAATAAAGTCACAATTGCGAGATATTAACTCGCAATTTTGAGGAAAAAAGTCACAATTTTGAGACATGAACTCACAATTCTAAGAAAAAAAGTCAACTGTGACAAACTTGCAGTTCTGAGAAAGTCAAATGTGAGATTGTTTCACAATTCTAAAAAAAAAACAGTTCGAGAAAAAGTCACAATTGAAAGATATAAACTTGCAATTCTGACAAATAAGTCACAATTTTGAGATATAAACTCGCAATTTTGAGTAAAAACTCACAATTGTGAGTTATAAACTCACAGTTTGAAAAAAGTAAATTGTGAGATTAACTTGCAATTCTGAGGGGAAAAAGTCACAGTTTTGAGATAGAAACTTGCATTTCTGAGAAAAAAGTCACAATTGTGAGATTAATTCACAATTCTAAAAAAAACCTCACAATTGTGAGTTGTAAACTTGCAGTTCGAGAAAATCACAATTGAAAGATATAAAAAAAATCACAGTTTTGCGATAGAAACTTGCAATTCTGAAAAAGTCAATTGCGAGATATAACCTTGCAATTTCGAGAAAAAAGTCACAATTCTGAGATAGAAACTTGCATTTCTGAGAAAAAAGTCACAATTCTGAGAGAAACTTGCATTTCTGAGAAAAAAGTCACAATTGTGAGATTAATTCACAATTCTAAAAAAACTCACAATTGTGAGTTGTAAACTTGCAGTTCGAGAAAATCACAATTGAAAGATATAAAAAAAAATCACAGTTTTGCGATAGAAACTTGCAATTCTGAAAAAGTCAATTGCGAGATATAACCTTGCAATTTCGAGAAAAAAGTCACAATTCTGAGAGAGAAACTTGCAATTCTGAAAAAGTCAATTTTGAGATATAACCTTGCAATTTCGAGAAAAAAGTCACAATTCTGAGATAGAAACTTGCATTTCTGAGAAAAAAGTCACAATTCTGAGAGAAACTTGCATTTCTGAGAAAAAAGTCACAATTGTGAGATTAATTCACAATTCTAAAAAAACTCACAATTGTGAGTTGTAAACTTGCAGTTCGAGAAAATCACAATTGAAAGATATAAAAAAAAATCACAGTTTTGCGATAGAAACTTGCAATTCTGAAAAAGTCAATTGCGAGATATAACCTTGCAATTTCGAGAAAAAAGTCACAATTCTGAGAGAGAAACTTGCATTTCTGAGAAAAAAGTCACAATTGTGAGATTAATTCACAATTCAAAAAAAAAACTCACAATTGTGAGTTGTAAACTTGCAGTTCGAGAAAATCACAATTGAAAGATATAAAAAAAAAATCACAGTTTTGCGATAGAAACTTGCAATTCTGAAAAAGTCAATTGCGAGATATAACCTTGCAATTTCGAGAAAAAAGTCACAATTCTGAGAGAGAAACTTGCATTTCTGAGAAAAAAGTCACAATTGTGAGATTAATTCACAATTCTAAAAAAAAACCTCACAATTGTGAGTTGTAAACTTGCAGTTCGAGAAAATCACAATTGAAAGATATAAAAAAAAATCACAGTTTTGCGATAGAAACTTGCAATTCTGAAAAAGTCAATTGCGAGATATAACCTTGCAATTTCGAGAAAAAAGTCACAATTCTGAGAGAGAAACTTGCATTTCTGAGAAAAAAGTCACAATTGTGAGATTAATTCACAATTCAAAAAAAAAAACTCACAATTGTGAGTTGTAAACTTGCAGTTCGAGAAAATCACAATTGAAAGATATAAAAAAAAAATCACAGTTTTGCGATAGAAACTTGCAATTCTGAAAAAGTCAATTGCGAGATATAACCTTGCAATTTCGAGAAAAAAGTCACAATTCTGAGAGAGAAACTTGCATTTCTGAGAAAAAAGTCACAATTGTGAGATTAATTCACAATTCTAAAAAAAAACTCACAATTGTGAGTTGTAAACTTGCAGTTCGAGAAAATCACAATTGAAAGATATAAAAAAATCAGTTTTGAGATAGAAACTTGCAATTCTGAAAAAGTCAATTTTGAGATATAACCTTGCAATTTCGAGAAAAAAGTCACAATTCTGAGAGAAACTTGCATTTCTGAGAAAAAAGTCACAATTGTGAGATTAATTCACAATTCTAAAAAAAACTCACAATTGTGAGTTGTAAACTTGCAGTTCGAGAAAATCACAATTGAAAGATATTAAAAAAATCACAGTTTTGCGATAGAAACTTGCAATTCTGAAAAAGTCAATTGCGAGATATAACCTTGCAATTTTGAGAAAAAAAGTCACAATTCTGAGATATTAACTTGCAATTTTGAGAAAAAAATTCACAATTGTGAGATATTTACAACCCCCCAAAAAAAACTCACAGTTGTGAGTTATAAACTCACAATTTTGAGAAAAAAAGTCACCATTTTGAGATTTAACTCGTAACTCTGAGAAAAAAAAAGTAATTGCAAGATACAGAGAGTCCGAAGTCATTGTCTCATGCACAGAAACGCACATAAGATTTCACTAATCCTTTACTAATCAGCCTGAGTCTCAACTAATGCCACAACTCTAGGGGTGTGAACCGACAGTGGTCTTACGGTTCGGTTCGATTACGATTATCATGTCATCGATTCGGTTCAATACAATATCTCGATGCATTGACGATGCACTGCATACTCATTTTTCAATTTTACTTCAGATATATACAATTGTGTTAATAAATACAAACAGTTAGATATATGAGCTGAAACTTTAATCTTACCTTCTCAAAGAAAAACACTTCTTGAATGTATCAAACAAAACTAAAGACTGGGCACAGAAGACAACAGCAACATTTAGAACAAATACGCAAAAGTAAATAACTGGGCTTTGGTTTTGTTGTAGAGTTCCTAATCTTTTCTGAAAAGTGTCAGCGTGAGGGAAGCTTATATCACGGCTCCATTATATTTAACAGTGGCGAAATATATCTTTTGCTATAAAAGCTGCCGCTATAGTCATTTTAAACGTGAAAAACTAAACCGAATACGATTTTAACCGAGATTCTACCGCTCAGATCTTATTTAATTGAAACGAGGGAACGAATAGAGTCCCGCACGAGCCCAGCTTGAGACTCTCAGACCCGAGCCCCATCTTTGTCCGACAGAACAGAGTTTGTGTTGCAGCCATTAACAGAGTTCAGTTTGGATTCTAATGGCAAAGTGGCTAGATTTCGTTTGGTTCCCTTTTTAAGTTAATTTAGAAATATGTTTGGAACATTTTCTGTTTGATAAATTCAAGCTTTTGATTTTTAAAGTAATGACCTAACGACCAAGCTGTCAGCGGCAATGAGATGTTTGATCAATTTAGCCTTCTCAAACCAACATGACTTGCATTAAATAAAATCTATAGACATAAAACACTTGATGCATTTCAGAATATTAATTTAAACATTTAACCTAGATAAATGTGCGCGGTTAGACGCATATCCAGTCGTTTGCGCGGAGTGAAAGCGAAAGCGGGCTTTGCAGCTGCACATTGAAGCGCCAGAGCAATCACTTTCATTTTTTTCTTAATAACAGTGGAAACCTAAAATACACAATTTTTGTTGATAAAGGTAAGAATACATCATTCAAAACTGCAAAAGGTCTACTACTATTAAGTGCACTCACAATATCAACAAAACGTTATATTTGTGTAAAATAGCTAAAGAAAACAGTGCTGAGCCAGATAGACGCGCTCAGTTCGTCTTTTCAACCAAATCAATTATGTTTGTTAGTTCGTTAAATGCACCGCTGTGGAAAGAAAGTGGCGATAATCCTTTCCATCTGAAGACTTACTTTATTCATGTGGAGTACTCCCCTCGTTAGCCCAACCCCCCTTCCCAGAAAATTATACAAGCCCCCCGGGTCGGGTGTTCTGGCACTGGGACTGAGTAACCGGTTATGGCCTATTACTGAACCGATACCGAATCGTCCTTGTCTGCATCGCGATGCATCGTAAAAACGATTAATTTTGACACCCCTACACAACTCACACACGCACACACGCACACGCACACACACACACGCACACGCGCACGCACACGCACACGCGCACGCACGCGCACGCGCACGCGCACACACACACACACACACACAATCTGTCATCCTACTCAAATGAATATAACCAAGCAAGTTCAAAGTCGCCTGATCCATCAGGATTCATGGCATTAGGGTTATAATCAAGCATAAACTATACACTTTACATCAGAAGCAACTACTCTACTCTACATTCAAAACGACTTTTTCTTCTATTCTACGTAAAGGTTTTCACTAGATTGGAGTTTGGGTGAGTAGCCAGAGCTGAGCTGACCTATTTAACACATCTAGCCTACTTGTACCCACCTCGGCATCTTTCACATTTTCCTCGATAACCTGATTAATCACAGAAGAAAGTGTAATAATACATTTCTCTCCACGTGTTTCCTTTAGGAACACACATACTATATAGATATGTGTATTTTGGGACACTACATTTCTGTGTACCCACCTCCTCCTCTTCCTCCTCCTCAGGGTCCACTATAGCATCCAACTTTATTAAAAAAAATAATGTTAAACCTTTGCTTAATATATTTCTAGAATAATGTCATTTATAGGCAATTCAGAACCCTTAGGGTTACAATAATTCATAACACCTCAAAAACTACTCTACTTTTCCTACCAACTAATGAGATCTCAATTCTAGTCATACCCTGGCTTCCTCTGTGGCAATCTGAGAAGGAAAGACAAATGCTGCTTTAATATCAGCCAAAACAATGATGAACGCAATACAAGCTAAGTATAATGAAACTGTCAAAGTAAAAATAACAGCTGTGAAACCGCTTACTAGCACACTTTGTTATTTATATCATTCCTAAATAAACCCACAAGCATCTCGTCGACCTTATAAATGACAACACAGCAACGCCGCATCAAGCCCTTCTGGAGACAACAGGGAGAGTTCTCTTAATATGCTGAGAGAGACTACAGGCCACTGGTGTCCTCTGATGTCCCAGACAAATGAGGAGAGGACAAATGACTTTGCTTAGAGAAGGTCACCTTCCCCTGCTGCTCTCTTACCTGTTTGGCACCCATAGATTCAAACATCTTCTCAAGCTGGACACGCAACTGCTGGACATTATTCATCAAGACGCATGGCTGAGGACACAGAGAAAGACACAGAGAGATTTATTAGAAAAGATGACAAAAAAAAAAAACATTAGCATATGAAAATTTGCTTTAAATGTAATCAGACGCTATTTTAATATGAAGGATGTGGGGGGTGGTGGGGGGGGGGGGGTAAATAAAGTAAAATAGTAAAATAAAATACAATAAAAGAAACTTTAAAAGTAAGCCACTAAAGTTTATTTTAGTATAAAAAGGATGAATAAAAGGAAAAATAAAATTCAATTCAATAAAATTAAAAAAAGCAAAAAAATAAATAAAAAATAAATAAAAAACAAAATGGGAATTATTAAAACAATAAAATAAAAAATAAAATAAAAATCCTGTTCACAAAATGTACTTTACAAGTAAGCCATCAGAGGCTATTTTTCATATGAAAAAAGATTTAAAAAAAAAAATAATAATAATAAATAATAAAAAAGATAACAAAATATTTATAAAAAGAAAAAAACAAACAAACAATAAAATAAAATAAAATAAAATAAAAAATAATAAAAAGTCTGTACATGAAATGTACTTTAAAAGTAAGCCATCAGAGGCTACTTTAATATGAAAAAGAATAAATAAAAGGAAAAATTAAAAACTAATTACATAAAATGTAATAATACTAATAATACAATTAAAATAAAATAAGAAAAATAAAATAAAACAAATTAGAAATAATAAAAACAACAAAATATTTATTAAAAAAAACAATAAAATAAAATAAAATAAAAAATAATAAAAAGTCTGTACATGAAATGTACTTTAAAAGTAAGCCATCAGAGGCTACTTTAATATGAAAAAGAATAAATAAAAGGAAAAATTTAAAACTAATTACATAAAATTTAAAAATACAAATACAATTAAAATAAAATAACAAGAAAAATAAAATAAAACATAAATTAGAAATAATAAAAACAATAAAATATATATAAAAAGAAAAAAAAAAACAACAAACAATAAAAATAAAAAAAATAAAAAACCTGTACATGAAATGTACTTTAAAAGTAAGCCATCAGAGGCTATTTTAATATGAATAAGGATGTGGGAAAATAAAATAAATAGTTAAACAAAATGACAAAAAATTAAATTAAATTAAAATTATATAAATAATAAAAACGATACAATTAAAAAAATAAAAATAAAATAAAATACAAAAATAATACAAATCCTGTAAATTAAATGTACTATAAAAATGTTAAATATGCATAAGGATATGGAAAAATAAAATAAACAAGTAATAACTAAAAAAAACCTGTACACAAAATGCACTTTGAAAGTAAGCAATCAGAGGCAAAAATAATATAAATAATAAATAATATAAATAATAAAAACAATAAAATACAAAAATTAAATAAAATAAAATACAATTTTTTAAATTAAATTAAATAGTTAAAATTACAAAAAATAACCAAAAAATAGAAAAATTGTAATTTAGATTTTTTTTATAGATTTAACAGAATAACCTGAAATATGATTAAACAATACAACTACTAAAATAAATGTAACTAATATAAATATATAAATCAAATATATAATAAAGACATATATTTAATGTTTTATGATATGCATTATAGAGATGTTTTGTTAATAAATATTTATGAATAATATATTCATTAATATGTTTTAAAGAAATTCATAAAAAGGTTTACAATTTAATAACCATGTGATAATGGCTGTTTTTGAATAATTAAAATTAAATTCTTTACAAATGAAAGAACAAAGACAAAGAGAGAAGTATTAGAAAAGATGTCAAACTAACAGAAATGTCAGTATTAACTTCTAGGAGAACAACTTACAATCTTCTCCTTATCACAATAGGATGGGAAGCTCTTCTTCAAAATGGCACTGTACTGCAGCAGAACTTTGTCAATGGTCTGTGAAGACAAAGAAATAAGAACTGAGCTTAACGTTTTTCAAAAGTCAAAATGTCTTGGTAATAGCATTACCAAACAAAGAAGTGGAAAATCAGGCTAACATTTTAGGAAATCTAGCAGAAACTCTCTGAGGCTTATCCGTGCACTCTGCATTTGCTACCATAAAACTGCTGGACATCAGCCCAATGAGCTCTCCACATGCCCGTTAAAAATTCTTAAGGGAGCTATGCATTTCTCTCAGAGAAGCTTGCCAGACTTAATCTGGGGACTGACTGAAGCTTAATGGAAAAGGCTGCATTAAGCATTTCCAATCGATTACAATAGAATCTAATTGTTTCAGACAAATGTTTTTGCTCTGCTGATATTCTTCAATTGCTCCGCACTAAAATGCCCTTTGGGAAAAAGGGGGCCATTCTCTCAAAAATCACAGATAATTCTAGAAACAGAGATAATTCTGACATGAATCTATTTGTAATTGGATTAGGAGAGAAGCTGGTCCACCTTGGCAAATCGGCGGCTGTAGAGGGCCATGACTTTGGGGTCGGGACACTCCAGTTTCTTGATGATCTCAAAGCTCTGGTTGAGTTGGGTGAAGACGTCCACCACTGAACAGGAGAAGAGAGCGTGCTCTGACGTCTGCTGGAACTGTAGAGGAGACAGAAGCATGTTATTTAAAAGCCATTTCAGTTTTGTGTCAGGTCAGGTCAGGTCACCTTTATTTATATAGCACGATTACTGGACAATTTATATGACTAGCTCTCAATAGGTATAAGGGTAACTTCCATGGATTAATTTAACAAAAATGATGTCTCTTACTGAAATTCTTTGTTGAAAGCCTATGAAAGATCTGCGTTATTTCAAAAATCCACATCGTTTTATACATATTTTGGACGGGGGGGGGGGGGGGGGGGGGGCATTATTTCGATGGAATCAAATGGTTGCACTCAGTGAGCTACTGGTGCTACCTGTTGCTGTTTTTACCGCAACACAACTCAGAGAATACAAAACTGATACGATGCCACATTGTGCTGTTTGTGTTGTAATTTTCAGTCGAAGGGCAACAAGAGAAGTGATGCAAGTATTGATAAGAAGAGGATAAAAGAATGGGAAGATGCTTGTGGATGAACAAAACTTACTAAAGACCAGCGTCTTTGTTCTCTCCACTTCAGCCCTAATGCCTTTGAGGCTTTAATAGACCACAGCTACTGAAAAAGCTTACAGGTGGTGATGGATATAAGCATAGGCTTAAACTAATTGCCGTAACATTGATTTTCCCCTCAAGGAGTCTTAATGCCCCTGGATATTGAGTGAAATCCACACTGAGAAACTCCTTCAGCAACTGCAGCATCATGACAAGCATCTGCTAGGGCTGTTCGATTCCTGGTTCCTAAAAATTGATTCATCACTGTTGTTTTCGATTCTTTTTTTTTCTTTTTTTTTGATTGGAAGAACCTAATTTCGCCATGACTGCAGGATATAAAGGTTGTAGAACGTAGCCTTCTCATAATATGAAGCTTTATTTGTTAAAAAAATGACAATAAATTTCTGTAGCTCTGATAAACTGTAATTTTGTCTGCATTGCCTATGAAATTAGTCATAACCCACAGCTCAGCAGTGGCCTCATCTAAATGAGGTTTCATTTGACCATTTGCTTGACGATTCTGAAGTTGGCAGAGAAAACGCGATAGGAGTTTTTCGACCTAACCTAACTGTACTAAACTGGAATACACAGAGTTTAGACAAGATGAGCATTTGAGGTCAAAAAGTAGTATATAGATTGTCAATAAAAAAAGAAAAATCCTGAAATGTCTTCTTAAAAAAACTATTTCTTTACTACTGAAGAAAGAAAGACATGAACATCTTGGATGACTAAGGGGTAAGTACATTATTTAAAAAAAAAAAACATTTCTGGATGTGATCTATCTGAAAGAACCTTTTTGTAATGGAAACTTATCGAAATTCTAATCACTATTAGCAAGCAAGAGGCACAATAATGGGTGCTTCTCAAATGGAAGGCTGCAGCCTCAAACTCAGACGAGCTCAGTACCAACTCATTTTCATTCAGTTTATTTTCTTGATTCATCATTCAGCGACGTTTGATGACGTAGCAGCTGAGATATGCAGCTTTTATAGGATGCAGCCTTCCTTTTGGGAGAAACCCATAGATAAGCTTTGCTGAACTGAAAATAGCTCTGAATGAGGAGTCGATTCCCCTTAAAACCTTTGGAATCGACTCTCGATTCCCAACACCTTGGAATCAATTCTTTCAGGAATCAATTCCCAGACCTACAAAATGCCTCAAAGGCATCAGGGCTGAAGTGGAGAGAACAAAGACGCAGGTCTTTAGGAAGTTTTATTCATCCACAGACATCTTCCCATTCTTTTCTCCTCTTCTCCGCTAGGAAAGCAGTGAAGACTTACATTGCCTCTTTTGCTGCCTTTTGACTGGAAATTACAACCAATGTGGCATCGTATCAGTTTTTTAATTTGTGTTGCGGTATAAAAGCGTCAGATAGCGCCAGTAGCTCACCTCATCAAACAACATTTACATTAAATTAAGCCATACAAGTCTAAATACTCAGTGTTCTCTTTAAGAGAATAGTTTATCCAAAAATAAAAATGTGCTGAAAATGTACTCATGCTCAGGCCTTGCAAGATGTAGATGAGTTTGTTTCTTCTTAAAAACAGATTTGGAGAAATTTACCATTACATCACTTGCTCGCCAATGGATCCTCTGCAGTGAATGGGTGCCATCAAAAAAAAAGTCCAAACAGCTGATAAAAACATCACAATAATCCACAAGTAATACACACCACTCCAGACTATCAATTAATGTCTTGTGAATTGAAAAGATGCGCGTTTATAAGGCATTTTAACTTAAAATATAAACTTATAACCCATAATATTTGTTTAGAACTGTCTGTGCATAATTCTCTCCTGATTCAACCAAGACGACTTGATTACGAATAGAGTCAATGTGCATTTATTTTAGCCAGAAGCAACAGTTTCAAGTAAAAAAAAACATCTTGATGATGTCTTTACAAGACAATCATTTATAGACTGGAGTCGTGTGGATTACTTGTGATGTTTTTATCAGCTGTTTAGCCTCTTATTCTGACGGCACCCATGCACTGCAGAGGCTCCATTGGTGAGCAAGTGAAGTAATGCTAAACTTCTCCAAATCTGTTCAGATTATAAAATCAATTAATCTCCATCCAGGATGGCTGAGAATAAGTAAATAGTTTACAAAACATTGTTGTTTTTTGGTGAACTATTCCTTTAACAAGCAGGAAGAAACTCATTTTTGTGCAATTAACATAACTGCTCTTGAAAAACTTGCAAATAGCAAAACTTTTAAACTGTTAAACAGTTTTGAAGGGCAAAATTGCCCGTTTGTGGGCACAAAAGCATCATAAAGTCCAAAAAACACTTCTGTATGAGAATGTGTGAAACATAACAGGCACTAAATTGGGGAATTGCACTAAAAAAAACATCTTACTCCATCTTTTTTATCCCTCTCCAGGGCTCCATGCATGAACTCCATGGACACATCTTCATTCTCATCCAGCCACTGCAGCACAAACTGCTGGAACCACCTGGAAAAGGCAAGCCATAATGTGAATAGATATTAAAAACACTTTTGCCTTCTGAATGTGTTTGGTAGTTGAGCTGATGAAGAGCTCACTCACGTGGGGTATTCGGGCACAAGTCCCTTGAAGGCTGGCAGATCCTTCACATATTCGTTATACAACCATTTGACCTTGAAGTGCAGGTTCATGTAGTCTGCGCTCTTACACAGCCGGTGTTTTTCATGTTCTGTGGAATAAGAATATGAATATGATCAACATTTGGTGGCTAAACAAAAAGGTCAGAATATACTAAATAAATGGTCCAATTTGTTACTGACCTTCCATGGCATATTTCATATCCTGAGAAAACTGATTCCACATGACCTCCGCACTCAATTTCCCAACATTCAGTTCCTGAGGAAACCTGTTGAGAAACAGGAACAGATATACCCATGATGGCAGAAAAACAGAATTAGAGATGTGTATACATTCAGATTTGTGTGCATACTCACTGGTTTAAGACAGGGGTGTAGGAGTTACGGTCCTCCTCAATGATGGACACTATCAGGGTAATGAGTTTGGGCCAGAAGTCTAAGTTTTTGATGCTTGGGCCCTGATCTTCTGGGGTGCACTCTTCCTTATGCTGGAAAAAAATAAATGAATGAAAACCGAAAGCATGAATCTTTTGCTTGATCCACAGAACAAGAATTAATTACATTTACTCATTAAATTTTTACTATATAATTAAATTCAAATTATTATGAGTTAAATACATATATACCCTTACCTACATTTTAAATAGGTATTTTAAATGATACATATATAAAAATACATATTTTAAAGGTGATGTCTGACATTTTTTAATGTTTAATGTAATCAGTGTTTATATTGTGAAATAAATCTATTAAAAATGTAGAAATAAAATTTGGTTTCATTAATTGTAACAAAGCTGAAATAAAACGAAAGACACATATTAAATGCAAAAAGAAAAAAGAAAAGAAAAAAATGCAAAATGCTGTAATA